>NW_006399752.1:37915518-37956790 GCF_000299155.1 Elephantulus edwardii | reverse complement strand
ATATATCCCTTTTAAACAGTTCTCTCCCTCATCTGTTTCAATGCAGTATACATCATTCCTCCCCTCCTCTGTCTTCCCTCAACCCCGATGTCAGTCCCATTTTACAACAGTGGCCCCATGCAATATGTGTCCTTTCATGACTGAGATATTTCACCCAGCATAAGTGTGATCCTGTGACCGCCTGTGTGAATGAACCCAGGAAGCTAACAACACTGTAGACCCCTAGGCCTGACCTCAGACCCGCGCAGGGGGAGTTGGCAGAGGGAAGTGACAGAGTCTGCGTTTATTATAAACACACACACACACACACACACACACACACACACACACACGGTCCTTTTCCCCGCAGCATGTGGGAATGTGGAACCACTGGCTGGCACTGGTCCGCCCCGACCCGCGGAACCCCATATGCAGTGTTAGGAAGCCCTGTCCTGTTCTGGGATGCTCCTGGGATTGACTGTGATTGGACCACTATCATCCACAGAGTTTTCATGGATTGATTTTTCAGAAATAGATTGCCAGCCCTTTCTTCCTAGTCTCTTTTTGTCAGGAAGCCACACTGAAACTTGTTCATCATAGCAACATGCATGCCTCAGCTGGCAGGTGGTGGCTGTGCCTCAGGCGGGGAAGGTGAGAGTCCCACCCTGGAGCCACCATCTCCCTCAGTGGGAGGTGACCACTAATGCTCCTTCTCACTGTGAACCCGGAACCTTTCTCCTTGCCCTGCCCCGACCACACTGGCCATTCTACACCTGTTGCTGTCCACACTGCCTCATGGTCCTCTGACCTCTTTTCCTGCTTCCTCTTTGTTCTCACGGTTTGTTTCCACACGGCAGGGGGCTGCGGTGGGGTACACGACTTCTTTATTATTATTATTATTATTATTAATTTTCATTTTAATGAAAATGTACAGAGTTTGGATTTCCATTCATTCATTGTTGCACTTTTCTCCCTGCCCACCTCTCTGCTCCAATTCGTTCTTCTCTTTGAAAAATAAAAGAAAAATTCTTTCATTGTTATACAATCCCTCCCCCCAAGTCCAGTCCACTCCACTATACAGCCTTTGTTCTGGACTCCTGTCATGACAGTAATACCTAACCATAACCATGTTGTTATTGTTGTTATGTGCCGTCGAGTCGTTTGCGACTCATAGCGACCCTATGTACAACAGCCCTAAACCCTGCTCTATCCTGTGCCAGTCGCATTGCCTCTGACACACCCATCCTGATTACCCCAGTCACTGAATCAATCCACCTCATAGAGGGTCTTCCCCTCCTGCGCTGTCTCTCCACTCTACCCAGCATGATGTCCCTCTCCAAGGACCTGTGCCTCCTTGCAACATGTCCAAAGTATGTCAGACGAAGCCCCAGAATCCTTGCCTCCAAGGAGTATCCTGGTTTAACCTTCTCTAGGATGAATCTGTTTTCTTGGCAGTCCATGGTACATTCAATACTCTTCTCCAGCACCACAGCTCAAAGGCGCCAATTCTCCTTCTGTCCTCCCTAGTCATTGTCCAACTCTCTGATGCATAACAAGTTATTGCAAAAACCATGGCCTGTATCAGGTGGACCTTAGTCTCCAGAGAGACAACGTTGCTCTTGAGTACTTTAGAGAGGTCCCTAACAGCAGACTTTCCCATCGCAGTTCGTTCTTTGATTTCCTGGCTGCTGGTGCCAAGAGAGTTGACCGTGGAGCCGAGCAAACTGAAGCTGTGAACACTCTCAATCTCTTCGCCATCCATCCTGTTGCTACTGATTGGTCCAGTGGTGAGAATCTTTGTCTTCTTGACATTGAGCCTCAGTCCATACTGAAGGCTGCAGTCCTTGACCCTCTGCAGTAAGGGCATGAGCGAGCGAGCAGGGTTGTGTCATCTACATAACGTAGATTGTTGATAGATCGTGAACCAATCCTAACGCCATGCTTCTCCTCATAGAGCCCAGCCTCTCGGATAATCTGCTCTGCATACAGGTTGAAAAGGTATGGAGATAGGACACATCCCTGGCGTACATCCTTCCCAATTTTGACCCATGCAGTGTTGCCCTGCTCTGTTCTGACGACTGCCTCTTGGTCCAAGTACAGGTTTCGTATTCGTACGATTAAATGTTCTGGGATTCCCATTCTTCTCAGAGACAGCCACAGTTTGTTATGATCCACGCAGTCAAATGCCTTTGCATAATCAATGAAATACAGATAGACATTCTTCTGGTATTCCCTGATTTCAGCTAAGATCCATCTAACATCAGTTACAATATCCCTAGTACCACGACCCCTTCTAAGCCCAGCCTGGACTTCTGGCAGTTCTCTGCTGATGTACTGTTCCCGTCGTCTTTGGATAATCTTCAGTAGAATCTTGCTTGCATGTGAAATCAATGATACTGTTTTCCACACTCAGTTGGGTCGCCCTTCTTTGGGATGGGAGCAAATATTGATCTCTTCCAGTCAGTTGGCCAAGTGGTTGTTCTCTAGATTTCTTGGCACTACTAGGTGAGCACGTTCAGGGCAGCATCTGTTAGCTGAAATATGTCAATTGTCTCTCTCATCTGTTTCAGTGTAGTATACATAATTTATCCTTTCTAAAGGGTCATGCCCCTCCCCTGCTCTCATTCCTGTTCCCTTGTTACTGAGAACAGTGGCTGAGGCCTTTTCCATGGCTCTGCGGGGTCTACAGTCAGATGCATATCCTGGCCTGCTCCCCAGCAGCGGTGCTGGCCTCCTTGCTGTTCCTAAACGTGTACACTAGTGTACCCTGAGGGAGGCTTGAGACCTGGGGCCTCAGGAGGTGTGAGAGCCCCTGGGAGCTGCCTTCTCTTCACCAGAGCTTCAGAAACCCAGCCCTGTGGAGGCTGTGGGCAGGCCTCTTGAGTCTGTGCCCTCCAGATCAAACCAGGCTGGTGTGACCCATGGCGACCCCAGGTGTTAGTACAACTGTTTTGTGGGGTGTTCTCAGCTGCCATCTTTACAAAGTCGATCACCAGGGCTTTCTTGTGGGGCCCTTCCGGGTTCATTTGAACTCCCAACCCTTAGGCTCATTGTTATATGAAAACCATTTGGACCTTCTACCGTAGTAAACATGGATTTGGCTTGATCTCACAGGGCAACTTAACATCAGACTGGATTGTCATGGCAACTCTGGAACTTTCCAAGGAAGTTTAGAGAATTGGACTGCACTACTCTTGGGTTCAGGGAGCTCTGGTGGCCTCGTGGTAAGAAGCTGTGCTACATCCCTGAAGGCACGCGGTTCAAGGCCACCAGCTGCTCTGTGAGAGAAGGATGGTCAGTCTCCTCCCATGCGATTAACTGCCTCTGAAAACCCGCCGAAGGGTCAGCTATGGGTCGGTTCTGACTCAGCAGTACACTACTAGTGGGTTAGATTGCTTCTTCAGCCACCCTGATCGTGGTGCTCCCACTGACCCTCTTTCCCTCCTCAAGCACTGTTCCGGGTCCTGGGACACAAGGCACACAGCAGCGTGTGCTCCAGGGCAGAGTGTCTCCTCCGTTTCCTTCCCTGCCCCCACTGTTGCAGTCATGTATGTGTAACTGTCTGGAAAGTATTCCTCCGGGCACCTTTATCATTTTAACATTCTGTTGGGATCCGGGTGAAAGTTTTTATGGAACAGATCAGTTTTGCTCTCCGCAGCCCATGCACATATTGTTCTGTGTCATTGGTTGCAATCCCTACGATGGAGCAGCACTCATCCCAGTTCCCCTCTGTGTTTCTGGTTTCCACTCATCCCTTCTGAGCCCTGCCTGCCTTCTGAGCTTTGTCACTGGGCAGATGCTCCCCTTTTGACCTGACTTCGGACATCGTTCACCTTGCACACCTGTCTGTTGTTTAGCTAAAAGTGAGTTGGAACAGGGGGAGTTGAGTTGAGGTTTAGACTTTTAGAATATCCTGCTGGGAAAGGCAGAAGGTGAGAAAGAAGACTCTCAGCAGGACAGGATGACACGGTGACTGTACCAGCAGACTTGAGCGTATCAGCCGTGGTGAGGTTGGCACAGGAGGGGACAAGGTTCAGGTCTGGTCATCAGGCTGCTAGGAGGTGTAGTCGACTCAATGGCACCTGATAACAAAACCCCAAGGGTATAATCTCAAGAGTCGCCACAGTCTCTATGTGTCCAGAGATTTAGAATTTTGAGTTTGTTTTTTTTTTTAAAAAAATTCTTTTTCATTTTTAAAAAATAATTTTAATGAACGTTTACAGAGATTTTGGATTTCCATACATTTATTGTTGCATTTTTCTTCCTGCCCACCCCTCCCCCAGTTCACACTTCTCTTTGAAAAGTAAAATTATTTTATTGGTATAGAATACCCCCTCCCATCCCAAGTACACTCCACTGTGCAGCCTTCATTCTGGACTCTTGTCATAACCATAATACCCAATCATATATTGCCTTCAAACAGTTCTCTCCCTCATCTGTTTCAATGCAGTATACTCATTTATCCCATCTTTCTCAGTCTCACCCTAACCCTAATGTCAGTCCCATTCTACAGTAGTGGCCCCATGCAGCACCTGTCCTTTTGTGACTGAGATATTTGTTCTACATTTCCTCCGTCCTGGACGTCCTAACAGGATTCCCGTCCGAGCTTTCAGCTGTGGTCGCTGGGCCCCATCTACTTCCTTTGAGTTCAATTTTGCGTAGGCTGAAGCTCAAACGGCCCATCAGTGCTTTTCCTGCTTGTTTCCAGGAATCTTTGCTTTTCCCTCCACCCAGCTTCTGGTGGGAGAGACCAGTAATTGTACCTTAGACAGCTCTGGAGCGGTTATGGGATAGGCTCTAGGAGCCTGTGTTTGTGGGCTGCGCTGTGCCAGCTGACCTCAGTCCCCTCAGAGCCCCCAGCCCAGCAAACCATTCTCTCAAGATGGTTGGCGTCCATAAGTTTGAAATTTTCATGACTCTGCCCTGTTTGCTCTGCTATACTCACACGTTGATAGATTCATAAATAAATTTGCAATATGTATAAGTATAGCAAGCATAGAAATATTCTCTCAAACCCAGTATATTCATGAGTATAGAGCCATTCATCTTGCTGTGCTTGGTCAGCTTGCACGTCTGTCTCTGAGTCCACTCATGGGTTATTGTTGATACTGTTTCTGCAGGTGTGTGTGTGAAAGAGAGAGAAAGTGTGTGTGTGTGTGTGTGAGAGAGAGAGAGAGAGTGTGTGTGTATGTGTGTGAGTGAGTGTGTGTATGTGTGTGAGAGAGAGTGTGTATGTGAGAGAGTGTGTGTGAGAGAAAGTGTGTGAGAGAATGTGAGTGTGTGTGTGAGAGAGAATGTGTGTGTGAGACAGAATGTGAGTGTGTGTGTGAGAATGTGAGTGTGTGTGAGAGTATGTGAGTGTGTGTGTGAGAGTATGTGAGTGTGTGTGTGAGAGAATGAGTGTGTGTGAGAGAGAGTATGTGAGTGTGTGTGTGAGAGAAAGAATGTGAGTGTGTGTGTGAGAGAATGTGAGTGTGTGTGTGGGAGAGTATGTGAGTGTGTGAGAGTATGTGTATGTGTGAGAGAGAGTATGTGAGTGTGTGTGAGTGTATGTGTTAGAGAGAGTGTGTATGTGTGTGTGTGAGAGAGAGAATGAGCTTGCACATTTGGTTCTGTTCCTTTAATCCCCTGGTCTCGTTTATCCTCTTCCTCCACCCAGGGCAGCTCTCTGGCTTGGCAAGGGTAGCCCTCTCGGGACCTGGGTTAAGCAAACTATACGTGGAAATATCCGTTTTTGAGTGGTAAGGAGAGATGGCACTCCTTTCAGATTCTCCTCTGAAGCAAGCTGAGTGCCTTAGCAGGGGAAGCCTGTGATTATTCTAGATGGTTCCATGGCCAACACACAGGGACAGCCAGGAACATGAGTCCCTGGTGACCAGCCTGCCCCGTGAGGTCACAGCCTGAAAAGGACCATTGTGGAAACTGCAGAACCCTCTGGGTCTTGCTTGTGGGCAGTACTGTGAAATGGTGCACTGTGGCTGTTAGCATTATTCTTCTTCCGATGTCTGCCTGTGGGCGTGCTGACCCGCCTGCAGTGAGAGACCAGAGCAGGCAGGTGTTCAGGGCAAGGGCAGAGATGGTGTCCCTGTTTTCAGGGGAAGTGAGTGGCAGCCACGTGTCACTGGACAGAGTGACGGACGTGCCCCAAGGGTGACACAGCGGTGGTTTGGGTGGGAAGGTCGGGCCTGAGAGCTTGGACGAGTAGGAGGGGTTGGTCCAGCAGGGAAGAGGGGGCAGCCATTCCAGGTAGAGGGGGACAGTGTGCACAGAGCTTAGGGGCAGATGAGCAGGTGACGTTGCGGGGCTGTGGGAGCTCAGGGACCAGCCCTGTTCAGAAGAGGTGTGTCCTGAAGGCCAGACGCGGAGGTCATGCCGTAGCTCACGTGTAACACGGAGCAACGAACGGTGTTTGAGCAAAAGCATGAGTTTATAAATGGCAGCAGGTGGTCTTGTTTCACGACCCCTCAGTGACTTGGGATCAGATGGAGTTAAGTCCTGAAAGCCAGGCTGACAGTCCATAGCTTTGGGGTAGCAGGGAGCTGTCAGAGGTGTTTGAGTGAGAGCATAGGTTTTAAAATCCTCTCTGGTGCTGTGGTCTCATGTTCTCCGCATGGCTTTTGATCAGATGGAATTATGTCCTGAATGCCAGTTACAGGTAGTAGGGAGCCAGGAGAGGTGTTTGAGCAAGGGCATGGCTTTTAAAATGCTAGCTAGTGTTCCTGTGGCCTCTGTACTTTCTAGCTCTGGTGGCCGAGTGGTAAGAAGCTGTGCTGCAGTCCCAAAGGTGAGCAGTTCTAATCCACCAGTTGGTCTGCTGAAGAGGGATGAGCAGTTTCCTCCTGTGCGATTAATTGCCTCTGAAGCGAGTCAGTTGTGGCTTGATGACACACAACAGTAACAACATCGGGTAGTGAAGGTGCATCAGATGTTTAGAAAAAATGCCAGGAGGGAACCAGAGTGACTGTCTTGTTTAGTGGTGAGGTGCGTCCTTCCCCCGACTGCCTTCCCTTGGCTGTGACAGTCCCTCAGCACGAGGGCTTGTTCTTCCACAGCCCCTGCTGCCTGCGCTCCGGCTCCGGGGACCCCGCTGAGGGAGTCATGGGCACTGCCACTTGCTGCCCAGCCCCGGTGGACTCTGGCCAGCGGGAAGTGGAGCGGGCAGCGTCCCAGCCTGATTCACCGAGCCGTGGCTCTCCCAGCGCCTCTGCAGGCGCGCGTTCCGGCTGCTCCTGGCCTAAAAACAATGCTCTCAGACCTACATCCACAGCAGAGCGAATCCAGGCCATGCGTGTGCCGGCCAGCTTCCCCACGCTTCCCCCTGGCGGCCAGCTTAATGGGCAGGAAAGGGGGTCAGTGAAGGAGCCCAGGCACATGGCCCTCTGTGACTTTGTGCTTGGAAACCAACATCCTTGGCAGGACACGCGGCTTCTGCAGAGCTGACTGGACAGAGGAGACCCCAGAGTCATCGGTGGTCTTGCCGCCTCTGTGCCCCTCCTCTTTGTCTTTGCTAAGGGGTGGGGGTCGTAAGAGAAAGCATGTTCACATGGCAGGAGCAGATGCCCAGCTATTTTGGAGGTGACCATCTCTGGCATAGAGCCACCTTTGAGGTGGCTGGTGGCCAAGTCACACCCAGGACAGCAGCTGGGCTCCCAGGGAAGGGCTGTCACCTCTGGAGGTAGGCTTGGAGAGAAATGTGTTACCCCCTCCCATGGTCCCATTTACAGGTGAGCAGAGACCTGGGACTGGGGGTTGTCTAACGCAAAGTTACACCATGGTCCTATGATTGATTTGGGGTATCACATCGGGCAGGAGTTGGCCCTGATCTCTGTGTCCAGCTAGTGCTCAGTGCTGGCAAGCGTCCAGTTGGACAGGGACGCTCTGTTCTCAGACAGCCTTGCTGCCAAGGAGGCACGGAGGACATGGCTTCTTCCTCCTGGAAACCCAGCCCGGAGCCAGGGTCCCCAGTGGCAGAATGGAGGGACTGCCAGTGACCACTGATCTCCAGCCCTTTGTGAGCTTTGGTGTCTGACAATTGTGTGGACTTTGGTGGACGTTGAAAGCAAATTTAGTGGTACCGTGTTGGAGCTGATGAGAGTGGCTCTCGGAAACTGTACAGGAAGGAAGGACAGAGACAGCCTTGCCTTGGAGTCTGGGTTCCCGAGAGCCTCAGCTTATCCTCCTGCCCTGAGCTTAGCCCCAGCCATCCTTCTCTGTCTCTCCTTCCTTCCCTGAACTGGCTGTCCCCTGGGTCCCCAGTGCCTGGGACCGGGCTTACTGGACACCAGGTGGCTGCCCAGCCTCATATGTGACAGAGAGAGGTTGGGGGCAGTAGCTTGCTCAGTGGGGTTCTGCTTCCTCACCTGTGCAGGTGATAATGACGGTAGTGGCAATCACAGCTTTCCGATGTTTCATAATTAATCCAGGTGGAGACCTTGTGCAAAGCTGGTACTTCGCCTGGACTGTCTCAGTGAATCTGTAGAGCAGCTGTGTAGCTAACCCTGGTATGATTCCCATTTTCTAGTTGTGGCAATCGGGGCTTTGAGAGTATTTATAGCTGCAGAAAAACAGAATACACCTCCATCCTGTGGCTTCAGACACGAATGTTCAGTTGTTTTGCATGAGACTTGCAGGATTTCTGAGCTCAGCTGGGGAGTTCTCTTCTTAGCCTCTTCATGGTTGCTCTTGGATGTCGCTGGGGCTGCCTGGAAGGCTTGCTGACCCCGGTGTGGAGGGCCTGGCCTGGGAAGGCACGCATGGGGCTGGAGGAGGGCTGGCACAGCCGAGGCTGCTGGCATCACCACTGCTGTGTCTGTGTGGGTGGACTGCCCATACTTTCTGTTCAGCACTGCAGCCACAGGGGAGTCACACTTCCTTCCTGGAGGCCCTTGACTGGGAACATCTCGTGTTCGCAGGGGCATCTGTCGTTATCATCTGTAGCTCAAGCCTGGGCATCACACAGCCACTCTGTTGTGTCCTGGTTCCTGCACTGGCCAGTCACTAGGGCCAGCCCATGTTCAAGAGGAAAGATGAAAAGACATCATGCTGTGATGTTATCGTGTTGTTGTGTTGTGTGCTATTGAGTGGGATCTGACCTATAGTTGACCGTCCAGCGGGTTTTCAGCGGCTGGGAATTGCACAAGAGGAGATTGTGCACCCATCTCCTGTGATCGATAAAGGCACTAAAGTGGTTTCAGCATATCCTGAGCCGCCAAGCAAAGCTGAGTGACTCGCGTGGGGTAGACTGCGCATGAGCTATGAAGCAGGTGGGACCGCAGGTGGGACCCAGGCACTCGGAGGCTGAGCAAACTCTCAGTGCCCTTCTGAGTTAAAACGTGGACACCCTGTGCTACAGGTCACCAGGCTCGGTCAGTGTGGGCACCTTTCCCACTGCAGACCTGCACGAGGCTCCCTGGGAGGGGCCAACCGAGAAGGAGCCGCACTGTGTCCACCCCTCTCATCTAGAGAAGAGCTGGTCAGAATTGCCCATCTTCTTCCGTCCTCTAGCCTCCCCTGGCCCCAGGGCTGTTTCCAGTCGAGGGAACGTTCGCCTTCTGATCTTCTTCCCTAGTTGTTAGGTGTCATCAGGTCTATCCCAACTCAGAGCAGCCCTGTGTAAATGGAGTGGAAGGTTCCCCAGTCCTACACAGCCCTGTGTAAACAGAGTGGAAAGCTCCCCAGTCCCGTGCATAACACAGTCTCTGTGGACCTGAACTCATTGCTGCAGTCACTCTCAGTCCACCTTGTTGACAGTCTTCCTTCTTTCCACTGATCCTCTATCAGAAGGCGCTCTGGTGGCTTGGCGGTAAGGAATTGCGTTGCAACCCCAAAGGCACACAGTTTAAATTCACCAGCTGCTTCATGGGAGAGTGATGGGATACCTCCTCCCATGGGATTTACCTTGAAGGTACGTAACAGCCACAACTACTTTATCAAGGGAGCTCTAGTGACATAGTCTATAGAGAGTTTTACTGTGAACCCTGAAGCTGTGTGCGTGTCTCTGGGGGTTCAAATTCACTAGCAACTCTGAGGGAGAGAGATGTGCTGTCTCCTCCCATTTCAGTTTACAGCCTCAGAGACTTGATGGTCACTGAGGGTCAGAACCAATTCAAGGGCAGTGATGTGGTGTTTTGTTTTGGTTTTGATGTGGTGTTTTATTTCCTACCTTATCAGACACGATGTCCTACCTTTGGCCCGTCCTTATAACTTTCCGAAAGCATGTGAGATGAAGTCTGCTGTGCTTATTCTAAGACAGAGTCAACATTCTTTTTTTTTTTTTTTATTTTTTTTTTTTCTTCGCCCGGCTTTGCCAGCACTATATTACAAAGCTGCCAATCCTTTAATCTTCCCTCCATCTAACATACTTTGGACATGTTGTAAGGAGGGACCGGTCCTTGGAGAAGGACATCATGCTTGGGAGGGTGGAGGGACAGAGCAGGAGGGGAAGGCCCTCTATGAGGTGGATTGATTCAGTGACTGGGATAATTGGGATGGGAGTGTCGGAGACAGTGTGATTGGCACAGGACAGAGCACAGTTTAGGGCTGTTGTACATAGGGTCGCTATGAGTCGCAAGTGACTCGACGGCACATAACAACAGCAACAACTGTAGATTCGGACCGACTGACCCATAGCTGACCCTCTGGCTAGTTTTCAGGGGCAGTTAGTCACATGGGCGGAGAGTGCCCATCCCCCTCCCGTGGAGCAGCTGGTGGATTCGGACTGTATACCTTTGGTATTGCAGTGTATCTTCTTGCCACTAGGCCACCAGAGCTCCCTTCCACTCCCTTTACTAATCCTAGAATTAGATTAATTTTACGAGCGTTCATGGTCTTGTTCTTGGTTTTCTCATTCTGCTTCAGCTAGATAAGAAATTGGTGGCATGAGAATTTTCTCAAAGACCTGTGATGGTCTGTGGTCCTTGGGGTCCATCCACAGGCATTGAGGGGTCCTTGTAGGTCATTTTGTGCCCCAGCCAGCCTGGTGTGTACTCACCTCTCTGCCAGAAGGCTGTGCTGAGAGCTTTACCTGCCCTAATTAACTCTCAGTCTCTCTCCTGATATACTTTTGTTACCATCATCAAACAAGATTGAGGAAATGGAAGATCAAGTGACTTGTCCGAGATGACGTAAGTCTGGCTCCTGAAAAAGGTCCGTTTTGGTGAGAGGAACAGATGGGACCCAGTTACCTGTGATCAGGTGAGGCTGATCGCGAGTGGGTTGGTCACATGAGCGGGGCAGGCAAGCTGTTCCGAGCTGAGGGGACTCAGAGGCCTCCCTGGAGGTACTGGCCTGGTTGGCCCTGGAGAATAAGGAGGCGTCATCCAAACGTGTGAAGGAGGGCACCCCTGTGTGGGAATGTACACAGACTTGGCCTGAGGTCCAGGGCTAGAGGGCTGCCTGGAGAGCCTAGGAAGTGGCCAGGGAGTAGGGGGCTGTTGCTAGGAGACAGCCAGTGTGGGGCTGTGGGAAATAACATGAGCCTGTCTGTGATTTAAAAAGATATCTCTCTGCAACAGGGAGACTGGGCCAGAATTTGCAGATTAGAAATCTGTGAAGACAAACCCTTCTGTAGAGCAAATGGGCAGTGGTGGGCATGTACCAAAAGGGCTGCTGTCTGACAGGGTCACCCAGCTGGAAGCTAAGCCCAGGTCCCACATCAGGTGAAGTCATCTGTGGAAGTCACCGGAGCCCCGTGCAGTGACCACCCCGAGTCTCCCGAGATGGGAGGTGGACTTGGTGTGAGAGCAGCTCCAGCTTTAAGGACTGGTTTCTTTTTTGGAGAAAAACACTTGATTATAAAATAACCCACGACGCTCCCTGGAGTGCCTGGGTGTCAGTAAAGGTTTAAACACCAAGAACCAGCTATGAAGTCGTAGGTTCAAGTGCATGCAGGGAGGGCTCTAGAAGGCAGGCCTAGCAGTCTGATCTGGAAGGTCACGGGCGTGGAAGCACTGTGGGGCGGTTTTCTGTACGCCCAGGGCCGTCACGAGCTGGAAAGAGCTCAGTGGCAGCTGACGGCAGCCCTTTGGCCACAAGAGGCCTGTGAGGGATCCGGTGAATGTTTGCTCGTAAAGCTCCTTCCTAGTAACTGTGCAGGGCTGTGCTATGGTGGTTATTTTAGCAGCTATCAGTCTCACAGCGCCCTCCTGAACTTTGCCCTCTCCTGCAGTGTCCTCACCAACCCAAGGCCATTGTTACAGTCACGGTGTCAGTCTGTCTTTGTGGGAGTCTTCCTCTCTCTGAACTGTCTCCCTTCCCGGCATGATAGCTTCTTCCAAGGCCTGGCCTCTCCTCACAACGTGCCCACAGTGTCTGAGACAAAGCTTCACCATCCTTGCCTCTAAGAAGCTCCGTGGCTGCCCTTTCTCCAGGGCACATCTGTTCTTTTGCCCACTCAGGGACTATTCAGTCCTCTCCAACAACACGACTCAGAAGCATCGATCCTTCTTCTGTCATCTTTATTCATTGTCCACCTCTGAGATACATAAGAAGCAATTGGAGCTCTTGCTTTGCAGCACATAGACTGAAACGATGCAGAGAAGATTAGTGTGGCCCCTGCATGAGGGTGACACACAAACTTGTGAGGCAAATTTAAAAAAAAAGAAGCAGCAACAGCAGCCGCCATTGGAAATACTATGGCTTGGATCGGGTGTACCTTAGTCTTTAAATCGATGACGTTGCTCTTTAACACTTTGGAGAGGTCCTTGGCAACAGCTTTTCCCAGTGCAACACAGTGTTCTATTTCGCAGCTGCCGTTACCACTGTGTTGACTGTAGATCCAAGTAAGATCAATGGGCACAACTTAATGAACTGAACTGACAAGTGAGGAAAAAAGCTTCACCTTCCCAAGCCAGTGTCACGCGGCTCCTGAGAAGTAGGGCAGGAAGAGAACGGGTGTCTCCACTCCCACCTCTTAACCACTGGTAACTTCAGGTCAAGTTCACATCTTACTGTATGCTCATTGTGTAGGGGGTAGGTGAGGGTGGGGACTCCTGGCCTTGGCTTCTCCGACGCCTCCTCTCCACGTGCCCAGCGTCCTCGGCACCAAGTGCCGACGTGGCTTTCCGAGAGTCATCCAGTACAGGGGACCATGACAGGAGCAGAGGCTCTGTGCACAGGCAGTGCCATCTCACCCATGAGGTCCCCTCTGTCCCTGTGCATACCCGCTACCCCCGTGTCCTCGCCGCTCTGTCAGGGTGTGCATGCTGGCAGATGGTGTAACCTGGAGTTCTGCAGGAGTGGCATGCACCATGTTGGCATCCGTGTGAGCACTGCCAAATGTCAGGGTTCCGTGTGTGGGGACAGTTTGGAGACATCCACAGTTTCTGGGGAGCAGGTTGTCCCAGGCTGAGAGGCGCTTTCCCAGCGTGGACATTGTTTAGTCAGGGCACCGGTCCCAACCACGAGGTGGTCGAGGGTGGTGGCTTTGGGAGCTGGCACTGGGAGCACGAGATTAGGTGATCAGTTCTCTTTCCTACCCATTGCTGGGAGGACCAGGAGGGCTCGGTCGATTCTGAATTCCTCAGCTTTGCAGACTTGGTCTTCACACGGTGATCTGGTGCTGTCGTCTGAGGGCTCTGTGGCCCTGGGGACACCCCTTCACTCTCTGAGGCCCCTGTCACACTGCCCTGGGATCCTGAGATGATGTTCCTGCTGGTTGCTGTCCCGTGGACTCTGGGTCCTGGTGACCGTGTGTGTGACAGGACTGGATGGTATTGGTGCTAGATCAACTCTGTGATCGTAGTATGTGGCTGTTGTGTCATTCTGTGTCCTGGGAGGTTTCCTCCATTCTTGCCGACCCCTCCTCACCCACCAGCATGTCCTTTTCCAGCAGTTGGTCTTTTCTGATGTGAGCTTGCCCCCTCCTCACTTTGAAGGAACATTCTGGTTTTTCAGCTTCCAAAATGGATTGGTTCATTCTTTTGGCCATCCCACAGTATTGCCAATAATTCACTGAGACCCCAGTTAGAAAGCTTCCGTTCTCTGCGTTCTTCCTTGTCGGGTTTTAACACACATACGTGATGTGATGGTGGGACCCGCTGGCGAAGATTGTTGAGTGTAAAAACAACGCCCTTCAGAAATGCCAGCTCTCGCCTTGGAAGAAGCTATCATGCCAGGAAGGGAGACAATTCAGAGAGAGGAAGACTCCCACAAGGACAGACTGACACCGTGACTGTAACAATGTCCTTGGGTTGGTTGGACTTGGCCGAAGTGGATTTGAAGGAGGGTGGCTGTAAAGAGGGGTGACAATGCCACCCCAGTGGGGACAGCTCCCAGGCCAGGGTGGAGAGACCAAGGAGGTGACCCCTTTGAGAACTTGACGCAGTCTCTTTGGCCTAAACACCACCGTCCTAACTTGGGGTGGGGGGGCTACACGTGCAGCAGGAAGGTGTGGGTTCATCAGCCAGGAGACCCTGCAGGGGCCAGGATTTGTGGAGACGTGGGAAGAAGCAGTTAAGCTATTGAAACCCTGTTTTTCTTGGTATAAACTGTTCCCCGTGGCCTGAGGAAGGCAATTTGGATGCAGGCCATGACCTTCTGCAGGTGCTGAGCTGTAGGTCTGTAGATTATTAGGTTTTTACACTTAAAAAAAAAATAAATCCTTAATGCTGCACTAGGAGAAGCACATCGCTCTGTCTTCTCTGCACCACTGCCGAGCTCCGATGCTCCCCAGAGGAGAGCAGCCGCCCCTCGCCAGCCTCCGCTGGGATTGGAGAGGCACACAGGGAGGTTAGGGGTGTGATCTCAGCAGGATGCAGTGAGGGGACCCAGAAATAAGAGGGTTCTCGCCATGCGAGGGTGACTTGCCGGATCCAGTGGTACAGCTGTACTGTACTGCGTGAGGGTTCCAGTGGAAACGATGTGTCCAGCCCTGTCTGTCCAGGACCAGCTCCCTCGGACACAGTGCTGGGAGCTGAGGGGACAGAGACGGCAGCGATGGCTCTGGGAAGACGCTGTTGGCTTTGCAAACAGGCTATAGAACCGAGACAGACCCAGCAGGTTCGAGAGCGGGATTGTGAAAGGCAGGCTCCCAGCAGAGCCAGGGAAAGGGCCTGGCTCCAGAGCAGAGTTGATCGTGGCAGGGTCCAGGGCTGGTGGGACGGGACTGGCTCCAGAAGAGATGATCAGGGCAGGCTCTGTCCTGGCACCACGATGGGGCACGTGGTCGGTCCTCTCTGAGGGAATGGTCATCACTGAGAGCCAAGTGCAGGAAATGTAGAGAGCACCGCCTGGCTCTGGATCCGGACCGGGGTCATAGGAGGCTTCTGAGGTGGCGGGCATCTCAGCTGTGTCTTGAAGGATGAGTAGGAATGAGTCAGGAGAAGCAGAGCAGTCCAGGCAGGACAGACTGGCAGTGTTCACCAGGAGAGCTCTCGGCCAGGTACACGGGGACCCGGGAGGGGCCACTGGGAAAGGAAGGATTTGCGTGCAGATTTGGTTTGATGGGGACGTTCCAGGATTCCGCTCCAGCTCAGTATCCAGCAAGCTTGGTGCTTGAATGCATGTGTTATCTGTGAATTTGTGCACCTCCCTGCATATGTGCTCTTAGCGTGTGTGCACATGTGTGCTTGGTAAGTGTGCATGTGTGTATGAGTATGGCCATATTGGAGATCTAAGATAGAAGCAAATGGAAGATGGACCAGAACAAGCCAAAATCTAAGTAGTGGAATGCTGGAGGGGCCACTTTCAAGTCAACTAGAACTTGATTCATTGTCCAGATCTCACATGCATAGCAAGTTTGTGAAAAACAAAACAGAACAAAAAAACCCAAATAACCCTATGGCATAAATCAGGTGCACCTTAGTCTTCAAACTGACATCATTGCTCCTCTGGAGAGGTCCCTGACAGTGGACTTGCCCAGTTAATCCATCTCCTTATCTCTTCTTGGCTGCTGGCACCAAAGGTGTTAATTGTGGTCAAAGTAAGAAATTGTTGACAACTTCAGTCTTTTCTCCACCTGTCATGATATTGCTTATTGGTCCAGTGGTGGCCTAGAGGTAAGAAGCTGTGTTACAATCCCACTTCACGTTCCCTGGTTTGAATCCACCAGCTGTTCTGCAGGAGAAGGGTGAGCTGTCTCCTCCCATGTGATTTACTGTCTCTGAAAAGCTGCAGAAGGGTCACCTTGGGTTGGTTACACCTTAATGGCATAAAACAATAGCAACAGTGCTTTACAATGTTTGTAATGCAGACTTGAAATGATTGCTGTGTAAGATCAAGGAATACTGCCTTCAGTATAGATTCCATCTCAACATCAAGAAGACAGAAATCCTCAACACTGGAACATCATGCTAGGTAAAGACTGAAGTTGCCAGCACTTTCATCTTACTTGGGTCCACAACTAACAACTTTGGTACCAGGAGTCGGGAGATAAGGAGATGTATTGCATTGGTCAAGTCCATGGTCAGGGATCTCTCCAGAATAGTGAGGAACAATAGTGTCAGTTTGTAGATTAAGTGTACCTGATTCAAGCCTTGGTCATTAATTATAGAACAGAGTTCAAGTCTTTTGTTCATAAGATCGCTATGAGTCATATTCAACTTGACGGTGTGTAACCACTGCTAAGTGAGACTGTTGTTGTTAGGTGCTGTCGAGTCGTAGATGACTCATAGCGAACCTAAGAACGAAAGGCCTGACTGAGCACTGTTTGTACATAGAGTTTCCGGAGGCAAGCCATTTCAGAAGTGGATGCCACTCCTGCTTCCAGGCTTGTTTTAGTCGGGAAGCTCCATCTAGCACTGTCCACCATGGGTACCCATTACCATGCTTGGCACATCAGTGTCCCAGTGTTCAGCATCACAGCAACCACGAGTTACACTCTGTACAGCAATGCACAGACCAGTGCTATACCACCTAGAAGAATAAGTGAGACTAGTGTTGTTATATTTCAGAGGAATATTCTTCTAATTCTTCTACTTCGTACATCACTCTTTATCAATTTGCTGTACTGAGGTAATGTGGATTTGCTGTGATGCTGAACCTTGCACCAATGGCATGTCAAATGCCATAATAGTTTCCTGATGTGGACAGTGTTTGGTGGAGCTCCCAGTTGTAAAACAGGTTTGGAAGTAAGAGTGACATCCACTTCCTAAACCACATGCCTATGGAAACTCTGTGAACTCAGAGAAATGACGATAGTTGGAGAAAGGCATTAAGTCTTTTATTCATAGAGTCGCTGTGAGTTGTGCTCAACTTTATGGCAAGCTGCAAACAACAGCATGCATCTGAGAGCTGTACAGTGAATAAGGATGACAGAAGAATTGATGCTTCTACGTTTTGATGTTGTGGAAAAATACTAAATATCCAATGGACTGCCAAAGAAACGAACAGATAAATCCTAGAAAAAGTGTAGCCAGTGTGCTCCTTGGAGGCAAGAATGGTGAAGCTGTTTCTCTTATACTTTGGGCATATTGCTTCTTGTTGTTGTTATGTGCTGTTGAGCTGCATGTGACTCATAGCAACCCTGTGTACAACAGCCCTAAACCCTGCTCTATCCTGTGCCAATCTTACTGTCTCTGACACGCCTATTACTATCTCAAACTATCCCCATTACCCCAGTGACTAAATCAATCCATCTCATCAAGGGTCTTCCTCTCCTGCACTGTCCTTCCACCCTCCCAAGCATTATGTCCCTCTCCAAGGACTGGTCCCGCCTTACAACATGTCCAAAGTATGTCAGACGGAGCTTCAGAATCCTTGCCTCCAAGGAGCAGCCTGGCTTCACCTTTCCAGGACGGACTTGTTTGTTCTCCTAGCAGTCCATAGTATATTCAACACTCTTCTCCAGCACCACAGCTCAAAGGCATCAACTCTACTTCTATCATCCCTAGTCATTGTCCAGCTCTCTGATGCAAAGCAAGTAATTGCAGAGACTATGGTCTGGATCAGGTGCACCTTAGTCTCCAGACTGACAGCGTTGCTCTTCTGTATTTTGACGAGTTCTCTGACAGCAGACATTTCCAATGCAATTTGTCTTTTCATTTCCTGGCTGCTGGTACCAAGAGTGTTGATTGTAGTAGAGCCAAGCAACTGAAGTGGTCAGCAATCTCAGTCTTTTCATCATCTTTCGATCCTGCTTGGAGAGGGACATCACTCTTGGAAAGGTAGAGGGAGGGTCAGAGAAAGAGAAGAGCCTCAAGAAGATAGATGGACACAGTGACTGTAGCAGTGGCCTCCAGTGTGTCAGAGATGAAGAGAGAGCACAGGATAGGACAGTGTTCAGCTCTGTTGTTCATACCTTTATGAATTGTACTTGATTCGATGGCACCTAACAGCGATAACAGTACTGCTTTACAGAGCAATTCCTGTGCTCATGTGAAATCTGTACTTGGACCAGGAGACAGTCATCAGAACAGAGCAAGGAAATACTGTATGGTTCAAAGTCAGGAAAGGAGTGCGTCAGAGATGTGTCCTATTTCCATGCCTTTTCAATCTGTATGCAGAGCAAATCATTCAGGAGGCTGGGCTTTATGAGGAGGAATGTGGCATCAAAATTTGAGGAAGACTCATCAACAACTTGGCATTAAGTGGATAATATGACCTTGGTAGCTGAAACTGAGGAACCTGAAGCATCTGCTGCAGAAAGTCAAATACTACAGTCTTCAATAAGGATTGAAGCTCAACATTAAGAAAACAAAGGCTCTCACCACTGGGCCAATTGGCGGCAGCATCATGGTAGATGGAGAAGAGATTCTTATTGTTAACAATTTCAGCTTGCTTAGGTTCACAATCAACCCTCTTGGAACTAGCAGCAAGAAAAAGGACCAATTAAGAAAGTCTGCTGTCATGTACCTTTCCAGAGTGCTTAAGTGCAAAGATGCCATTCTAGAGACTAAGGTGTGCCTGATCCAGGCCATGGTCGTCTTCACAATTACTTATTATGCATCAGAGAGTTGGACAATTATTAAGGATGACAGAAGAATTGATGCCTTTGAGTTGTGGTGCTGAGGAAGAGTATTAAACACATCATGGGGCTCTCAAGAGAACAAACAGATCGGTCCTGGAGAGGGTGAAACCAAGTTGCTTTCTGGAGGCAAGGATTTTGAAGCTCTGTTTCACATACTTTGGGCACATGGCCAAGAGAGACCAGTCCTTGGAGAAGAACATGTTGCTTGGAAACGTAGAGGGACAATGCAAGAAAGGAAGACCTCAGATGAGATGGTTTGACAAAGTGACTGGAGTAATGACAGTAGCTGTACCAGAGGCAGTGATATTGGCTCAGGACAGGGTTCAGAGCTTCTGTTGTTGTTGTTGTTACGTGCCATTGAGTTGTTTGCGACTCATAGCGACCCTATGTACAACAGCCCTAAACCCTGCTCTATCCTGTGCCAGTCGCATTGCCTCTGACACACCCATCCCGACTACCCCAGTCACTGAATCAGTCCACCTCATAGAGGGTCTTTCCCTCTTGTGCTGTCCCTCCACCCTACCAAGCGTGATGTCCCTTTCCAAGGATCTGTCCCTCCTTACAGCATGCCCAAAGTGTGTCAGACGAAGCCCCAGAATCCTTGCCTCCGAGGAGTAGCTTTGTTTAACCCTCTCCAGGTTGAATCTGTTTGTTTTCTTGGCAGACCATGGTATATTCAATACTCTTTTCCAGCACCACAGCTCAAAGGCATCAATTCTCCTTCTGTCCTCCCTAGTCATTGTCCAGCTCTTTGATGCATAACAAGTGATTGCAAAGACCATGGCCTGTATCAGGCAGACCTTAGTCTCCAGAGACAACAGAGCTTCTGTACACAGGGTTATTATGAGTCATAGGGAACTCAACGGCACATAACAACATCAACAACAAGAATTGGGTCCTGGGCTCATGGTTTTCTAAACTACACATTTCTACACACTTGGAAGTATCACTGCATTTTACTACTAATTTTTAAAAACAAACCAAAAAACTCCAGCAAATCTCGTCATGGCTTAGGTCTCTGAGATCCTCTGTGGTGCTTTTCTGGCCTCACCCCAACCCTAACCTGCCGGTGCCCGGACCTTTGCAGGTTGCCCAGTTCTGCTTCCCTTCCCTGGAGCCCATGCTCTTGTTTCTGCTGGCTCTCCCAGCATGCTTTTCTCTTAGCTCAGCTGTCTCCTCGGGGATCCCAGGACCCTGACCTTGACCTTCCATGGCAGGCTGGAGCCCCATCTCTGGGCACCTCTTACACACACTGCCTGCTCATCAGAGTGTTCACCTCCAAGTGCTCTTGAACCTGGAAATTAATAGAAAAATAAATAACATGCCACACACACCTGTTGAGCTGGCTGTCTTCCGGGAGGTGATTGGTAAAATACACCCTCTCCTCCAGCATGGACTGTCTTGTTAGCTGGCATTTATGACACTACTAAAAACTTTACTGTCTGCCTGTTTTGCTCATTAAGCATGTATTCCTGGCCATAAAGGGTGCTGAGGTTTGAAATGAGGGTAACACCAGCTCTGACAGTGAAGGCCGTGTGTCCCTTTGAATGGGCCCTGGCACGCAGTGGTTCGGGAGTTATGAGAGGATGACTGTCATTGGACAGTTAAGTCATGATGTCATTTGGCAGTTAGGCGATGATGTAATTTGACAGTTAGGATGTAGCATCTTCCATTCTGCGGTCCAGTGGAAGTAAAAAGAGAGAATGTGGTCATCCTCTATTTTTGCATAAAGTTCATTTTCATGTGACGACCTGGTCTTTGGAGCCGAACCATGTCAGTCAGTAAGCGAGGAGTGAGTCTGTATGTGTAAATAAAGTAATGTCGTTGAGGAAGCCAGAGCTCAGTGACAACCTATCTTTCCCCATCCCCTTTTCACAGTATTTTCCTTGTGATTTGGATGAAAGCTTACCGAGCAGCTTGGGTTTCCACTCAGTCATGGTTACTCTCCTTCTTTCATGCTGTTACAGTCCCCACGGTGCAGCAGCGTCCTTCACACCTCCTCCCTGTGTTAACCATTCCACATGGCCTCCGTGCCTGCCCCATGCTGCCCCGTCCTGCCCCGTCCTGCCCCTGCCCCGTCCCGCCCCGTCCCGCCCCGTCCCGCCCCGTCCTGCCCCGTCCCACCTTCTGAGCTTCATCCCAGGGGAAATGCAGCTCTTTCCATTTCATGGTTAATTGTTCTAAGGAATCTCTACCTCCCTGGTGTTAGCGTTCACTTTATAGTCCTGTGGACTGTTGAGCCATAGGGTTTCACAGCCTTTTTATGTCAGATGAGTTTATTTGTGCTTTTTCTGTTACCTTGCTGTTCATGTTAAGTGTGCTAAGGTTGGCCCAGCTCCTAACAACCCCATTTTACAACAGACTGAAACGTTGCCTGATCCCACACCGTCCTTACAGTCCTTGCCGCTTTTGAAGTCACTGTTGTACCCTCCATAACAATCCAGCTTCTTGAGTGGCTTCCTCTTACCACTGACCCTCTCTGTTACCAAGCATGATGGCCTTGTCCAGGGACTGGTCCCTCTGAGGACATGTGCAAAGCCCATGAGATGAAATATCACCCTGCCTACTTCTCAGGAACATCCTAGCTTGACTTTTTCCAAGGTTGATTGACGTGTCCTTGTGACAGGCCGCAGTGTACAGTATTTTTTGCCAGCACCGTAATCTGAGGGTATCAGTCTTTGGTCTTTCTTTTTTTTTTCCTCTTTTTCATGCATATGAGGCTATTGAAAAGATCAGGACTTGAGTCAGGCACCTCCTACTCCTCAGAATGACATCTTCCTCCCCCCCCCCCTTTTGAACATTTAAGGAAGTCTTTCACGTGTGTTTGCCAACAAGGTATCATAAAGTAGGCGACTGGTTTCAAACAGCAGGAGTTCATTGCTTCGTGGTTCTGGAAACTGGAAGTCTAAACTCATTACATAAGCAGTGTTGATTCTTTCTACAGAAATTACTCCATGCCTTTCTCCTAGCTTCTGGTGACAGCTGGAGATCCCCGACTTGGAGATAAAGAACTCCAATTTCTGTCTTTTGTCACAAGGCCATCTTCTCTCTGCACTGCTCTTTGTGACTTCTCCTTTTTGTATAAGGACACCTATCCTATTGGATTAGAGCCATTCTATCACCAGCAACGTTCTGGTGGTTTAGTGGTAACGAGTTGCACTGAAAAACAAGGAACTCATGCAATATTATTCAAAATAGATGACCCTGGAGGACATTATGCTGAGTGAAATATCTCTGTCACAAAAGGACAAATACTGCATAGTGCCACTGTTGTAAAACGGGACTGACATAGGGGTTGGTTGGAGACTGAGAAAGATGGGATAAATAATGTATACTGCATTGAAACAGATGAGGGAGAAAACTATTTAAAAGGGATATGTTGTTGTTGTTATGTGCCATCGAGTTGCTTGCAACTCATAGCGACCCTATGTACAACAGCCCTAAACTCTGCTCTGTCCTGTGCCACTCGCACTGTCTCTGACACTCCCATCCCGATTATTCCAGTCACTGAATCAGTCCATCTCATAGAGGGCCTTCTCCTCCTGTGTTGTCCCTCCACCCTCCCAAACATGATATTGTTGTCATGACAGGAGTCCGGAACGAAGGCTACATAGTGGAGTGGACTTGGGGGGAGGGATTGTATAACAATGAAAGAATTTTTCTTTTACTTTTCAAAGAGAAGAACGAACTGGAAGGGAGAGGTGAGCAGGGAGAAAAGTGCAACAGTGAATGAATGAAAATCCAAAATCTCTGTAAATTTTCATTAAAATTAATAATAAAAATCTTTTAAAAAAGAATTGCACCATTAATCCAAAGACATGCAGTTCAGATCCTCCAACTTCTCCTTGAGAGAAACACAGGTGTTCTCCTCCTGTGTGATTGGCAGGCTCTGAAAACGTGCCGGACCCTCAGTTATGAGTCATTTCTAATACCGTACCTTCAGTATTTCCAAACAGAGTCCCTTTGACAAAGACCGGAGATGAGGACCTCAACAGAAGTTTAGGGAGACACAGTTCCATTTGTAAGCACACTCTGCTTTCCACCACATTTCTCCACACCTTGCATGTTATCTACCTTGTGTGCTCGGGTTGATGTTACACTGGGGTTCTCAACATTCACATCTTTACAGAGTGCCCTACAATCTGCTTTAGCCATAGCTTTTTTATGATCAGAAGCATATGAAACCATAGTCTCAGCTTGTAAGTCGTGCTGGGGTTGAGAGGAACATGCAGACAGTTCAGACTTGGCCGCTGTAAGGGACAGGTGGCAGACGGTGGCAGAGAAAAGGGCCAGGACGTGTCCTGGGAAAATCAAGGCACAGTGGAGCAGAGATGGCTCTGGAGCCAGGGCCCTTAACAGCAATCACATGTTCTTAGATGGAGCAAGGAAGAAGGGCAGGGATTGGTTGAAGACCCAGGAAGGGCCAAGGTCAGGAGGTGTAGAAGAATAAGTCACTTCACTGGTTGACACTGGGGACATTTGTGGTTGCTGACCTCTGTCAGCCTGCCCCCCCCCCCATGTTGACCTCACACACAACAGGCACATATGGTCCTGCGTCCAGTGCTGTCTTCGTGACTGTTGGTCTGTTGGAGTCCACCTGTGTGCCTGTCTGTCTCAGGGAGTGCGTCCTACATCATTGTTGACTGTCTGCCTTAGAAAACATCATGTCCATTCCTAACGATTGATCCTTCCTGAGGAGGTGGCCAATGTGGGTGCGCTAACGTCTCCCCAGCCTTCCTCCCGCAGTCCCCAAGTTGGGCTTCTAAGACTGCTGGTTTTGTTTTCCAGTCTTCTGGAAACCTCCGTTAAATTCCGTATTGTCCACCAGCACCACGATTCGGTGTTGGTATTCATGGTTAGTGCCGTTGGTTGATGGCCTGGTGGTCCTGGGAGGGGCAGGTCTGCACCTGGCTGCATCCTGAGCTGTGCTCACAGTCTGCCCTGCACAGTCGGTGTGTCCGTCCCCCTCACTGAGGGTCTTCTCCTCTTTCAGTGACTTTCTCCTTTTCCTGTCATGACATCTTTTTCCAAGAACTGGCACCTCTTGACCGCATGCCCAAAGCGTGGGAGGTAAAGTTTTTCAACATTCTTGCCTCCAGAGACCACCCTTGTTGTCGTCCTTCCAGGACAGATTGGCTGGTTCTTTTGTTAACCCCTGGACAATCCACACCAGCAGTTCTCCTTAGGCACGGCGTCAGCCTTGTCCGGGTGGGTAGTTTGGAGGGTGAGAGGTACAGGATTTCACATTCCATTGAAATAAACCGAGAATATCTTAAAGTGTAGCACCAGGGTCGTCAGAGGGGAGATACCACCTACTCCACACCCCCATTTTATGGGTAGGCAAACAGAGGCTCAGTGGAGGAAAAGTCTGGGCCCTTTCTGTGTGCTGAGACAAGACTGAGGGTGTATGGTTTACAGATGCATTTACTGTTCCCCTGCCCCTTCTTTCCCTCTTTTTAAGAGCCTATTTCTACGTGGTTTTTTTGTTGTTGTTTCAGTAATCCAGTATTGATCCGTCTCTTCTTTTCTGACATAATGTTTGCTATGGGTAGGAGCCAATCCAGGAAATATTGTTGGAATGTGTGTGCCCAGCTGAGCGGTTGGCAGGCGGTGGTATAAGCTCAGTGTAAGAGCTTTCCAGAGCTCGGAGCCAACGTGGGCGATGACATAGTTGCAGGTCTGGGTGCTGGTGATTCACACAGCCCTTGAGAGGCTCACGCAGAAAGCTGGACGACCGTGTGGTGAAATTTCCAAAGGGGGTCTGAGTGTTAAATGGGTGGTCTTTCTGAGAGATCCTGAGATGACAACCCTTTCCAGGGAATCGGAGGTGAGGAGCTGGACCCGTGGCTTCAGACCCACCGGGGACGAGCCCTGTCTGGGCACCACCTGGGTGCCAGCTCCAGATCGATGCCCTAAAGATGCCAAGGGAGCCAGTCTGCTTAGATCGAGGCTCTGCCTGCAAATGATGCAAAATCAGGGCAAAGGCAGAGAAAGCCAGTGGACTTGGACTCAAGACAGTCATAGCGTGGACACCTCTGACTTGCAGTGGCTCCATCGTGGACAGATCGCTTAACCCTAATGAGCCGTAACTCCTCCTTCTGGAAATAGAGCGGGTGTGCCTTCATTCACGAGCTGCTCTTTAGCCTTGGCTTTAGCTACGCATTCCTTGGCGCCTCAGCTGCTGAAAAAAAGTGCCTCGTTGTGGCTTCTGTTCCAGATCGAGAAGATGAATGGAAAATAATATGCTTTCAAGTAATGAGCAGTGCTCTGCAGAAGGTCAAGTGGGACAGCTGGGTGGAGACTGACGGGGGTTTGGGGACTTCTGTAGACATGGGGTCACCATGAGTCTGAATGTTCTCCGTGGCAGCTAACAACAGCAGTGATGCGCAGGGTGGGGTGGCCAGAAACCTTCTCTGGTGCCCTCCCGGCATTTGGGCAGAGAATGAAAGGCAAGAAGAGCTGACTAGTGCCCCAGTTTGTCCTGCGTGTGTTGTAGAGGAACAGCAAGCGCCAAGGCCCTGGAGTGAGCGTTTCAACAGACCAAGGCGCCCAGGGAGCTGGAGGTGATAACAGGGAGAGCCGGACTCAGAAGGTAGGCACGCAGCACATCATGCATATTTCGTTTCAGTGATGGCAACTTGAAAACAGAATTTGTTTGGCAAAGATCCTCCCTCCTTGCGGGTCCCCGCCACCCTTGCCTCGGGACAGGTGTGGTACCTGAATGGGAGGCCTGCCTTCTCTCTGCACATCAATAGCAGTTTCTGCAAAAAGTTACCGTTCACGTGGCTGTTGTTTCCCGCTTGAATCCAAACACAGTTGGACAAATCCACATGCAGAGCTGAGATTTTTCTGTCTCAGTAGATGGTGAATGCACTCCCCCCCGCCCCCCAATCACAAGCCGTCTGCGTGTATCGAAAGAAATACATTAAAATGCAAATATCCCTGAGTAAGTGGGATGTTGATGGGTACAGTCCTCTGAAGAAAAATCTTGAGGAAATACAGGCCATCAAGCCACAGCTAGAATAGTGAAGACGTTTGTTCCGTAAGACCTGGGCATGTGAGGTGTTCAGTTACAGAGCTGCTGCTCTGAGCACCGCCACAAGTACACCCAGGACCTGCCCTGGGCGTCTGGAAAAGGTGCAGGTCATGCCCGGTGATCCTAAGGACATTGGTGGGGTGCACTCTTTCCGAAGGATGTTCTGGATGGCCATGCCACCTTCCCTCCTCTGTGTGTACCGTCTCAGTCGGGACCACGGGGCTGTCAGACGTTGTAGACCGCAGGGCAGCCATAGAGGCCGCTTGCAGGTGGTGGGATCAGAGAAGTCCACGTGGTTGCAGAGGCTTTTGAATGATGGGTCAGAAAGCTGCAGGTCTTGGTTTACAGAGAAGCAAGTCCAGGTCAGATGCTGTGTCCTCAGTGAAAAGGACCCAGACTTTTGAGAGTATCCGTCTGTCCGTCTGTCTATCTAGTAGCTTAGTGAGGGAGCTCTGGGGGCCTAGTGGTAAGGAGTTGCCCCTGGAACAAAGGTGCAGTTTGAATCCACCAGCTGTTCTGTGGGATACAGGTGGACAGTCTCCTCCTGTGTTTACAAACAGCCTTGAAAGCCTGCTGGAGGGTCAGCTATGCGTTGGTTCTGACTCAGAGGTAAACAGCAATAGTCTCTTAGTGGGAGCTCTGGTGGCTGTTAGGTTAAGAAGCTGCACTGTAATCCCAAAGACATGAGGTTCAAATCCACCAGCTGCTCTGCAGGGTGAAAAAATGACTGTTCTCCTCCCATGAGGTTTACTGTCTCTGAAAATCTGCTGGAGGGCCAGCTCTGAGTCAGTTCCAGATCAACGGCATGCAGCCACCGTGGCTTAGTGGTAATGAATCACGCTACCAGCTCAAAGGTGCATGGGTTGAATTCGCCAACTGCTCTGTGGGAGAAGGATGGGCAGTCTCCTCCGGTGTGATTTACTGCCTCTGAAAACCTGTTGGAGCGTCAGCTGCCAGTCGGTTTCAACTCAGTGGTACACAACAACAACGTTATATAAACCATCAGGACGATTAACCCCACTCCCAAGAGAACTCCGAGAGGCAGCTTGGGTCATACTTCCTAGTCAGGTGGAAATTCAAGACACATCCACTGCGTCTTGCCTCATTGACATAAAACACCACCCCTGCAGAATGGGCTCTTAGACGCAAAGAAGCTAAAATTTCCATCTCAGGGTGGAAGACTCTGGCTAGAAGAGCTTATTGCTTCATTCATTCCCTGCCCCGAAGATGCCCTTTTCCAGCCACATCACCTTTCTGTTCCATTTGGACCTTCTCAGCACTGATTTTGGGGGAATTTGGGAATGTTCTGATGCCTCTATATTTTAAGAGGGATTAGTCCACATCCCTCTTACTTGTTTTGGTTTCTTTTTTTCTGATCTGATAGAGGACTTTTGAGTTGGAGTTCAAGTTAGAGAGGATTATGCTTTTTTGTGTGTGACTCTGAGAAAATAAAAGGAAACCTTCCCCCTCCCCATTCAGTCAATGCCCTTCAGATATTCTTGAGTAGTGTCAGTAGTTAATGCGCTTAGCCGTTAACTGAAGGGTTGTAGATTTAAGTCCACCCAGAGGGGCCTGGGGAGAAAGAGCTGTGATCCCCTGCCTCCCCACACCCCTAAATCAGCCATTGTTCTTCTGTGCACCTGTGGCATAACCATGAGTCAGATTGGCTTCAATGGCAGCTGCTGTTTTGAGTTATAGAAAGTGACCCTCAAGGGAGACAGTCGGTGACTCATGCATGAGCGTGTGGAGTTCTGGAACTGTGTTCTCATTGAATCCACACAGCAGCTACTAAAGCCCAGCCCACCGCTGCCCAGTCCATTCCCTCCCAGAGACCCCCTAGGGCAGAGCAGATCTGCCCCGTAGGGTGTCCATGGGGTGCTGGGGTTATTTTGTAAATTGTGTTTTGAGTGAAAGTTTACACAGTAAATTGATTTTCCCGTCAGCCATTCACATATATTTTTGTTTCATTTGTTTTTTTGTTTTGGTTGGGTTTCTTTTTAATTATTATTATGAATTTTAATGAAAGTTTACAGAGACTAAGGATGTCCATGCATTCATTGTTGCACTTTTCTCTCTGCCCACCTCTCCCTCTCCCCAGTTCACGCTTCTCTTTGAAAAATAAAAGAAAAATTCTTTCATTGTTACACAATCCCTTCCCCCAGTCCACTCTATTATGCAGCCTTCATTGTGGACTCCTGTCATGACAATAAGACCTAATCATAAATCCCTTTTAAACAGTTCTCTCCCTCATCTGTTTCCATGCAGTATACATTATTTATCCCCTCTTTCTCAGTCTTCCCCCAACCCAGTGTCAGTCCTGATTTATAACAGTGGCACTATGCAGTATTTATGCTTTTGTGACTGAGATCTTTCACTCAGCATAATGTCCTCCAGGGTCACCCATTTTGAATAATATTGCATGAGTTCCTTGTTTTTCAATGCAGCATAGTATTCCATTGTGTAAATATACCACAGCTTCTCTGTCCATTCGTTTGTTGATGGGCACTTGGGTTGTTTCCAACTCCTTGCTACTGTGAACAAAGGCGCATGGGTGTGCATATATCTGATTGGTGGCAGTTACGGTTTCTTTGGGGTATATCTCCAGTAGTCGAATTGCTGGGTCTGTTTTTGGGGTTTTTTTGTTTGGGTTTTTTTTAAAAAATTAATTTTAATGAAAGTTTACAGAGACTTAGGATTTCCAGTCATTCATTCTTACACTTTCTCCCTGCCCCATTCACTCTTCTCCTTGAAAAGAAAAAGAAAAACTCTTTCATTGTTATGCAGTCCCTTCCCCGACGTCCACTCCACTGTGCAGCCTTCACTCTGGACTTGTGTAATGACAAGAATACCCATTCATATGTCCCTTTTAAACAGTTCTCTCCCGCTTCTGTTTCAGTGCAATATGCATCATTCCTCCCCTCCTTTTCTGTCTTCCCTCAATCCTGATATCAGTCCCATTTTACAACAATGGCCCTATACATTATTTGTCTATTTGTGACTGAGATATTTCACCCAGCATAATGCCCTCCACGGGCATCCATTTTGAATAATATTGCATGAGTTCCTTGTTTTTGAATGCAGTGTAGTATTCCATTGTATGAATATACCACAGTTTCTCTATCCATTCATTTATGGGCATTTGGGTTGTTTCCAACTCTTTGCTGTTGTGAACAAAGCACATGGGTGTGCATATATCTGCTTGGGTGGAAGTTATGGTTTCTTTAGGGTAAATTTCCAGTAGTGGAATTGCTGGGTCAAATGGTATTTCTCTTTGCAACTCTTTGAGAAAGCGCCATACTGCCTTCCATAGTGGTTGCACCATTTTACACTCCCACCAACAGTGAATAAGGGTTCCAGTTTCTCCACAACCTTGCCAGCATTTGATGTTTGCTGTTCTGTTAAATTTTGCTCTTCTGACTTGGAAGAGATAATATCTCATAGTTGTTTTGATATATTTTGTTTTGTGAATTCATTACAAGACTCACAGTGTCGATGTGTTTCCCCCATTCCCTCCCTGTGACTCTAGTGTCCTTTAATCCTTGTGTCTTGGTCCTTTCTGCCTTCAGAGCTTTATCCTTAAGCAAATGCTTCTCTCTTGGCCTTGTCTGGTTGATGATTCTAAGGAGTAATTGCTCTTTGGTGTTATCAGTCAGTTGATAGGCTTCTCGTTTGGCTGAAAGTTGAGCCATGGCGGTGAGTTTTGTTCCAAGCTTAAAGGGTGACCAGGGCTGTCATCGTTATGGAAACTGATCACCACGTTATTCTTCCACAGTGGGGGCTCTGCTGGTTTAACGGTAAGGGCGTTGTGCTTCCAGCCCAAAGGCTCGTGCTCAAATCCACCAGCTGCTATGCTGGAGAAAGGTTGGCGTTCTCATCTTGTGTGATTTACTGCCTCTGAACACCTGCCCGAGCGTCAGCTGTGAATCAGTTCAGACTCGATGGTACATAGCAGCATATAACAGTCCTTCCAAGGAGCACCGGCCTTTGTGGAGAGCAGCTGAGCATTTGAACCACCAGGAATCCACACCTGTTATCAGTTATTGTTATTGTGGTTGTTAGGTGTCGTCGAGTTGATGGCAGCTTCCAGCAGCCCTGTGAACAACGGAGCTGAACCCTGACCATCCTGTACCGTCCTCCTCATCCCTGATAGACTTAAGCCCATTGCAGCAGGCATTGTGTCTCTCTTGTTGAGGGTCTTCCTCTTTCCTGCTGACCTTCCACCTTTTCAAGCAGGATATCTTTGTCCAGAAACTGGCCCTTCTTAACAACATGCCCAAGTATGTGAGACAGGAGTATCATCATCCTTGCCTCTGAGGAGTACCCTGGCACTTTCTATAATGTATTTATTCTTTTTGCAATACATAGGATATTCAGTACTCTTCTCCAAGACCACAACTCAAAGGCATCAATTCTTCTCCAGTCGTCCTTATTCATTGTTCAACTTTTACACGCCTAGGAAGTAACTGAAAAGACCATGGCTTAAATCAGGCACACCTTAGTCTTTAAACTGGCATCATTGCTCTTCAGCACTTTAGAAAGATCCTTGACAGCAGATTTTCCCAGTGTACTGTGTCTTTTGATTTCTTGACTGCTGGCCTACTAAGAGTGTTGATTGTGGATCCAAGTAAGATGAAATCATTAACATTTCAATCTTTTTTCCATCTATTATGATGTTGATCCGGTAGTGAGAATGTTTTTGTTTTTTTAACGTAGAGGTGCGGCCCTCGGGCCTTTCATTGTTTTTATCCAGACATTCCTCTAGGTCGTGTAGCCCTGGTGTGCAAGTTGCTATCCCGCGGTCACTTGTGGTTGCTGTGAGGCTGAATACTGTGACACTGATGTGTCAAATGCGTTAATGGCTGGTTACCCAATGTGGACAGAGAGTGGGGTGGAGCTCCTCCCTGATTAAAACAAGCTTGGAAGGAGGCGTTGCATCCACTTCCGTAATAGCTTGCCTCCGGAAACCCTATGAATCTGGAGAGAGGACGAGAGACACCCAAGCGTTGAGGACTCTCCTTCATAGGGTCGCTATGAGTCGCCTGTGACTCAACAGCCCTTAACAACAACAGCAACAGAGGTGAGATCAGGTGGTTGTTGATGTGTGCCTCCCAGTCAGATGAACTCATAGCTGATCCTCCAAGTTTTCAGGGGCAGTTAATAGCATTGGAGGGAATTGCCCGTCCTTCCCTCTTGGAGCAGCTGGTGGATTCGAACTGTGTGCCTTTGGGAGCCTGTGCCCAATCCTTCATCATACTCACCATTCCTGAATCCTTGAACCCACCGCTGTAGTCACTGTGACCGTCCATCTCACTGAGGGTCTTCCTCTCTTTTGCTGACCCTCCACCTTTCCAAGCGCGGTATTCCAAGGAATAGCTCTTCCTAGCAACGTGCCTAATGTGTGTGAGACGAAGCTTCACCATCCTTGCCTTCAAGGGGCACTCTGGCTGCATTTTTCCAAGACACACCTGTTCTTTTGAAAGTTCATGGGATGTTCAGCATTCTTCTCCCAACACCACAACACAAAGGCATCAATTCTGCTACCACTCGGTCGATGGGAACTGAGGCTGAAATGAGTGAGGGAGGTCTGTGTTAGCTGCCATCAAGTCGGCCCCAGTGTGCAACAACCCTGTGAACAGTGGGTGAAAACTCTGCCTGGTCCGGCTCCATCCCCTAACCAGTGAGAGATACGCCCGCCGTGCTCCACAGGCTTTCCATGCTGGGTTTTCAGAAGTTGATCACCAGGACTTTCTTCCTAGTCCTTCCTTGTTTGGAAGCTACCCAGAAACCTGCTAGCATCATAGCAGCACACAAGCCCCCAGTGACAGACAGGTGACAACTTCTAGAGAGGAGCACCTGACCCTCTAGAGACCAGGAGTGGGGCCCAGGCCTCACGTGGAATATGCCCAAAATTCTGTCACTTGTTGTTGTTGCTTAAGCAGTGATGAGGCACGGGAGACTGTAGGCCCAGAACAAAACCCTCCTTACGCCCAAACGGAAACATTCTTGACAAACCAAAACCCTTGGAATCAGAGTTGAGTACAAACCAACAGAGAAATAGGCTTCCTTGAATAATGGGAAGCACTGGCATGAACCAGAGCAGCCCCTCCCCTCGAACACCTAGCACCCCTTGAACAAGCCAGGGAGCTCACGTTGGGGTCCAGGATTGCCGCTGCCTTGAAGAACGAGCCCCCGTTGGAATTCAGCGGCGCCGAGGCCCGTTCCCGTCCAGCCTCAACATCTCTGTTAGGGCGCACCTGTGTCATCAGAACTCGCATCCCTCGTCACCACTTTATCCTACATTGACTCTTTTCAATCTGAATCATGGCCCCTCTAGACAGGAGACATAGGCATGAGTGTTTCCCTGGCACATTTACACGTGATGTCCCCCCTTGTCACTCTGGTGTTTACGACCTTCCAGGATTGCAGGAAAGCGGAAGCACTCAGATTCTTTGTAGTTTCACTGATAAAAAAACTACTGTCATCATAGCAACTCATAGTGACCCTATGAACGAAAGTCCTCAACACTGGTGTGACTTTCATCCTCTCTCCAGGTTCATAGGATTTCCAGAGGCAAGCTATTACAGAAGTGGATGTCAGTCCTGCTTCTAAGCTTGTTTAAATTGGGGAGCTCCACCAAACCTGCCCACCATGGGTAACCATTATCGCATTTGACACATTAGTGTCAGTGTTTGCTTCACAGCAACCACAAGTTACGTCTCTGTGCAGCAATGCACAGACCAGGGCTATATGACCTAGAAGAATGTTTGAACCCAAACAATTAGAAACAGACTTGAGGGCCGTAGATTAAAGTCACCCACCTTTGGCTTGGTGGCATCACTTTCTGTCCTTTAGGCCAACTGGTCTCTCTCGTTGTTGTTGTTAAGTGCCATCGAGTTGTAGGCAACTCATAGTTAAGAAAATATATTCTTTGTCATTGTAAGTGACTTTTGCCCCCAGAGCTGCCTGAGTAGCTTCCTTTTATGCCAGGCTGTCTTATGTCATCGTCACTTTTATCTGTTGTGTCTCACATCTCTGATCAGTGAGGCCATGGTTTGCTAGCGTTCCTCAGTTTACTCTTGATCATTGAGCAAATCATTGATCATTGACTCATGACACTGGTCACTGTGCTGAGAAAGGTGGAAGGTCAGTTGAAGAGAGGAAGACCCTGGATTAGATGGGTTGGCATAGAGACTGAAGCAGTGGGCCCTGCATGACGCAAATTGTGAGGGAAGTGGGGGTAGGGCCAGGCTTAGATCTGTTGTTCTTAGGGTTGCTGGGAGCTGGAGTTGATTCGACAGCACCTAGCAGCAGTGGCACGGAGCAGCCATCTGGTGACGAGATCTTTTGTCCCCAAGAGCAGCTCTGAGACCCTCAGGTTAAGAAACAGTAAGAAGGAGTTTCCACAACAGGTAGAACGGGCAGGAGGTGCCTGAGCTGAACATGAGGTAGCGTAGGGGTCCTGGTCACCTCCTTCTTCGCAGGGTCACTGACCTTGTAGACATGGGGCAGCTGACTCGGTTGTCACTTTGTAGAAAGGATGAGTCAGTGTGGTCAAGGGGAGATAGGTAGTAACTGTGTCACAGCGTTGGAAGGTGCAAATTGATGGATGAATGTTCCCCTCCAAAACTGACCATTGACTTATTCAGAGAGTGGCAGAATCCCGATGGTCTAGTAATTAAGTATGTGGCTTCTAGCGCGAAGGTCAGTTGTTCAAGCCCACCAGGTGCTCCATGGGAGAACGAGGGGGAAGTCCATGCCTGTGGAAAGCCCCACGAGGCAGTGTGTTCTGTAGTCTTGCTGTGAGTCAGAACCAGCTTGGTGGAGGCTGGCCGGAGCCACTGGTTTATAGCTGATGGTGGTTTTGCCAACCAGAAGGCATGTGGTTCGAATCCACCAGTGGCTCTGCAGGAGAAAGATGTACAATCTCCTGTGTGAATTCCTGAAAACCCACTGGGGTCGGTGCCGGTTTGAGGGCACACAGCAGCCGAGGACCGTGGGGGCTCAGTGCTTAAGAGCTCAGCTACAAACCAGAAGCAGTTCAAGTCCGCTGAGATGCTCTGCAGAAGAAAAGCCAGGCAGTCTGCTCCTGCGAGGAATACAGCTTAGACATGGGCATAAGCAGGGCGAGTGTGGACACAGCGCTGGGACTGAATTATTGTCCTAAAACAGGATGTGCATGGATGGCTGAATGGAACATCCGTTTACTCTGTAAACTTTCACTCAAAACTACGGTAAACAAAGGAGGATGGGGTGGGAATTGAGCCTCAGAGGAGTAGATGAACTGGAAACGCTTAAACATGTAAATGGGACACAAAGGATGCAACATTTAACAGGCAAGATTTGGGAAAATACAACGATGAAGTCTGTGAAATGAGAGGTTGGAAAATCCTTCCAGATGATTGAAGAGGGGGGGAAAAGTATCATAGTCAACTGTGCGGAGCTGAGCTCTGTCATACGGGGTCTTTATAAGTCAAAATCGCCTCCACGGCACATGGCAACCACAGGGAGGCCATGCCATCCCCTCTTGTGCATGACGTTCAGCCTCCAGGAGGGAGTCGAGGGAAGGCACAGACCACCCAGAGCCCACGGGGATCCCAGCAGGCGGTTGAGGGTGCGGAAGTCAGCCAGCTGCAATGGAGCACAGTTAAGTTCAGGGTCTTCTCCGATCCCAGGGAGCTGGGAGGGTGTAGCCTGTGGTGAGCGGTGCCATTGACCCAAGAAGCCTCCTATCTCAGATGGTTCAGCTGTGCTGGCAGCTCGGTGGGAGAGAGAGGAACAGACTCCTCCCGTTAGAATTTATGACCCCAAAAACCCGATGGAGCGTCCCTGTGAGCTGGAAGTGAGGGGCAGAGAGTTTCAGCCCGAGTTCTTGGGTTCCAGCCTTGTCATCCAGGAACAGGAAGGGAGCCGAGCGCCCACGGCATGGTGACCCCACAGCTGGTGAGACTGCTCCACCTGGAGTGGGGAGACGTCTCCCTTCCGCCGAAGCTGTGTCTGTACGAGGGGCCTTCCCAGGAGAGAAGGACCCTGATGAAGGCCGGAGGGACCAGCAGAGAGCAAGGAGTGCTTACCTGGAGAAAAAGGCTTCCGAGGCTGTAAGAACAGTCCTGGATAATCCGCGGTGGTGGTGTTGACGTCATCATCATCATAGCTGTCGTTCATTCAGCTAGGTGGTTGACAAGCGTTATTTTAGTTTTTTGTTTTTCATTACTGTTGGGTTGACCCAAGGCTCATGGCAAACTCATACACGAGAGAATGAAACACTGCACCATCTCTGTGGTCAGTTGTGGATCGGATCTTTGTGACTCTCTGTGATTGTTATGAACTGATTTTTGACAGCAGATTTCCAGGCCTTTCTTCCTACTCTTAGTTTGGAAGGTGTGCTGCAACTTGGCCAATGTCATAGGAACACAGAAACCTCCCTGGGCTGATAGGTGGAGGCTAGGCACGAGATGCCTGGGCATCAAGTCCAGGTCTCCCACGTGGAGACCGAGAAGTCTACCTCTGCATCAAGAATGCCACAGGTTTCATTTTCTAAGGCAAACTCTCAGAGGGCCTCTCCCACTGCAGTCGAGTCCAGACCCCATTGAGCCACCAAGGCCGTAAACCTTTACAGGAGGGAGATGGCCTGTCCTTCTCGTGATGAACAGCTGATGGATCCAAACTACGGACCTTCTGGTTAGTAAACTGACACATTACACACCAGAGCTCCTTCTCAGACAGACTGTTAAAAATCCGCGAGGGTGTTTATCAGAAGCAGCCAGCAGAGGACCAGCTGTGCTCAAAGGCAAGGTGTCTGTGACCTTGACTTTGTTTAAAGGGCACTCTGGGATACTGGTGAGGGATGCTTTGCTAACACCTGCTTAGAGTGCAGAATGGTTAATGCCACTGAACCCAGTCTTTAGAATCCTGTTCTGGTTTTAAAACAGTTCTCACTGGTTGGTCGGTCATTCGTTTTCACGTCCTTGCAGACATACAGGGGGCTGGTGGGTGGTATAGTGGTTAGAACATCCGGCTGCTAACCAGCAGGTCAGAGGTTAGAACCTGTCAGTCACTGTAGAGAAGAATGAGGGTGTTTGCTTCTGTAAGGATTTACAGGCTTGGAGGCCCCGTGGGGCAGCTCTGCTGTGCTGTGCTGTGCTGTGCTCTGCTCTGCTGTGCTCTGCTCTGCAAGGTCGCTATGAATTGGAATTGACTCAACAGTGTTGGATTTTGGGTGATACAAATGGCTTTCACTGGCTTACCCTCAATATTTACCTTTAAGTTGGTGCTTCAGATCCGCCCAGTGGCACCACGTAAGAAAGGCCTGATGATCCGCTCCTGCAGGATTGCAGCTGAGAAAATCAATGGAGCAGTTTTGTCTGTGGCACTGGGCTTGCTGTGAGTCAGAATCAACAGCAGTGGGTCTGGCTTGTTTGGAATTTGGTTTTTATCATCATTGTTGTTTTCTTATTAATCAAATGTTCATTTATAAACACCAATGATTAATTTCTCAATAATTTGATAGAAAACAGAATAGTTATAAAATATAAGTAGCAAGAACAATCAACCAGTGAACTCATTACCCCTCATCCTGTGAAATAGAACCGATCATGTACTTTTTAAAAAATGTTTTACATTTCATATTGGTTTGCATACATTTGTATACATTATGTTTCATTTATATACTTTGTATTTCTCACATTGTACTTTTTTTTTTTACTTTTGACAAATTAACTGAACTTTTTTGCCCACCCTTCCACCCCTCCCTACCCCCAGAAATTCCCATGGGCACCTTACAGCCACGTGTGACACAGAATTGGCACAGCTCGCTGATAGTGACGCCTGGGGCGGTGGGTGAAAAATGGAAGGTGGACTATGATAGGAGGGAAGCGTCACTGCTTTTCTGTACTTAGAAGGAGCAACTGTTCTGGCTTCGAGGCTTGTTGTTCCCTTGTTTTTGTCGTTTCACCACATTTCTTTCTCTAAAGACTCCATTTAGGTTTTCTTTGTTTCTGAACTTCGCGTCAGTGACAACACCATGTACGATATAGGCTTGTGTAGTATGCAAGAAACCTTGGTGGCATAGTGGTAATATATTGGGCTGCCAACCAAAAGGTCAGGGGTTTGAATATACTAGCTGCTCCACAGAAGATAAGCAGTCTCTTCCCATTTTTATTTACAGCCTCAAAAACCCGACGGAGGCCTGTCTTGGGTTGGATTGGACACCATGGCAGCATGTGCACATGCTTTCTTGGTGTTAGGTTGGTGGCTCACCCATGCAGCATTTCATCCCTTGTCAGGGTGTGTGACAGCACAGCCAGGCCACTGTGGAGGGACATGCACGCTGTTAAGATGACAAGGGTGTCGCTGTCTGTCAGTGTTCTGACCTGTGTAAGCCAGTGGCCAAGTGCACTAACCATTTGGCCACTGTGAAAATTCGCAGGTGCTCTTCAGAGGATGCACTCGTGATGGTGCGGGGATTAAAGGCTCGGCTGCTGGCCCAGAGGTCGGTAGTGTGAACCCACCAGTTGATCTGCAGAAGAAAGAGGTGGCAGATTGTTTCCACAAAGATTAAAGTCTTTGAAACCCCGTGGGCACTTCTGCCTTTAGGAGTAGAAGCTTCCTCTCTGGCACACGGTGACCTGGAGTTAGAATTGCTACATCGTCGGGGTTGTTTTCAGCTTTATAAGATAATGACACCTGCTTCCCCAAATGATGGTACCAATTTAAACTCCAGCTAAGGGTCCCTGTTGCTAAGCAGACTTTGGGTTGGTCGGAATTCCAGTTCTTACCCTTCTGACAGCTATTTGATGATAGTTCAGTGTGGTTTCACTTGCATTTCTCTTTGATTGCTGAAATTGAGCTGTGTTCCCTCTAAAGTACAACTCATTGTCACAGAGTCAGTTGTTGCTCACACGACACTCCATGGGATGTCTGAGCTTAAAGGACTTTCCCTCCACTGACCATCATCTCGTCTTGGGAGAAGTTTGCCCCTTCACCCAGTTTTCTGCTGTGTAGTTTATTATAATCTTGATGGTTTGATTTGAATTCTCTTTCCTACTCATTTCTCATTTTCTAGTTCGTACTGAGAGGACATACGCTCATACACATTTATATTCCAGTTTTCTAGTGTGTGGCTAAGTTCTTTACTTCTAAAATGATACTTTTTGGTAAGATAAACCCAAACCTAATGTTGTCAATTCAGTTTCAACTTACAGTGACCCTCCGCCCAGCTTCTGAGGCTGTAAATCTTGATGGAAGTGGAGGCTGCTTGTGCTTCTCTCATAGAGCAGCTGGTAGATTCGAACTGCTGATATTTCGGCTAGCAGCCTAACACATTATATATGGCTAAATTTAACAGCATTGACTTAATTAATCCTGTCTCTTCAGTCTTGTTAGAAATCATTCTCTATTCGTGATCATAGAGACATTCACTTGTACTCTCTCAGGCAAGTTTTTACAGTTTTATTTTCACATGAAATCTTCATCCTTCTACAAGCGATGCGATACTGACTTTGATTTCTTTTTCAAGCTGGATGCATTATCCCAGCACTGTCCCTCCACTGGTCCATTTCCCCCACTGATCTACAATGTCCATGGGTTAGAGCTCTGCTGTTGTTCTGTTGGCCTTTGTGTCTAAGACTTCATTACTAAAAGTATAATAATTTGTGTGTGTGAAGTTTAATAACAGCAATAAACAAGTTCAGTAGTATTCCCATGGGAGAAAGAAGCAATCAGCTCCCGGTACAGTTTGCAGCCTCAGAGACCCAAGGAAGAAGCATCGATCTGTTGTGAGTTGGTGCCAATTCATAGAAGTGAGTTGAACGTCTTTTTTAGGAGCTTGGGTGACACAAGTAGTTTGTAATCAGCTGATAATCCAGAGATGGATGGTTTAACTGACTGCAAAGTGGCTTCAGAGGGTAAAGACCCATCAGATGTCTTCTGTAAAGATGACAACAGCGAACACTGAGGTAGAGTTTCACTCTACAGTAGCTGGGAACACTTTGAGTCAGACTCAGCTCCAAGGCAACTACAAAAGCAACAACATCTTTTAAGCACTTTTATTATTTGTTGTTGTTATTATTCTGTGCTGGTCTGTCCCCCTTCTCTCTCTCTCTGTCTCTATTTCTGTTTTTCCCCCTTCTCTCTGTCTGTCTCTCTCTCTGTGTGTGTGTGTGTGTGTGTGTGTGTGAATACATGTGTGTATATCTGTATTTGTGCCTAAAAGATTTAAAATAATGTCCTAGAAAAGGTCAGTTATGGGTCAGTTCCACCTCCATGGTACAACAAGAAGTTCCCTGTGCTGGAGAAGATCCCTGAACCTCCCATGGATGGTCAAGAGAACAAACAGATATGTCTTGGAGAGGGTGCAGCTGAAGTGATCTTTAGAGGCAAGGATGATGAGGCTTCACCTCACATATTTTGGGTATGTTGCTAGGAGGGAATTTTCCTTGGAGAGGGACATGATACTGGGAAGGGTGGAGGGTCGGCGAAGGAGAGGAGGACTCTGAATCAGATAGATGGACGTGGTGACTGTTGAAATGGGCTCTTGTGTGTCAGGAAGTGTGAGGATGGCACAGGATAGAACAGGGTTCAGATCTTTTGTTCACAAGCTTGCTATGAGTCATACTTGATTTGACAGCACCTAATAACAACAACAGTAAATATTTTGCCTATTTTTATCCCTTTGTACTTTGAGATATGTTTTGGAATGAAGCTGTTAATTATCTCTTTAAAAACCCTAGTTATTGTTGTTATGTGCTGTCAATTTGCCTGTGACCCATAGCGACCCTATGGGTCTGAAGCCTGCTCTGTCCTGAGCCAGTTTCACCAATTCCAACACACCAACCCCCATCGCCCCCATTACTGTATCAGTCCATCTCACCAGGCATCATCCTCTCCTGTACTGTCTCTCCCACCCTTTCAATTATGATGTCCTTCTCCAAGGACTGGTCTCTCCTGACCATGTGCCCAAAGTATGTGAGATGGAGCTTCAGAATCCTAGCATCCAAGGAAAAACTTGGTTTCACCCTCTCCAAGACAGACCTGTTTGTTTTCTTACCGTCCATGGTATGTTCAAGACTCTTCTCCAACACTGCATTTCAAATTCTTCTTCTATCACGCTTACTCACTGCCCAGCTCTCTGATGCATAGCAAGTAATTGTGAAGATTATAGCCTGGATTAGGTGCACCTTAGTGTCTAGATGGACATCATTGCTTTTCAGCACTCTGGAGAAGTCTATGACAGCAGATTTACCTAACACAATTAATTTTTTGATTTCCTGACTGCTGGTGCCAACAGTGTTGATTGTGGATCTGAGCAAGCTGTAATTGTTAACAACCTCAATCTCTTCTCCATTTATCATGGTGCTGCTAAGGAATTTTACTAGAAGTAAAATGATCAGCTAGACCATTTTAAGAAGAATTTTTATGTCATTGAATCCACCCATTGATATGTCCCCTTTCAAGTAGGTTTACTTTTATGGGGTTTTTTAGTTAAGTTTTGTAATATCCGTGATAAAGATTTTGCACATTTTTGTCAGACTTCTTCCTTGGAGGTTTATATTTGAAGTAGCATTAGAAATGCCATTTAAAAAATTATTATCTTTACTGAACTATAGTTTATAAACCATAAAATTCACACATTCACAGTGCATCGTTGAATGTGGTTTTAATGTTTTCAGAGATGTGTCTTCATCAAAAAACCCCTAAATTTAAGACCTTTTAAACACTCACCAAAAATCTCTTTACTCATTGACAATGAGTGCCCCCCCCCCCCCATGAGTACATCCCAACTCGTAATGAGCCCACGGGACAGAGCAGAACTTCCCCAAAGGGCTTGCATAGCTCTGATCTTTATGTCCTTTATCAGGAATAGATGGCCAGGTCTCCTGCAGAAGAGTTGGTAGGTTCAGACTGGCAGCCTTTGAGTTAAGATTTCCAGCCAAGCCCTTTCTCCATTGCAATACCATGGCTCCTTTCTGCGCAGCTGTTCATTGTGGAGTACTGTTGTATCACAGCCGACCCATAGGTAGCCATCCAGCAGGTTTTCAAAGGCTATAAATTGCACGGGTAAAGATTGCCTATCCTTCTCCCGTGGAGCAGTTGGTGGATTCAAACCCAATGCCTTAGGGATTGCAGGGGAGCTGTTTATCACTAGGCCAACAGACCTCCCCACCATGTTGTTGTTGTTGTTGTTATGTGCCGTCGAGTTGTTTCCGACTCATAGTGACCCTGTGCACAACAGCTCTAAACCCTGCTCTATCTTGCGCCAACCGCACCGCCTCTGACACACCCATCCCGGTTACCCCATTCACCGAATCAATCCATCTCATAGAGGGTCTTCCCCTCCTGCGCTGTCCCTCCACCCT
>NW_006399752.1:37901417-37914173 GCF_000299155.1 Elephantulus edwardii | reverse complement strand
CCTCTGTATCTGCCAATTCCTTTCTATATAATGACTCAGTATATTCCTTCCATCTTCTTTTACTACTTCCTGGATCATTTAATATTCTGCCCAAAATAGACAGTCATTAATCTGTGTTTTCTATCTGTTGCCTTGCCTGTGCTGGACATTTCATATAAATGGATTCATAAAGTCTGCTCATTTGTGGGACTGTGTTTGTCTTATTGAACATGTTATCAAGGCTCATCAGTATTGAAGAATATATCAATAAATCACTCCTTTTTATTGCTAAATAATACTCTACCATACAGATATACCCCTTTTTATCTATTTATTCCTCAGGGAGCTCTGGTGGCCCACTGAAAGCAAGGATTTGCTGACCCAAAGGTACGGGTGCGAATCCACCCCCTGCTCCACAGGAGAAGAAAGCTGGGCAGTCTTCTCCCATGCTCTTTGCAACATCTGAAAACCCACTGAAGCGTCAGCTGTCAGACAGATCTGAGTCCACAGTACAAGTCAAAACAGATTCTTGAGATGATAAGGATTTGCGCTATTCCTACTTTTTGGCTCTTCAGAATAGTTGTTGTTAGGTGCCATTGAGTTGATTCCGACTCACAGGAACCCTGTGAGCAGCATATCTCAACCTTGCCTGCCCCATGCCACCTCATGGTCTCTGATACGCTGGAGCCCATTGTTACAGTCACTGCTTCTGGTTTACGTATAGTAATGTTGAGAATTGTGGCATCAGGATTGGTGGAAGATCTATCAACAATCTCCGTTATGCAGATGACACAACCTTGCTTGCTGAAACTGAGGAGGACCTCATGCACTTGCTGCGAAGGGTCAAGGACTGCAGCCTTCAGTATGGACTAAGGCTCAATGTCAAGAAGACAAAAATTCTCACCACTGGACCAATTGGCAGCGTCAGGATGAATGATGAAGAGATTGAGAGTGTTCACAGCTTCAGTTTGCTCGGCTCCACAGTCAACACTCTTGGCACCAGCAGTCAGGAAATAAAAAAGCGTATCGCGATGGGAAAGTCTGCTGTTAGGGACCTCTCAAACGTACTCAGGAGCAACAGTGTCTCTCTGGAGACTAAGGTGCGCCTGATACAGGTCATGGTATTTGCAATCGCTTGTTATGCATCAGAGAGTTGGACAATGACTAGGGAGGACAGAAGGAGAGTGGATGCTTTTGAGCTGTGGTGCTGGAGAAGGGTATTGAATGTACCATGGACTGCCAGGAAAACAAACAGATCCATCTTGGAGAGGATTAAACCAAGCTGCTCCTTGGAGGCAAGGATTCTGAGGCTTTGTCTGACATACTTTGGACATGTTGCCAGGAAGGACGGGTCCTTGGAGAGGGACATCATGCTTGGGAGGGTGGAGGGACAGCGCAGGAGGGGAAGACCCTCTATGAGATGGATTGATTCGGTGACTGGAGTAATCGGGATGGGTGTGTCAGAGGCGGTGCGGTTGGCGCAGGATAGAGCAGGGTTTAGAGCTGTTGTGCATAGGGTTGCTATGAGTCGGAAACGACTCGATGGCACATAAAAACAACAACAACAATGTTGTTCTTGTTGTTTTGTACCGTTGAGTCATAACCAACTCCCCGCTGACCCTCCAGAGGGTTTTCAAAGGCAGTTAAACCAAACAGGAGGAGATTACTCATCTTCCTTCTGCAGAACAGCTGGTGGATTTGAACTATGTACCTTTAGATTGGCATCACAACTTTTCACCAGTGATTTTGATTATTTGAAAATTAAAGTATTTGAATACATAGTTTCTGTTTCTGCTTTTTCATTCCCAGTGTCTTTCATTCTGCTTAATGCTTCAGGTCCCTGGCACTGGAGTGACAGACATACAGTGGCTTTTAGTATGTACTGAAAGAATGGGACAAACGGATACCCATTGAAGTGATGAAGTCTTAGGTCTGGCATTGTCTGGTATTTTGAGTTTATTATTCTTTTATTTTGCTTTGGTTTCCCCACCTCCTCTCGGTTTCCCAAGATAATCTCCCAGCCTCCTTCGGTCTTCTCCATCACTGTTGATCAGCTACACCCTAGCAAGATTTTCTGTTTTCAAAGGCATTTGTGATCAGTCACTTCTTCCCTCCTGTGAAACCCTCAGAACTCCCTGGATGTAGTGTTAGCCTAAAAACGGGGGTGGGGGGATCTCCGACTACCTACCTGCAGACACATGGTCTTGCAAATCAGCATAGTCTTGGAAAATATCAATAGCTGTGGGACTAGGATAAGAGAAAGAGTGCTTCCCACACTGGGCAGCGAGATATGAGGCCAGTAAGACTTGTATTGGCATGTCTTGAGGGAGATTGGATTAAGACCCTGGTGGTGGTAGTGGAGAGACTGTGGCATTGTTGTGGAGAAACTGGCAAGGTGTAAACAGAGGAGCTGTGAGATAAAGGCCACAGTTAAAGGTGTTGGCTGTTCTTGCTGATGCTTGAAGGAGAAGCTGACTTACAACTACTCTGAGGCAAACCTTGCTGAATGATTTGGATTTGACTGCTGAACTGAAACCAGAGCCTGGACTAATTGAGGAATGGTGCCTTGGAATTTGGGCTGAAACCTAGACTTACGTTGAGTGATAGTCTTTGCATCTTCTATTCTCCAACTTACTTCCCTAATAAGCTCCATTCTCCATACCACAACTGTGAGTCAACGATGAATAAACAAACCTCTTGCTGTTGGTGTGGCTCGAGAGGTGCCATGGGCTGTACTATGGGCTCTGTATCTGCTTTCTGCGCTGGGTCAGTGAGGCACGGTGCTAGTCTCACTCCCGCTGGCACTTTCAGAAAGACACTTATCGCCCTGTGCCTCTGTATCTCCTTTTCTCCTCTCTATACACTAGGGAATCCAGCCCAAATCACAGCAAAGCTACTGTTGGAAATCCAGGCTAGTAGTTTAGAAAGAAGTGTGGGAGCTGTGACCCTCATGAGTTGTGCAAGGCCCCTTTTGGGCACTTGTTTTGCAGCAGAGAATCTAAGAGAGCAAGCAAAGTGGACTCGCTGCTTCTCCTCTGCTTCCCTGGCTGGAGTCATCTCGGGTTAACTCGAGGGAAAAGGCTAAATAAAGCTTTGAAACCAAGAGGCGTCTGTGACAGGCACTTTGTTTTGCTTGAGTGACTGTGATGAGGGCTTCTTGGTTATACAGGCGGCACTAATTATGTCTCTTTAGACCAGCCGAGGCGCTGCATTCGACCGTCCCATCTCCCTAACCCCTCCCTGCCTTGGTATCTTATGATAACAACTTCCCTCAGCACCTCCTACAGGCCAGGCACCATGCCTACAGCCAGGCATTTGAAGGCTGCCCCCCTCAGAGCTTCCAGTCCAGCTAAGGTTACAGTAAACAAGATACCTCATTAATATGAGCAGACCCTGGGACTTGAATAGGTATCTACCCAGGACCCAGAAGTGAATGGATTTCTGAGATGCTTGTTTTTCCTCATGATCTGTGAAAAGGTTGGGCTGGGAATCACTGAAATAATGAGGATGAACCCGATGCATACAAACAAACCAGCAAGTACAGTTGCTTTGAGAAAACAGTTCAGACCATACCTCTGGTAGGTGCTCTGGTGGTGTGGGTGCTCTTGTGTTGCTAATCAAAAGCCGTGTATCTCCAGTGACTGGAATCCACCAGCTGCTCTACGGGAGAAAGATAAGCAGCCTCTTCCTGTCCTCAGAAATCCATCAGAAGGTCACTGTGTTCAAAGCCAAGCACATGTGCACACCCTGTACCTGCAGTTCGTCTCCTGGGTGTATGTGTTGGTTTTGCTGTGTCCTGTCTAGTCAGTTCCAGTTCACAGCAGCTCTGGGTGAGGGTGGAACTGCTTCAGAGTCTCGTAGGCTGTAATCTTTATGGGAACCGCACATCATCAGGCCATTTCATGGGTTTGATCTGCCAACTCTTTGATTAGTAGCTAAACCATTGTATCAATGGGGTAATAAGTACCCAATAGAGAACTGCAGTGTAACAATTTTACATCAATAGGAAAAACTGTAAGCCAATGTTGTCGTTGTTGTTGTTGTTGTTATATGCTGTCAAGTCGCCTACGACTCATAGCGACCCTGAGCACAGTAGCTCTGAGTCCGGCTCTCTCCTGAGCCAACCTTACTGTCTTTGACACACCTACCTCACTACACTAGTCACGGAGTCAGTCCATGTCGTCGAGGGTCGTCTTCTCATTTTCTGTTCCTCCACTCTCCCAAGCATGATGTCCATCTCCGAGGACTGATCCCTCCTTGCAACATGCCCAAAGTATGTCAAATGGAACTTCAGCATCCTTGCCTCGAAGGAGCAGCCCAGTTTCACCCTCTCCAGCATGAACCTGTTTGTTCTCCTAGCCATCCGTGGTATATTCAATATTCTTCTCCGGCAACACAGCTCAAAGGCATCAAATCTATCATCCCCAGTTATTGTCCAGCTTTCCGATGCATAGTAATTGTGAAGATCATGGCCCGGGTTTAGTGACCCTGTAAAGCGCAGAGCTTGGCCTTCCCCTGTCCTGCTCCATCCCCACGGTGTCCATCTAGCTCGGGCCCATTGTTGGAGTCACTGTGTCAGCCCGTCTCACTGAGGGTCAGTCTTCCTCTCTTTGACTTAGCCTCTACTGTCTGCAGTATGATGTATCTCTACAGCGACTGGCCCTTTCTGAAAATACACCCAAAGAATGCGAGACCGGATGTCACCGTCCTTGGAACATCCTGGTTGCACTCCCTCCAAGGCAGACTTGGTTTTAAATCCAATGACTAAACCAAAGTTGAGCTCTAGTTAATATCTGCATGTTGGAGTATTTAAAGGGAAATATGATCACATCTGTATTGGACTTTGAAGCACATGGAAGAGAAGATGGATCCATGAGTGGATATGGTTGTTAGGTGCCATAGAACCAGCTTTATTTACAGCAGAACAAACCCCTTCCCAGTCTTGCACCATCATCATGATCTCTGGTTGCGTAAGTCCGTTGTTCCAGGCACTGTACCAGGCCATCTCATTGAGGGTCTTCTCTCCTTTGCTGACCCTCCACCTTCCCAAGCGCTATGTTCCCTCCCGATAACACGTCCAAAGTTACGATACAAAGTTTCATAGGGTTTTGCGTGTACGGAGCATTCTGAAAGTGCTTCTTCCTGCACAGATTTGTTTGTTCTTTTGGCAGTCCATGCTGCAGTTAACACCACTCACCAACACCACATTTCAAAGACATCTGTTCGTCTTTGATCTTCCGTATTCATAGCTCAACTTTCACACACATAAGGAGTAACTGAAAATACTATGGCATGGATCAAGCGTTCCTTAGTCTTTAAACTGCTTCCTCTGTTCTTTAGAACTTTAAAGAGGTCCTTGACAACAGATGTACCAATGCTATCTGCTTTTTTAAATTTGTTGACTACTATTTCCAAGAGATGTTCACTTCGGCAGCCCATCTAGCCATTTGCAACAATGCAGAGAAGATTAGCATGGTCCTCCACAGGATACACAACAAACTGTGGCTAATAGTTTGTTGAGAAGAATGGGATTTCCAGAACACTTAATTGTGCTCATGTGAAATCAATGCCTAGATCAAGAAGCAGTTGTCTGAATGGAGCAAGGGAACACTGCATGATTTAGCATCATGAAGGGTCAGGGATGTATCCTTTTTCCTTATATATTCGGTCTGTATGCTGAACAAATAATTTGTGATGCCAGACTCTATGAAGAAGAATGTGGTAGGAGACTCAGAAGACAACTCATCAATGATCTGTACTATGCAGACGACACGCTTTCCTTGCTAAAAGTGAGGACGACCATGTAAGCTTTCTATTGAGGAGGAAAGGCTACAGCTTCAATATGGATTGATTACATCTGAACATCACAAAAACAAAGGTCCTTACCACTGGGTCAGTAGGCAGAGTCATGGTAAATGGAGTAAGGATTGAAACTGTCAATGATTTACTCTTAACTTGGATCCTCAATCAACACCCGTGGTACCAGCAGTCAGGAGATCAGGAGACATACTGCTTTGGGCAAGTTTGCTGTCAGGAACCTCTCCAAAATACTAAAGAGCAATGATGTCAATTTGAAGACTAAGGTACACCTCTCTCAGGCCATGGCCTTTTCAGTTGTGAATGAGGATCACTGAATAATTGATGCCTGTGAGTTGTAGTGTTAGAGAAGAGTGATGAATATCCCATGGACTGCCAAAAGAACAGTTATGTCTTGCAGAAAGTACAGCCAAAGTGCTCCTTGGCTGCAAAGGTGATAAAGCTTCATCTCTCATATTTTTGGGCAGGTAGCTAGAAGAGGCCTTTCCTTGGAAAGGGACATCAGGTTTGGAAAGCTGGAGGGTCAGAGGAAGAGAGGAAGGGCCCCCCCCTTCCATGAGATGGACTGATACAGTGACTGCAGCAGTGAGCTTGGTGTGTCCGAGATGATGAGGACGGCTCAGGATAGGACAGGATTCAGGTCTGTTGTTCATAGGGTCACTATGAATCAAACGCGACTCAGTGACACCTAACTACAGGAACAGTAGCACAGGGATGACACGTGAATGAATGAAAGGCTTCGTTTTTCACAGGTGGGGAGGGAGGATGGTGCAAGAGAGGACTGGGTTCAGCTCTGTTGTTCACAGGCTTGTTAGGAGTTGTAGTCAACTCTGTGGGACTTAACAGCACAACAGCTTCCATGGATCTTGATTGTGGATCTGAGGAGAAGAAAATCCTTGACAGCTCCAGTCTTCTCCATTTATCAGGATGTTTCCTGGATTTTCATATTCTTCATATTGAGATGTAACCCATGCTGAAGACTAGTCTTTGATCTTCTTCACTATGTGTTTCAAGCCCTGTTCACTTACAACTAGCGAGGTTGTATCATCGTCATATTGTAGGTTGTTTATGGGTCTTCCTCCAATCCTGATAGCACGTTCTTCTCAGATTATTTGCTCAGCGTATAAATTGAAGGCAGAGTAGAGACATGGATGGATGTGTGATTGAGGAAGTAAGGTGGCATGTTGATTTAGATGAGTATATGGGCACTCACTGTAAGCATTTTCAATGCTCTCAGTTGAAAACGGAAATACAGGGATAAATGTATGCTTATTTTCACCAGAAGACATGCCCAAGAACATAGCCCTTCTAACGAAACAACACAAGTACCCATCAGCAGTAGAATAGATCCATAAAGTGTGGATATAGTTATCTGAAATAGCTATGATGGATATTAGGCTAAGTATTGGACTGGTAGCTGAAAGGTCAGCTGTTGAAACTCGCTAGCCACTTCTCTGGAAAAGGATGGAACATTCTTCTCCTGTAAAGATTTACAGCTTCAGAAACCCAGTCGAGAGTTTGTCAGCTGAGGATGACTCCACGGCAGTGGGTTTGGTGTTTTGTTTTGTTGTTTCTTTTTTCATTTGCACTGTGTTTCTTATGAGCATTCCTCTACATTGTGTCTTTAAAATGAATCACCATTGATCTATGTCCAGCTATTACCCCATGTTCTCAGGTCCCCACAATATCTTTCCTAATTCCTTGCCCCTTCCTTCTACCCACCAAACTCCGTGCCCCCATGTTTTACCCCCTCCCCGTCCTAAGAGGCTTTCCTCTTCCCTTCCTTCTTTGGATATACATACCCATATTACTGGTTATCCCTTCTGTTTTTACAATAAGGATCTTACGCAATATTTGTCCTTATGCACCTGAGTTAGTTCACTCAGCATAATGCTCTCTAGTTTCTCCCATATTATATAGTATTTTTCAAAATCATTGCTCCTGAGTGCTGCATAGTAGTCCACTATGTGACTACACCAGTTTCTCAATCCAGTCATTTTATGATGGGCATCTGGGCTACTTCCATGTTATTGTTAATAGCACGGCTATGAACATCAGTCTACAAACCTCCGTTTGTGTCTCAGTTCTGCCTTCCCTGGCATGTTCCCAACAGTGGAATAGCTGGGTCATGTAGAATTTCTATGTTTAGTTTTGTATTGTGTTTTGTTGTGTTTTGCCCGTGTGTATTCATTTCATAGACTACTATTAAAAAATCAGTATGAATCATTCAGAAGACAGCGTGCTTTATGATTCCATTTATATTCAGAATACAAAACCAGGTAAAAAGTAATCTAAGTTATTAGAAATGAGGATAACGGTATTTGGAGGGAGAAGAGAGGAGGATGGTAACATCATTTTTGTGGCACTAAAAAAGTGTAACCAAAGTGTTTTCTTGGAACAGAGATGGTGAAACTTCATCTCCTATATTTTGGGCATGTTGTTAGGAGAGGCTATTCCTTGGAAAGGGGCATTGTGCTCAGAAAGGTCGAAAGCAGAGCAGAGGAAGACCCTCTGTGAGTTGGATTGATAACAGTGTCTGCAGTAATGGACTCAAATAGGTCAGGGATGACAAGGATGGCGCAGGATCGCACAGGGTTCAGAGGTGTTGAATGCAGCTCCGCACAGCCTTCCTGTCCATGTCACCAGATGCAGAGTCTCTAGGCAGAAACCTTGAAGAACAATTGTTCAGGTGCAGACTAGGTGTCTCTTCACTTCTCCAGGTAATGCAAGCAGCTCTCCGGATGTCTGTACAGTGTGTATCCCCTTAGGAGGTGATAAGAGTCTCTGGTGGTCCAGTCCTCACACCCACATCGCTGGACCTCCTCCCTCTCCGGCCTCTGTGAATGCAGTCCCTGGCTCTGCCCAGCGCTGCCTGTTCTTGGCCGGTGCTTCAGGGCCACTGAGACTTTGATGACCTCATTTCATAACTGCACAGGGTTTCACACCCCTGGGGTGATTGCCTGTTTCAGGGATTGTTTTTTTTGATGTGTAACTGTCTCAGTTTGGGCTTCAAGTGAAAAGAGTGGCAAGTACCACAAGTGGTGAGACCTGGGGACCCGGATGATCTTTTACAAAGATTATCACGAGTTCCTGTAAGGTTGAGATTGAAATTGTCCCAGATGTCCACCTTCTCCAGATTGCTGCAACACTCCATCATCCCTGCCATCATCTGCCCGTCCTGCCCTCAGCCCCTCACTCCCATCTGTGTCTCTGGGTCCTGGGATTCTATGGAAGGTCTCACAGAAATGCAGAATCACCAGGGAAATGGCTCACATGTCTACAGATGGTGTCAGGTGACACAGGTGGTCAAGGAGGCTGATGAATGCGGGGCCGGGCACCAGGCACCTGCGGGCTGATGTTGCCAGGTGCCAGAGCTGTGCTGGTTTAGATAGTGTTGTAAATGAACAAGGATTGAACTTCCCAGTAATACTTCTCTGTGTAGGATCTCAGAGTGATAAACTACACGCAGGAGAACTAAGGGTGCATGACTTGTAGTAGAGAGGAGCTTCAAGACCTTTCCCACCCTACCCCTACCATCCTACCACCTTGATACAGGAAGGAAACACTAGTGGACTGTCGTTCTGGCCTGTAGAGTTGGAACTGACCCTCCAGCGTGTTTTCAGGGGAAGTTAAACACATGGGAGGAGATTGCCCATCCTTCTCTTGTGGAGCAGCTCGTGGGTTTGAACTGCATGCCTTCAGAATTGCAGCACAGCGTCTTACCACTAGGCCACCAGAGCTCCCTGGGGGACTAGTGGTAAGGGGGTTTGCTGCTGATTCCAAAGCAGACAGTTTGAGTCCAACAGTTGCTTCAAGGGAGAAAAATAGGCAATCTTCTCTCATGCAGATTTATAGCCTCTGAAAACACTCTGGAAGATCACCTGTGAGTGCGTTATGACTCCACGATAGTGACTTTTGACTTTTAGTGCAACAAATAACTCACTCTGGAATGAGCTTTTGAGCTCAGGCGAAGAGGTAGAATTGCAAAATCGAAGACTGGCTGGAAGGGCGTGTTACTTCGTTCATTGTACCTCACTGGGCTTGACGTATGGGATGACCCTTTTACAAGGACATCAAGACCTTCATCCTGGAAACTGATTGGCTATTCTCTGCCATCTCTCCATGGCCACAGGGGGTGGGGGTGGGGTGCTCGTGTGCTTTTTCCCTGTCCCCACCCATGGTCCAGTCCCCAAGCATGAAGTCAGCCCCCCTGCTAGGCCAGGCTAGGTATCAAAGATGCTGGTAGCTGACTCTTTTCCGTGTTGCTTCTTTCTGCTCACAGGTTAGCCTGGGGAGGAAGATAAAGACATTTGCAAACAAGATGGTAATCACAGGTGGAAATGACGAAGACAGAGGAGGCCAAGAGAAAGAGAGCAAAGAGGAGAGCGTCCTGGCGATGCTGGGAATCATCGGGACCATCCTGAACCTCGTCGTCATCATCTTCGTGTACATATACACCACCCTGTGAAGGGCCCCAACGCGGGAGTCCTGTGTGTCCGCCGGTAGGTGATGGGACCTCGCACCGGCCGGCACGCTCGACCTACACGCACCACATGATCAAATGCACCCTCGAACTTTACCGACAGGTCATGGCTGTCGGCGGGTCCTGCTGCAAGGAGCAGGCACTAAAGCACAACGAACCCACCCCGACTCGTTCACACACCGAGGAACTGGGGGGCTTTGAGCCCCGCCACGGCTCGGGGCACCAAGGATCGCTGGGAAGACCAGCGCCTGGTGCCACAGGGGAGCAGATGGAGGCAGAAACCTGATTTCCCAGCTGGCTGACAGAGACCACCTGTTCAGAGAAATGAACCAGGTGGGCATGGCTCAGCTCTGTCCCCCCTAGGACGCGCGTTTCACCTCCACTGGACACGCGGTTACGTACAAGGAAACCACAGGAGGAGCGAATGCTGGACAGGCATCCCATCCAAAGTGTCCATTTGATACTGGGGAGATAACTTTATTTTTCTTTGTTCCATTGGCTTGACGTGTGTATCTGTTCATATCAAGGTTTATAAATATATATTTTTAATAAATGTGCTCTATTTTATAGCATGAACCAAATGTTTGGAGAGGGGCTCCACAGAGGGTCCTGGAGTTCCCTCTGCTGCACCCCTTGACTGCAACTATTCAGTGTGTGGCCATCCTCACTCCACTTCTCTCATTTTGAACCTTCCACCTTCTCTCTCTCTCTCTCTCTGCTCTGCAGGACATTGCCACGTCATAACCAGCCACAGCCTCGGTGGGTGCATGACTCAAGATTGTACATAAAGTGGCTTTGTGTTGTTAATCAGAGATTTACGGTGACTGTGGCGTGTAGACCTGCAACGCGCTGTATGGGTCCTGGGAATTATGCATGGGTGAGGGCTGAGTGGTCACTGGGCTTCCAGACGCCAAAGGACTGCCGTTGAGGGGACAGAGGGGGCTCCGGCTGCAGATCAAATAAGACAAGATCCTCTGCTTCTTGGCAGCATTTTTACTTCATTCTCGGGAGCATTTGTTTATCAGGCTTACTGTTTCAATGGCCGTGTCCAGTAAGGAGGAAAAGGAGAGGCCATTTTATTTGGTGCGTAATTTCCTAGGTGGGGTGGGAGCTGCCCCCGGGAGAGCTCATGCTGGGGGCTTCAGCTCCTCGGCTGTGAGGACAATCCTTGTGACAAGTGACCTTTCAGGAGCACTAGAAGGGAACCCGTGGTCACCCTAAAGGATTGTCTAGCATCCCAGCGTTCCTGGTTTGCACCCACAGCTCTTTCCTCCGCAGGGATGGTTAAGTGAGTGGATTTGCCTCGTTCTGGCTCCCTGGGGTAAATTCTCAGCTGGCTGGAGAGGCTGGTCTTAAAAGCGTCAGTATTCCTTCTGCCAGTACCACTGCCCCAACATCGCCCAGCCCGACACTTGCCCGTGGGTGGAAGAGGCAGTTGTGCCCTGGCTGGATTCGAATGGTGCCACGAGGAGTCTCTGCTGCCTGGTGTCTCCCTCTCCCACGCTGTGTGCTGTTAGGTGTTGTTGAGTCAACGCCAGCTCACACTGACCTGGGATGCCTGGAGTTCTGTCGTTAGAGATTCATTTCTTGGGCTCAGTGAGGGCACCAGGCTCTTTGAAAGCACCTGCCCTGGGTACCTGCCTCTCATGCTGAGTCCCGAGGGCCATAGTGAGGGTGGAATTTGTGCGGGCACTTACCAGATCTTAAGCCACCGAGGCCTCACCTAATCCTGGGGGATAAGGAGACTTTTAAAACATGGTAGCAGAAGAAGCAAAGGTTCACAGAGGCCAGGAAGCTTTCCTGAGGTCATGGGGCTGCAGGGGGAGAGAAGAAATGAAGATGGAGAGAAATCACAGGAAGGGGACCCTCTAGAACGGGGCACAACCCTGTTTTGCTGAGAGCCAGCTCTGCACACTTCCTTGTCCCCTCCCCATATAAGTGCTCCACCCCCCACCCTGGGAACGTGTGGGACACTGGCAGAATGTCCTTCAGATAAGGACGAGGGACAAGAGGAGACTGGTCAGAAAGAAAATAGAATGTTGGAGGAGGGAGCTACCGAACAGATTTCTGTGTGATTCTGGAAAGATTGTATGGAAACTATGAACAATGAACATGGAAACTATGAACAATGAACAGAGTAAAAAAAAAAAAAATAAATAAATAAAGGTGCAATGGAAAACAAATGCCGTTCGTGTCTTTTATTGGGAAGGTGGAATCTGGAAAATTTCCCTGAGTTGTTCCATTGCCTCTGATTTGTTTTGGTTTTTTTTTAAAAGAGCAAAACGGAATTTGTCAGTTAATCTCTATGCCTTCAAGTCCATTCTGATACATAACAACCATACAGGACAGGGCAGACTACCCCGCAGAATTCACAAAGCTGCAGTTGTTACGAAGCCGGCTGACACATTTTCCTCCCGTAGAGGGGCTGCTGTATTTGGTTTTATTGTTTGGTTTTTTTTTTTCTGGTTTTGAACTTT
>NW_006399752.1:37896624-37899975 GCF_000299155.1 Elephantulus edwardii | reverse complement strand
ATACTGGGAAGACTGTTTATGTTGTGGATTAGGACTTCTAGTGTTGTTCCTAGCTTTTCTGTAATGAATTTTATAGTCCTTGGTTTTAGTCCTAGGTGCTGTGTTTGAACCTTTGATCTTGTTAGCAGTCAAATGCTTTGACCACAAGGACTTTTAACCCCCAAACTGTGTTATTTGGAGTGCCTAAGCCCCTAGTGATTGCTCAAATATGTTGTTTTTAATGTATTTTCAAGTGGATTACGACTTACAGTGACCCTACAAACAATAGCTCTGAACCCTGCCATATCCTGAGTGAACTTAACTCTGACGCCCCTGATCCCATATTATTCCCACTGTGTCACTCCATATCACCAGGGTCTTATTGTCCTTCACTGACCCTCTACCCTTCCAACCATGATATCCTTCTTCAAGGACTGGTTCCTCATGGCAACATGTCCAAAGTATTTGAGATGGAGTTTCAAAATCTTTGTCTCCAAGGAGCAACCTGGCTTTCCCCTCTCCAGGACAAGACACGTTTGCTCTCTTGGTTGTGCATTATTCATCTTGGCAGTTCCATTCTCCTCTCCAGCACTCAGAAAAAAGCACTGATTTTTCTTCTGTCATCCTTAGTCTTTGTCCAGCTCTCATGCATAGCAAGCATTTGAGAAGACCATGGCCAAGATTAGGCACATCTTAATCTCTAAACTGACATCGTTGCTCTTCAGCACTCTGGAGACGTCTCTGGCAGCAGACTTTTCCTGACTGCTGCTGGTGCCAAGAGTGTTGGTGGTGGATCTGAGCAAGAAGAAACTGTTAAACCAACTCAAATCTTTTCTCCATCTATCATGGACTGTTAGGAGAACAAACAAGTTGGTCCTGAAGAGGGTGAGACCAGGGTGCTCCTTGGAGGCAAGGATCCTGAAGCTTTGTCTGACATATTTTGGACATGTTTCAACGTGAGACTGGTGCTTGGAGAGGGATGTCGTGTTTGTGAGAGTGGAGGGACAGCGCAGGAGAGGAAGACCCTCAAATGAGATGGATTGATTCAGTGACTGGGGTAATGTGTTAGGTGTGTTGGAGACAATAATATTGGCACAGGATAGAGCAGGGTTTAGGGCTCTTATACATAAGGTCGCTATGAGTCACAGGCAACTTGATGGCACATAAAACCAAACAACAACCTCAAAGTTTGAAAAAAAACCTTTGTTTTCTTGATTTTGAGCTACAATCCATACTGAAGACTGCAGCCCTTGACCTTCTGCAGTAAATAATTAAAGCCCTACTCGGTCTGCATAATGCAGGTTGTTGAATCTTCCTGTTGCCACATTCCTCCTTATAGAAAGTCCAGCCTCCTGAATGTGTTCTGCATACAGATTGAGAAGGTATGGAGACAAGATGCATCCCTGATGCGCTCCTTTCCTGATTTTGAACCATGCAGTGTTCTCTTGCTCTGTTTTGATGACTCCTTCCTCGTCCAAGTATAGGTTTTGCATGAGCACAATCAGGTGTTCTAGGATTCCCATTCTCAATGTTAGCAACAATTTGTTGTGATCAGCACAGTTAAATGTCTTGGGAAATTTTTTGAGGGGAAAAAAATTGCCTCTGAGATCCTAGGAACAGCTCCTTGGATGGTTCTTTTCCACACCTGGAAATAAAGCTGCCCATTCAGTGACTGTTAGATCACAACAAACAACCTGTGTTATCAGATGACACAACCTTCTTGCCAAAACTGAGGAGGACCTGAAGCACTTGCTGCAGAAAGTCAGGAACGGCAGTCTTTAATACAGATTGCATCTCAACATCAGGAAAACAAAGATTCTCATCACCAAACCAACTGGAAGCATCGTGATAGACGGAGAAGAGATTGATGTTGTTAACAATTTTCGTCTTGCTTAGATCCACAGTCTTAGCACCAGACTCTTCTCACCAGCAGTTAGGGATCAAAAGATTAATTGCACAGTGCAGTACGTTGTCAAGGATCTTTTCTAAGTCTTAAAGAATAATGTCAGTCAAGGGAGTAAGGTGTGTCTGATCCAGGCCATGGTTTTTGCAATTACTTGTAAATTACTTTTGCAATTACTTGCATTACTGAGGTGGACAATGACCAAGGATAAGAGAAGAATCAATGCCTTTGAGCTGTGGTGCTGGAGAAGCGTATTGGACATACCATGGACTACCAAGAGAACACACAGCTTTGTCCTGGAGAGGGTGAAACCAGGTTGCTCCTTGGAAGCAAGTATTATGAAACTCTGTCTCACATATTTTGGGCATGATTCCAAGAGAGACCAGTCCTTGGACATCATGCTTGGAAAAGTGGGGTCAGTGCAGGAGGGGAGAAGGATGAGATGGATTGGCATGGTGACTGTGATGATGGGGTGGGTGTGTCCGAGACAGTGCGATTGGCTCAGGACAGGGCAGGGTTCAGAGCTGTTGTGCAGAGGGTCACTATGAGTCATGGTCAACTGTGTGGCACGTAACAACACCACCATCCAGTGACTCCTAAGCAAAATGGTGTGCTCTCCTGCAGCTCCAGCATGCCCTGTTTACCCCGTTTATTGTAGCAGAAATGAAGAACCCACAGCTGCTCCAGCAGCTGAAGCCACCATGAGGGGTGGTGGAAGGGGAAACAAAACAAAAGCCTTATTGCCGTCAAGCTGATACCGGCTCGTGGAGATTTGTGTCCGCATGGAACTCCGGCCATAGGGTTTTCTGTGGCGATTTTTCTGAGTAGAACTTAGGCTTTTCTCCTAAAGTACCTGTGGTTGGGCTCAAACCTCCAGCCTCTCAGTTAGCAGCCAAGTGTGTGAAACACTGGCATCTCAGGACTTACTATGGAAGAAAGCACCCACAGTGGCTCTAGACCTTCAGCCTCTAGGCGAACCAGGCCAGCCCTAACCACCATCCCAGTGCCCACGTGACCCCAAGGCCCAGCTCGGGGCCCCTTCTATGGGCTCAGACATGGCAACAGGTGTGAAGATGGGACATGTCCTAAGCAAGGGTCTCTAAAGAAGTACGAAGAATGAAATTAGGGTTGCTAGCGTTGAGTGCCATCGGGTCAGAACTGACCCACAGCTGACTCTCCAGCAGTGGGTTTATCTTTCTGTGTACTGTCGAGTCGGAACCAACCCATTGCTGACTCCTCTCTGGCAGATTGTCAGAGGCCGTTTAATCACGCAGGAGGAGACTGCCCATCCTTCTCCCATATCCTTATAGATGTAGATAGATAGAGATGAGGGAGGATAGATGATGATGATAGATGATGATGATAGATAGATGATAGATAGATAGATAGATAGATAGATAGATAGATAGATAGATATAGATAGATGATAGATAGATAGATAGATAGATAGATAGATAGATAGATAGATA
>NW_006399752.1:37891907-37896524 GCF_000299155.1 Elephantulus edwardii | reverse complement strand
TAGATAGATAGATAGATAGATAGATAGATAGATAGATAGATATAGATAGATAGATAGATAGATAGATAGATAGATAGATAGATAGATATAGATGATAGAAGATAGATGAGAGGATAGATGATGATAAATGATACATGACAGGTGATATAGACGATATAGACAGACAGATGATAGAGATAGAAAGAGATGATATAGATGATAGGTAGATACTGATAGATGATGAGAGGATACATGATACATGATAAGTGATAGAGATAGATGAGAGAGAGAGAGAGATAATAGCTAGATAGGGAGCAAGAGTGCCAGCAGAGGCTAATGAATCCAAGGTTGTCAAGTAACCAGGTAACTGGTTCAAGGCCAAGGCCCGGAGATGACAAGCCAGTGCAGGACCTAGATCCAACAGAAGCAAGGAAGCTCAGCCACATACATGCCCCACCTCCATGATGAACTCGTAACGGATTGGCTCCTCACAGCAGATCTCAGGGAGGTGACTTCATTATGTAAGATCTCCTCAAGGAAATGGGTCTATTTCCACATCAAGGGAATGGCTGCCTTGCTTCAGACCTCATCCAGGGTTACTGGGTCTTAACTACCAAACCTGAGAATTCCCAGCAGCCAAGTTGACTCACCCCCTTCACCATCACAGTCAGGACTGGGCAGTGTCCGTTCAATTGTGTTCAGGATTGCTATGAGTTCGGGTAGACTTGAGAGCATCTAACAACTCTGACATTAGAGATGCCATCAGGGCCCCTCCGCCCACTCCACAACAGGCATTTCTGCTCCCTGGGTGTTCTGAGTTCACCCATCAGGTAGGTATTGCACTTCAATTAAACAGGTGCAGAAATTGAGACCTGGAAAAGTGAGTTGACTTATCAGAGGACCCGCAGGACTGTGGAAGAAGGAATGGGGACTCAGAGCTTTGGATCCTGACACCTCACTGCTCCTTCTGTCACATTTGCGGGGCAAGAGTATCATTTAAATCCCCAAATTCCCTGCCATGGAGACCTGAGAGTCAGAGCAAAGAGAAAACACTTCAAAGACTTTCAAGTTTAATGTGAGGCATCTCCACCTCATGGAGGCCAAAGGACTTGGGGGTCCCCCCTAATTCTACAGACAAAGGACATAGAGACCCTTTACTAAAATTTATTTTTAAGTTATTCATTAAAGCAGTGGGGTGCAGATAGGATTAAGTCCCAAAGTCACACAGCTGGGAATCTGGAAGTATTAGGTGTAGAAAAAGATGGTGTCACTACAGCTTTTGGGTGGTGGTAGTAGGAGCTGTCGAGTCGAGTACGACTCATGTGACCCTGTGAACACAGATCTGAAGCCTGCCCTGCCCTGTGCCATCCTCACAATCTCTGACCTATTCAAGTCCATTGTTACAGACACTGTCAGTCCATATCATTGAGGGTCTTCCTCTCTTTCACTGACCTTTCCAAGTATGGTGTCCCTCTCCAAGGACCAGCCTCTCCTAGCAACGTGCCCCAAGTTTATGGAATGATGCACTGTCATCTTTGCCTCCACACACTGTCTTTTGGACCCAGATGGGGAAAGGGTTGTGGTAACTTGGGACAGACCATAAAGTCTTAGCCTTATGTGGTTCTGCTTTGTACACGGCACAAATGGCTTTTCAAAGAGTTCTGACTCTGTCCCTCCCTGTCTCGCCCTCAGAAATACACTCCTTAGCCTCAAGGAGCACCGGCTTGGGGGGTCCCTCCCCCCTCAGGTTGGAGATGCCTTCAGATTTCTCAGTGCACTCTCCTGTAGTTGGGGGATGGGGGCACCTTGTAACCAAGAAGGAAAATCAGCTTGGCAATTCAATCTCATTCCTGTCATAAATGACGCTTACGTGGTCATTTTCAAAAGAGAACGAGACTTTGAGAATTGACTTGCAGCAGCTGCATGGCATTCATTGCCATCATGCAAATTCCCCCTTCCCCTCCCACTGCACCTTTAAGTTGTTGCCTATGTTCTGCTTTGATAAGCTAGCTGTTCAGTGTTGCTCTTTTGAAAGAGTCCCAAGCACTGTCCTTAGCTTCCTCATGACCCCCCAGAGTGGTCTGAGTCCATATCATTTACAACTTTGCAAGGTTAGTGTCCAAAGAGGTCATTATTTCTTATAAACTGACCATAGAAGTTACCGGGCTGCTTCATAACCATCCAGATTCTCATCTCTCTCCCTTACATCTCTGATCAGTATCACCCAGCTGGGGATGACTTTTTTTTCCTTTATTTTATTTTATTTTATTAGTTTTAATGGACATTTACAGAGATTTGGGGTTTTCATTCATTCATTGTTGCACTGTTTTCTCTACCCTCCTCCCCAGTTCGTTCTTCTCCCCACCCCCCGAATGTCTGTTTTAATTGTCCAATTGCCACAGCGCTTGTCAAAGCCAGTTCTGATTAATCTCCTTTGTCAGTGTGTTCTTTGCCATTCCCTATCACTCCTCCCTGAGAGAGACTTCACCCTGATTCATAAGGAAAAGGGGATGGTGTATTCTCTTAGCTACTTCCTGCTGAAAAGAGACACTGTAGGTTTCAGGGTGAAGATCTTCTCTCACTACTCTAAAGGGCCCCTTTGGCAGTAGGAAACACATAGACTATTATGGAGATTGATTTTGGAATTTAGATGCACTGTTATCAATTGTGCTTAGCCGTACATGTTCATATCCTTGAAGATGTATCATGGAAGTGTTGCAGCCTAGAAGACACAAATTTAGCTAACAAGTTAAAAGTACATGAGTCAAAAATTAAAAAGCAATAATATTCTGAGTAGAGGTTCTAATAGTGGCACCAATTAAGTTACAGAGGGAAGGTAGTTCTTACAATAAAAGGCCTATTGACTAGCACTTTGTCTATTATAGTGTAGAGGTTAGGAACCTCAAGATGTAGAAGCTCAGCTATGTCATTTACTGTTCTTAAGTCCTGGAGCAAATTCCATCTACCACTGGGTTGTTTAACAACTCGGAAGTCCGCATGCAAGGCAGAGGTGAAGTAAGGAACTGCTTATGAGGTTTTCCGTCCATTCCAACAATAAAAGAAATAGAAGAGTTGGGACCTCAGAAGGTGTTTAGGACCAATTAGTAGGCTCTGTGTCCAGGAGAAAACGAATATACTTACCAGTAATGTTAATGCTCACCCACAACTCTTTTGGGAGGATCTAAATCGTTGAAGTGTCCTGGGGATGACTTTTTAACAAGTTTCTCAGCTGGTTTCTTGTCAACAGGAAAATTTGGTCCGCATAGCATTCATAATGACCTCCAGGAGCCCAGTCCCAAGACTTCAGGACTCCAGGGGCTGTGTTGGTCTTGGACTAATGACTTCATCTCTTTTTCACCTCTGTTCCCTCATCTCTAAAAAGGTGTTAATAACACCTGGATCCTAAGTTACTGTGAAAGTTAAAGGGATAGCTGTAGGAGAAGCTTGTGCAGGGCTGTGTGCTGGTGGCCACTTTGTGACTCTCAGGATGAGGTCATCTCAGTCCATCTGTCCTCTCTCCCTCCCGACCCCTCTCTAAGGCCCAGGGTCTCAAGTGTTCACTTTCCTTCGAAGGTTGCTGCCACCTATGCTTGGTCTTGGGGCTCCCTTTCTGTCCATTTGGCTATAGAAGATCAGAAAACCCTTCTACATCCTGTTTTATTGATGTCCATGGAAACAATCTCATCGGCCATTGAAGCCCTTTCCTAATTACTTCTTTGGGAGTACAGACCGTTTGTGATAAAACCGGGCTTTAGGAAGAGAGGGTTCTAGAAGCCAAACTCCACATTCCTCTTCTGGGATGGCTCTCCCAGAAGACCCTCTGGCCTCCAGCTCCCTACGAGAGGACCTCTAATGTGGAAGGCTCCATGAAAGATCTCCATGTGGGCCAGAAGATCTGCCGTCAGTATATAATGGGTTTTCTCTTTCATAGGAAGGGTTGTGCTGCTAACCAAAAGGCTGGTCTGCTCTAGTGGTTCGAATCCACGGACTGCTCCTTGGGAGAAAGATGAGCACTTTCCTTCTGTGCAATATTCAGCCTTGGAAACCCAGCTTGGAGGGTCAGCTATGAGTGGAGTCCCACTCTGTGGCAATAGCTTCTCATTTTGTTGGGGTGTTTCTCCCCCTCATGGAAAGCATACTGAGTGAAAAGGCATATTGAGTGAATAGTTTCTGTGGTTTGCCAACAAGTCATTCAGAATCTCTGTATAACTTCCCCAAATGATAAACTGCGTATTGTTACAACAAATGACACCATACAGTCCCAGTGGACTCTCTTCCTTAGAGACTCTTTACTTCTGAAGGTGCACTTGATACTCTTCTTCTGTTTCTGCTAGTGAGACATTTGTCCAGAAGGAGATCAAAGCATTATGACGGGACGTCCTCAAAGAAGGCAGTGAAAGGTCAGCCCACGTACGCCACCTGGGCCAGTAGCCCACCAGGGTCATGGAGATTCTGTGATAAGGAAACAAGAATTAAATCCAAGGATGTGCTTTTACTAGCAAAATCAAGTGTGTGCCCCTTCTTGCCTTTCTGTCAGAGGCCTGACTTACTTGCATAGCAAGATTAGCCCTGTACTGTGAAACCAGCAAGACTAACTCCATCTTGGCTAGAAAATCTGCTTGGCAATATACAACTCAA
>NW_006399752.1:37826759-37891217 GCF_000299155.1 Elephantulus edwardii | reverse complement strand
ACAAATTTGACTAACAAGTTATAAGTACATGAGTCCAAAAATTATGGAAAAGTAAAAGAAAAGATTCTTTCATTGTTTTACAAACCCTCCCCAAGGTCCCCTCCACCATGCAGCCCTCGCCCTAGTCTCCTGTGATGACAGATGCAGAGGTGCTTCTAAAAACCTATATATGCTTTTCAAATAAAAGTCTTTTGCTATTCGTCATCAACGGGTAGTCTCTCTGAGTCTTCATTCACTCCTCGTCCCTCCTCTCGCGGAACGGGTTTGATATATTGAGGCTGGACCTCGATACCTTTCCCTTTTGAACATTTGTACATATCTTACTCAGTTAACCTCCTGGTATATGCAGTCACCGTCCTTATGAGATATTTTGCTCAGCATAATGCTCTCCAGTCTCTCCCAAGTTATACAGTGTTTTATGAAATCGTTCCTTAGGGTTGCTTAACTGGGGTAGTGCAGATTGGTGAGTGGAGGTGGGAGGTGAAGGGATGGGAAAGGTTCAGTGGGGCTTGTTAATGGGCATAGAGCAATAGCAATTAATTAGATAATATACACATACATACATGAAAAATTGTATAAAACACAAAGTACATGTACAAAATATAATATACGTGAATGATTATATGCAAACTAATAAAACATTTTTTTAAAAAATCAAGTGTGTAACTTCGTCTGAGATGGGGGCAGGTTTTGAGCCTGAACATTTACCCTGTTGACTCAGCTCAACTCAGGGTCCAGACAAGTAAAAGTACCTGACCTGCCACCTCTCAGCCAAGGGTAGGGAGCAGTGGAGAAATAATAGTTGAATAGTGCTTTCAACAGTAATTACTAAAAAGACAAAGCTTTTCACTGGCATCTGTATCATTGAGGTTTAAGGGATCCTCTTTGTTCTAAGGTGAAGTAAAAGTGCATAGTAAAATTAGTCCACATGACTGATAGCCCACCTGAACTTCTACTTCCAAGACCCTGATGCTAGAAGAACCATTGTTCATAGGATCACGGTGAGTTGGAGCTGACTTGATGGCGTATAAGAACAACAATACTTTTGCTTTCTCTCCTTCCTGTGTCTGAATTCTCTTTGTTTCTGGTAAGACAACAATAAGATTTAAGGGATCAAAGTTAGCAAGACAATAAGATTTAAGGGATCAAAGTCAGCACACAGAGTTCAGCAGGCAAATTTGACCCAGGGGGAGTGCTCTGGAGAGGTGACTATAAATTCTGGCCAGGATCCTATGTTGCTTTCAAATCTGTCTTACCTCTAAATCATTATCTTTCTTTTAATCAAGTCACTATCTTTCTTTTAATCAAGAAGGAGCCTCTTCTACCCAAATCCCAAAGGCATGAGATTGACTCATCCTTCCCCAGGGACACACCAAATGCTTCCCGGTCATGTAATGGGAAGGTACTTCTAATTCCAGGAAAGGATGACTTTAGGCACTTTGTGACAACTTTACATGTTTCTAGGGAAAAAAAAAAAAACTCTAAACCTAGGTCCACTGATCTCTATACATAGTTACTTTACCCGATCCCTTGGTCATTTCCCAAAGGGTGTCATTTTTATAATCTTTGCGTACAAGTCAGCCAACATGCCATGATGGGCTGTGCTTCCTACAGTTGTCATTGCCAACCCTCTTCTCACCATTTGAGAGCCTAGAAAGTCTTTAACTGTCTGAGGTTGGTCATAGTCTTTCTTTCGTATCATTGTTTTCTGTTCTAAAGAACCCCATGCTTTTAGTTCTAAAGACTACTATAGAATGGTGGGTTCTGAAGTTCTGAGACTTGGTTTCAATATTAAAGAGTCATGTGAATTTAGCTTCAAGGGAGAATCTTGATTTGATGTTGGCTTGGCCATCAAGTTAGGCATTAGGTTTTTATCATACTTTGATTCAGAAAAGTCAGTGGCTAATTCTATTGCCTAGGTCATTTGAAGGATACTTATGGGTAGAAAAAAAAAAAAGGATAACCTTTTTCTAAGAGCTGGAAAGTCATCATAGCAGAATGAGTCAATCTGTGTTCAAGTCTCAACTTTGCCACTGAACACTAAATGGTCATCTAATCTTGGTTTAATAATATATTATTATTGCTACTATTTTGTGGATTACATCTTTGTTTTTAATTTTTACTTTATACTGGTTTGTTTACAAAGGATTACATCTTTGTTGTTGTTGTTGTGTGTCATTGAGTTGTCTATGATTCATAGTAACCTTCTGCAGAATAGCTCTGAACTCAGCCGTACCCTGAGCCAGTCTCACAGTCTTGGATGCACCTACCCCCAGGATCCCAGTTACTGTGTCAATCCATCTAATCCAGTATGGGAAGCCAATACTAAATATTTGTAATAAACTGAATGCTATTTCAGGACGTGGGGGAGGTCACCCTAGAGAGTTCACCCTGAGGCACTAAGGCAATCCTTAAGGGTTTACCAAATTCTTGCATTTGCTGACCCCTCCCTCCTGAGTCCTGGGGAAGGTTTTCAATAGAAGGAGCTTGGCTTCATTTGCATTGAATTCTCTTTGTGATTTACTTCCTGATAATTTTCAATAAAGATACAGGGAAGCTGGCTTGGGGTCTTCAGTCAGAATTGCTGGCCCCTGTTTTTCATGCTCTCTGGTCTATCTCATTCCTGGTTGGCTGTCTCATTATTAATAATTACAAAAATACTTTACCCTCAGTCTGCAACAATCCAGGGTTTCCTCTCCTGCACTGTCCCTCCACCCTTCCAAGCATGATGTCCTTCTCCAAGGACTGGTCTCTCTTTGCCGCATGTCCAAAGTATGTGAGATAGAGCTTCAAAATCCTTGCCTCCAAAATCCTTGCTTGGTTTCACCCACTCCAAGACAGCACTGTTTGTTCTCTTAGCAGTCCATGGTATGTTCAATACTCTTCTCCAGCAACACAACACAACGGCATCAATTCTTCTTCTATCATCCTTAGTCACTGTCCAGCTCTCTGATGCATAGCAAGTAATTGTGAAGAGCATGTCCTGAATCAAGGGCATTTTAGATTCCAGACTGACATCTTTGCTCTTTAGCACTTTGGAGAGGCTCCTGACAGCAGATTTCCCTAATGCAATTCGTCTTTTTGTTTCCTGACTTCTGGTACCAAGGGTGTTGCTTGTGGAGCCAAGCAAGATGAAATTGTTAACAACTTCAATTTCATTTTGAGAACTGATGGGTACATATTTCTATTAATCAAAATAGTTTGTGTGTATGTGTGTGCATGCCTCATCAAGAAATAGTGATAAGGACATAAGAATTAAATGCAATAATATATTTTTACTATCAATATTAACTTTGTCGTTTCCTCTGAGATAGTGGTAGGTTGATCAGTTGACGTATTAGAAATTTAGCAGTTGCTATCTACAGTACTGTGATCACAAAGAGCTCTTCCTTAGCTCATAAAAACCCAACTGAACGGAAGCTTCTTAGCATATTTTTTACCCACACAGACAGTGAACACAAACACATGTATTAGGAAGAAAAAGGTTTTGTGTCGTGAATAATATGGCAGTCTCTGTATAAACAGAATGTGTCATATATCTTACCCTCTCATGTCTCAGGTTAGGCTTAGAAGGAACTTTGTGAAATGGATGGAGTATAAGGAGGTCTGCTGGGGGTCCCCATCCATCAATAGTAACTAAATTATGCACAGCCATTGACCTTCAGACCAGTGTTCCTGCTTCCTATTCTGCTTCCTGACTTTTCTAGAATAAATACGAAGTGTTGTCATGACAGCTGGAAGAAACCATTGTTTTCTGGATCTCTGCTGTGGTAGACAGCAATTTTCCTTCTGAGGTGTATCGTTTCTTTTCCCCTCAGCTTTCTTATTTCTAAAATGGGATGCTTACCTTTTTAAGTATGTTTGGTAAACATTTATATCATGCATCTCCAGCACTGGGCACATAAACGGTACTTACAGAATGGAAATTATTATCATGATTTTTACATTAACTTTTGGTTGTGATTTGAGTGAACATTTCCAGAGAAAATTGGTTTCCCACTCAACAAGCCATGCAAGCTATGTGTCTTAACATTACCTGCACTCCCCACACTGTTAGAACATTCTGCTACTTCTTCCCTGCGTTTGCTTCTTCCTTTCATCTCTCTTCCCTAGCCTTTCCTGCCTTCTAAGTGTCATTATTTTCTTGGAAATGGAGAAGTTTCCTTTTCTTTTGATTCTCCTTTCCCCTTTACTCCTCTTCATTTTTCTTGTTATGTATCTCTCCATGCCTTCTCTTTCTTAAGCATCTTTATTTTCTGAAGATGTAGGACTTATAATCTCTGTTCAGTGCCTTTGAGGTCAACCTCAGTAAGCTCCTCTGGCAACGTGACATTGTAGAACCTCTTGCTACGTGAACTCACACCAGAAAATGTAAAGGGCTGGGGGAGAGGGTTGTGCTACTTTCTAACTGTGTGACCTTGAGACAAGTAAGTACCTTGTCTGAGCACTTTTTGTTAGAGAAGGCAAAGATATCTTAATATAATCTCCAAGGATGTGCAGAACATACCAGGATTTATTGTTCCTTCTTGAAATAAAAGTGCTGGATATAATTCTAACTATGGCACCAACTTCTCAAAATTGTTTGGCAGTCTCATCCCTCTGTTCCTCCATCCCCCTCCGGCTCTGGTCTTTGCCTGGTAGGCGCCAGTGTAAAATGTGCGGTTATGACTGGTGCTTATTCTGGTGGGTGGGTGGGTTTCTCATTCTTATTAGGCAGTGCCTGTGCCAAACCAATGAGTCAAAAAACAACAACAAAACAAACAAAAAACAAAAAACAAAACAAACCACCAACCTCTCACTGTCACTGAGTCAAAATCAACTCACAGCTGACCCTCCAGGGGTTTTCGGAGGATTTAAGTCAGAGACTCCTCATCTTCCTCCTTCGGAGCTGCGAGAATGAAACCTCCAGAGAGGTGTCACCTTCGAGTGAGCAGCACAGATTCCTTCAGACGACACCAGCTTACATACGTGCTGTTTGTGTGCCACAAAGTAGGACAGGCCCACAGCTGACCCTCCGATGGGTTTTCAGAGGCAGGCGACTGCCCAGCCTCCTGCGTGTGGCTGCAAACTTCATGCCTTTGGGATTGCAAGGCAGCTTCTTGCCAGTAGGACACCAGCTGAATCGACTCTTTAAATATGACTTTGCTTCGATATATTATCAAGTTCCTGGGCTTCCCAGCAGGGGATCATACACTCCTTCCTCTTGTATGTGTTCTACCTGAAACTTCTTCTTTTTTTAAATTTTACATAGGTTTACCTACAAAGTTCATATACATTGCCCCTTACACCAAATCCTTCACCTCTCTACCCCCCCATCAAACCGTGTGAACCCATGATTACACCCTACACATACCTACCCCTCTGCCCTCCCCCCTCCTTAGATCCTTATGCCCGTTCACTAGTTATCTATACAGTATTTGTCATATACAGTATTTGTCCTTATGGGACTGAGTTAGTTCACTTAGCATAATACTCTCCACTTCCTCCCAAGTTAGGCAGTGATTTACAAAATCATTGCTCCTGTGTGCTTTGTAGTATTGCATCATGTGAATGTACCATACTTTTTCAATCCATTTTATTGTGGTTGGACATTTGGGCTGTTTTCATGTTCTTGTGATGGTGAAAAACATTGCTATGAACATTGGTCTATAATTTCCATTAGTGCTACAGTTCTGATTTTCTCAGGGTATATTCCAAGCAGTGGAATAGCTGTGTCATATGGAATTTTTATGTTCAGCTTTCTGAGGAATTGCCAAAATGCCTTCCAGTGTGGTTGTACCATTTTACAATCTTGTTAGTAAACAAGAGTTCCTACCTGATCACATTCTCTCCAACATTTATTACTTGCCATCCTGTTAAACTTTGCCACTGTTACTGGAGCAAGATGGTCTCTCATTGTGGTTTTGATTTGCATCTGTCTTATTGCCAGTGATCTGAGGCATTCCTTCATGTGTCTGTTGGCTATCCTAGTATCACCCTCTAAAGAAGGTCTTTCCATATCTTTTTGTAATTGCATTATCAGTCTTTTTCTTGTGGAGGTCCTGTAGGATTCTTTTTTTTTTCAAGATTTAATGTACATTTATTCTTAACACGTGGAACATATAGTATAAAGATTTCATACTGAATAAATGATATTCATTAAGCCAAAAAAGGAAAAAAGGAGGAATTTACATCAAGTTTTAGCTACATTGTTTGAAATACAAATATGCAGATTTTATCACTGAAAAAATCTCAATTGTGTTTCTTCATCAGGAACTTCAACTGAACCTAAAACTTTTTCACACCTCGATTAGAAAGAAAATAAAACAAAACAAAAACCCAGAAAAAAATAAACTATAAGTTGATTGGCTGCTGAGACAGCAAGGATTTTTTACAGAGACCTGTACAGCATCGCATCAAGAGGGGCGATGTCTGGCAAGAGATTAAATAGCTGTGTCTCGCTTTGTGCAGGTCACCAACTTGTTAACTCGTCATACTATAAAGGGGTGGCTGGGAGAGGGACCAAACTGTGGGGATCCAGAGGGTATGTGCAATGTACAACGTCATATATATGTCCTGTAGGATTCTGTAAACTTTTGGTGTGAGATTCTTGTCTGCCATGTGTTTTTTCCTAATCAGTAGGTTTTCTTTTCACTCTGTGGGAAACTTTTTTGATGTGCACTGGGATTTAATCTTTAGAAGGTCCCATTCATCAATTTTATTCTTTCCAGATTGAACATTTCTGGCTGTATTTGACAATCTCTTTATACTATTGACTTAGGCCATCTAAGCCTGATCCGTGTTTGTCTCTGATTAACTTTATGATTTGGGGCTTTACTCAGAGATCTCTGATCCACCTTGAGTAGATTTCTGTGTGTGGTGTGAGATGTGGATTCTGTTTCAGCTTTCTTCAGGTGTAAGTTCAGTTTTGCCAGCACCATTTGTTGAAGAGGTTATCATTTTCCAAGTTGATAGGTTTTATATCCTTGTAGAATATCAGTTGACCATAGATAGCAGGGTCTTACAAGGCCAGTCCTAATTCTTAGCCAGTTAACACAACCTTGCTTGCAGAAAGTGAAGAAAACTTGAAGCATTTACTGAAGAAGATCAAAGACTAAACCCTTCAATATGAATTACATCTCAAAATCGAGGAAACAAAGCTCATCGCCACTTTACTAACAGGCAACATCACAGTAGATAAAAAAAAAATTCAAGTTGTAAATTATTTAATTTTTCTTGAATCCACAATCAACATCTATGGTAGCAGCAGTCAAGAAATCAAGACATGCTTCATTGGGAAAATCTCCTGCCAACAAACTTTCTAAGGTGCTAGGGAGCAACAATATCAGTTTAAAGACGAAGGCGTATCTGAATCAAGCAATGATTTTCATAGTCGCTTTCTATATATCTGAAAGCTTGGCAATGACACCAAAAAGAACTCAAGAAAATGATAGCAATAAGACTTTGCCTTTTATCAATTACACTGAATGTGAATGATTTAAACACACCAATGAAGAGAAAAAGAATAGCATATTGGATAACAAAACCAAACTCACCAATATGCTGTCTACAAGAGACACACATGGAAAGTGTAGATAAAGATAAACTAAAAAGAAAAGGGTGTAAGAAAATATACCAAGCAAACCACAACCAGAAAAAAGCAGTTGTTGTTGTTGTTGTTGTTGTTGTTGTTATGTGCCATCAAGTCACCTGTGACTCATAGCGACCCTATGTACAACAGCCCTAAACCCTGCTCTATCCGGTGCCAATGACACTGCCTCTGACACACCCATCCCGATTACTCCAGTCACTGAATCAATCCACCCATGTTTATTGCGGCTTTGTTCACAATAGCAAGGAGACAGAAACAACCCAAGTGCCCATCAACAAACGAATGGACAGAGAAGCTGTGGTATATTCACACAATGGAATACTGTGCTGCATTGAAAAACAAGGAACTCATGAAATATTATGTAAAATATGGGTGAGCCTGGAGGACATTATACTGAGTGAAATATCTCAGTCACAAAAGGACAAATACTGCATAATGTCACTGTTGTAAAGCAGGACTGACATCGGGGTTGGGGGAAGACTAAGAGGGGACAACTTGAAACAGATAGGGAGAGAGCTATTTAGAAGGAATATATGATTAGGTATTATTGTCATGACAAGAGTCCAGAATGAAAGCTGCATAGTGGAGTGGATGGGGGCAGTAGGGGGTGTTGTATAACAATGAAAGAATTTTATTATTTTTTTTTTTTACTTTTTCAAAGAGAAAAGCGAAGTGGGGGGAAGGGGTGGGCAGTGAGGAAAGTGTGCAACAATAAATTAATGGGAATCCAAAGTCTCTGTAAACTTTCAATAAAATATTTTAAAAATAATACAAAAAAAACCCCTGCCAGAGGGTCACCTGTGGGTCAGTTCTGACTCGACAGCACAAAACAACAACAAGCACAAGAGCCACATGATCCTATCAATTGATGCAGAAAAGGCCTTTGACAAAATCCAACACCCTTTCCTGATGAAAACACTCAACATAATAGGAATAGAGGGAATTTCCTCAACATACTGAAAAGTATATACACAAAATCAAGAGCTAACATCATTCTTAAAGGAAAGAGATTAATGGCATTCCCTTTGAGAACAAGACCTAGGCAAGGACAATGAATGAATGGAAATCCAAGGGGTTTTTTATAAACTTTTGTTAAAATCACTATAAAAATTACATTAAAATAATAGATATTTATTATTATATTATATTCAAAATTATATTGGAAGTCTTAGTGAAAGCAATAAGACAAGAGAAGGAAATAAGAAATATCCGAATTGGCAAAGAGGAGGTAAAATTATCTCTATATGCAAATGATAAAATAATCTACTTAGAAACTTTAAAGACTCAGTGAAAAACTGCTGAACATAGTCAGCCAATTCAGCAAAGTAACACGATACAAAATCAACATACAAAAATCAGTTGGATTTTTCTATAGTGACAGAATACAGAAATGGAGCTAAGAAAATGATAATTAAAAAATTAATAAAAAGAAAAAATGGAGCTAAGAAAGGCATACCCATCACAATAGCTAATCATGAAATCAAATACTTGGGAGCAAATCTAACGAGGGACTCAAATGACCTATACAAAGAAAATTACAAAACATTACTATAAGAAACAAAAAGAGACTTGGAGATCTGGAAGACTATACTAAGCTCATGGATGTTGTTGTTATTGTTGTTGTTATGTGCTGTTGAGTTGCCTATGATTCATAGCGGCCCTATGTACAACAGCTCTGAAGCCTGCCCTGTCCTGAACCAGTCTCATTGACTCTGACACACCTACCCCCGTTGCCTTAGTTACTGTATTAATCCATTTCATCCAGGATCTTCCTCTCTTGCACTTGCCTTCTACCCTTGCTAGCAAGATGTCCTTCTCCGAGGATTGGCCCCTCCTGGCCACATTCCCAAAGTATGTGAGATGGAACTTGAAAATCCTAGCCTCCAAGGAGAAACTTGGTTTCACTCTCTCCAAGACAAACCTATTTGTTTTATTGGTGGTCCATGGTATGTTCAAGGCTCTTCTCTAGCACCACAACTCAAAAACATGAATTCTTCTTTTGTAAACCTTAGTCATTGCCGAGCTCTCTGATGCATAGCAAGTAATTCCGAAGAACATGGCCTGGACCAGGCATACCTTAGTCTCTAGACTGACATCATTGCTTCTCAGTACTGTGGAAAGTTCCCTGACAACAGATTTACCTAAAGCAATTCACCTTTTGATTTCCTGACTGCTGGTGCCAAGAGTGTTGATTGTGGAGCTGAGCAAGCTGTAACTGTTAACAATCTCAATCTCTTCTCCATCCATCATGGTGCTGCCAATTGGCCTAGTGGTGAGAATCTTTGTCTTCTTAATGTTGAGCTTCAATCCATATTGAAGACTACAGTCTTTGACCTTCTGCAGCAAGCACTTCAGATCTGCCTCACTTTCAGCAAAGCAAGGTTTTGCCATCTGTATAACGTAGGTTGTTGAATATTGTGAAAATGACAATTCTACCAAAGCAATCTACAAATTCTATGCAATCTCAATACATATACCAATTCCATTCTTCAATGATATGGAAAAGAAAATTTCCAATTTTATCTAAAATGGAAGAAGACCCTAAATAAATAAAGCATTCCTGAAAAAGAGAAACAAGGAGGCACCACACTCCCTGATTTCAAATCCTACTACACAGCGGTGGTGGTCAAGACATTGTGGTACCGGTACAGTGACAGACACGTAGATCAACGGAATAGAATTGAGATACCAGAAATCAGCTCATCTACCTATGATCAACTCATTTTTTGACAAGACGATGAAATCAGTCAAGTGGGAAAATGACAGACTTTTAAACAAATGGCAAAATTGGAGGACCATCTACAGAAAATTGAAGCATGACTCACACCTCACGCCATACACAAAATTCAATTCAAGGTGGATCAAGGACATAGGATTAAAAACCAAAGACTATATAATTTCATCAAAGAAGAACTTGGAAGAACTCTAGAAGTCCTAGAACAGTCTTCCAAATAATGAAAAACTTACAACCAGGACAGAATAAAATAGATTAATGGGACCTTCTAAGAATTAAATTCCTATGCACATCAAAAAGCTTCTCCAACAAGATAAAAAGGAAACCCACAGACTAGGAAAATGTATTTAGTAGGGACATATCTGATAAGGGATTCAGATCTAAAATGTATAGAACACCCAGCACCTCATCAAGAAAAGGGTAAACCGCCCAATTACAAAATAGGCATAGGATCATATGAATAGATGCTTCACCAAAGAAAATATTCAGATGGCAAACAAACACATGAAGAAATTTTCAAAATTCCTAGAGAGATGCAAATCAAAACAACAATGACATATCATCTCACCCCAGCAACAATAGCAAAGTTCAACAGAGCAGCAAACAATAAATGCTGGCAAGGTTGTGGAGAGATTGGAACCCTTATTCATTGCTGGTGGGAGTGGAAAATGGTGCAACCACTTGGAAGGCAGTGTGGCACTTTCTCAAAAAGTTGGAAATAGAAATACCATTTGACCCAGCAATTCCACTACTGGTTATTTACCTTAAGAAACCAGAACTGCCACCCAAGCAGATACATGCACACTCATAATTATTATTGCACTATTCACAATAGCAAAGAAATGGGAGTAATGCAAGTGCCCACCAACAAATGAATGGATAGAAAAACTACTGAACATCCACATAACAGAATATTACACAGCACTGAAAAACAATAAACTTGTAAAACGTTATACAACATGAGGATCCTGGAGGACATTATGCTGAATGAAGTATCTAAGTCATAAAAGGACAAATACTGCTTAACACCACTGTTATAAAGCAGGACTGACATGGAGGGTTGGGAGAAACTAGGAAAAGAAGGAATAGATCATGAACACTGGAACAGATGAAGGAAAGAATAAAGGAATATATGATTAGGCATTATATATATAACAACTGTCCTGGGTAAGAGAAGCAAAGCAAAATTTACTAGGGGAGGCAGAGAAGAAAGAGAAGGAGGAAATTGTGCAACAATGGGTATTTTTTTTTAAAAAAAGTTAAATTGGTGAGGGAGGGAAATGTGCAACTATGAATGAATGAATGAATGAAATCTTCCTCTTAAAAAAAATTGATGCCTTTGAATTGTGAGGCTGGAGAAGAGTACTGGATATTCCATGGACTGCCCAAAGAATAGAGAAATCTTCCTTGGAGAACATGCAACCAGAATGCCCCTCGGAGGCAAGGGGGTTGGGGTGGAACTTTGTCTCTCATACTTGGAGCATGTTGTCAGGAGGGACTAGTGTTTGGGAAAACACATCATTCTGGGAAAGCTGAGGGTCAACAAAAGACAAGAAGATGCTAAATTTGAGGTATTGACAGAATGACTGTAATAATAGACTTGAGTGTGGGGTAGATTCTGAGAATGGAGCAGGACAGAGCAAGAAAACAACAATCAATTGTTTCTGAGTCATAGTAAACGTAACAACATCTAACAACAACCACCATTAATGTCAAGCCTTTGGAATAATTTTAGAAATAAATCCTACTGCTAAAGTTCTTATGATTTACCCAGAATTGTTTCCTTGCACAAGAATGTCAGCCATGACACCATCTATACTTTGCCTCTGGCTGAAGCTGCCTTACTTGTAATATCTGTGGGGAAATGTTGTTGTTTTTAGGTGTTGTTGAGTTGTAGACGACTCATAGTGACCCTATGAATGAAAGACCTGAGCACTGTTCATAGAGTTTCCAGAGGCAAGCAATTTCAGAAGTGGACGCCACTCACCAGACTTTAATCTTTTTTGGTCCACAGCTGAATTATTGGCCCAATGATTGTCTTCCCACCGACAAGTCTAGGACACGTGAAATACATAGGCTAGCTCATCCAGTCCTGTTTCCAAGAGGTAGAAGTGAGCTTCCAATATGGGTTCAGGTCAAAGCAGCAAATACACTTAGAGTATTAAAGATATACAGAAGGCTGTGGAAATCTTAGGGACTGCATACGCCCTGAAGACTTGAGTTAAGTCATCAGAAAATATCAACACAGCGTATGGACTATGTGGTAGATAGTCACATTTTGGTTCCAGTTTTTAGTTCCTGTATAAGAGTAGCATATAGTCCCCTCAATCTCCACATATCCCATGGCTAAATGGTGACAAAGTTTCATTTCCCAGTCGTTATTTTGGATATGGTATGATTAAGAGGCTTAGCATGGGTGGGGGTTAGTTTTTGTTTTTTTTTAAATTATATTTTTCTTTTATACTGGTTTACTTACAAAGTTTGTATACATTCTTTTACACACTGGATCTTTCCCATTTCCTTTACCCACCCCACCCACCACCCATCAAATTGTGCGACCCTATGATTAAAATCCCCCCACCTCCAGCCCTCCCATCCTCACCTCTCGGGTCCTACCCTCCCTCTCTTGGATACTCATAAACGTTCTACTAGGTATCTGTTTCTACAATAATGACCTTATACAGTATTTGTCCTCATGGGACTGATTTAGTTCACTCAGCATAATGCTCTCCGGGCCCTGGCATGTGGCTATGCAGTTTGCTCATCTCTCTTGAGATTCTGTCATGACAATGAGAAAAAAGATTCTGGTAGGTGCTGTCCTTCCAGCTGTTTCTGAAAATGAAATAAGGGGCAAGGTTTCTCCAGCTCCCCACACATCTAAGGTAGGGCCACCTCTGTTAACGTGAAGAGACAGGAGTGAGAAACTAATTAACTCATCTATTAACTACCGATGCTTTAACTCTCAGTCCAGAAACACATGACTGATATAACCAGAGAGAAAGACACATGTTCTGCGATAAGGAGAAATGTGTATTGCAGACCATTCAAAGTGTGAATTTTCTGAACTCAGGCGTGCACTGATCCTTTTTTTGGGTTTCCCTGGAGTTTTCTACTGTGTCTGTGCAATAAACCCTCATTTTCATTTCAGAAACTAATCTTTTAAGAGGTGCATTCTGATTTTGTGGCGTCTAGAGTTAGTAGAAGTAAGTGTTTCCTTAATAAAAAGGGTTCTGCATTACAAATAGAAAACGAGATACTATTGTGAGTATAATGAGTGGAACACCACAGCAAATTGTTTCCTGACTTGAAGGAGAATTCAACTTCCAGTCATGATGGAAGCTGTTTTGCCAGAAACAACTAAAAACTGTTGTTCGTAGGTCCCATCAGGTCAGCGCTGACTCAGAGAGACTCTCTATTCAACAGAAAGCCAGGCCGCATCTGTGCAATTCTGACTGTCTGCTGAGCTTAGCCCATTGTTCCAGCCACTGTCAATGATCTCTTCAAGTATTTTCCTCGTTTTGTGTTCTCTCCCTATCTTATGAAGCATTATGCCTTTCTCCAAAATTGCTTCCTCTTGATAATACACCCAAAAAATGTGAAATACAGTCTCATGATTCTCACTTCTTCTAAGAAGTATTTTAGCTACACTTCTTGCAAGGCAGATTTGTTTGTTCTTTGACAGTTCATTGTATATTCCATAATCTTCGTCATCTCCTCAAGGTTGCCTTTTGTCTTTCTTATGCATCGCCCATTTTTGCATGTATATGAAGTGACTTGAAACACAGTGGCTCGGCTAAGGTGCACCTTCCTTTTTAACGTGGCCTCCCTGTTCTTCAGCCCTGTGAAGAGATCCTTGTCAGCAAGCATGCCTATTGCAGTATGTTGGCTGACTGCATAACTGCTGCTTCCACGGGTGCTGGTTGTGGATCCGGGTAAAATGAAATCCTTCACACTTCAATCCTTTCTCTATTTATCATAATGCTGTTGACTGGCCAAGTTGTGAGAATTTCTGTTTTGTTTTTTTTTTTGAGGTGTAACTGACACAAAAGGCTACAGAGTCTTTGAGCTTCCTCAATAATTATATCAGGTCTTCATTTTCTCCAAACAAGGTTGTGTATTCTGCATATTACAGGTTGTCGATATGTATTCTGCATATTACAGTTGTCGATAAGTCAGTCTTCCTCCAATCTTGATGCCACGTTCTTCTTCAGAAAGTCCAACTTCTTGGATTGTTTGCTCAGCGTACATATCAAATGAGTATGGTGAACGGATACAGCCCTGACACATACCTTTACTGATTTTAAAACCATGCCATAACCACTTTTTTTCCTGTTTGAATGGTCTATGTACAGATCCCCTATGAGTACAATTGTCTTACAATTCCCATCTTTCTCAATGTTAACCTTAATTTGTTATGGTTCACACAGTCAAATGTCATTGCACAGCTAATAAAAGACAGGTAAACAGTTTTCTGGTATTCTCTGTTTCCAACCAAGGTCCACCTGACATCAGCAATGCCTGGCTGTGCAGACTCTTGCGAATCTAATTTCAATTTCTGGTAATTGGTGGATGCTCTTGCCATTTTAAAATCAATCTTCAGCAAAATTTTACTTGTGTGTAATATTAATGATATTGTCCAACAAGTTCTTCACATCATTGGATTACCTTTCTTAGGAATGGGCACAAGTGTAAATCTCTGCCAGTAGTTGACTGCGTATCTGTCTTCTAAATTACTTAGCATAGACAAGTGAACATGTCCAGACCTGCATATATTTGTTGAAATGCATTATTTGTTATTCCATCTATTGTAAAGACTTATTCCCCCCGCCTCCCCCCCCCAATACATTCAGCGCAACTTGAACGTTTTTCTTCAGTATCAGTAGTTCTCGATCATACACTATTTCCTGAAATGGTTCAAATGTCAGTTAAGTCACCCCTTTTATTTTACAGCTAGAGAAATGGAGGCTCAGATAGAGAGTGTAACTAGTCCAAAGTCACATTTTGATCAAGAGGCATGAGTTAAGTTAGAATTCCTTGCTTGATTAAAGCCATGGCCTTTACAGTCAACTGCTATGTATCTGAAAACCGGACAGTGAATAAGGATGGTAGAAGAATTGATGCCTTTGAGCTGTGGTACTGGAGAAGAGCATGGAATATCCCATGGATGGGGGGAAAAAACAAAAAAAAATACAACAGCTATGTCTTGGAGAAAGTGCAACCAGAATGCCCCTTAGAGGCAAGGATGGCAAAGCTTGGTCTCACATACTTTGAGCATGGAAAGGGGACATCCTTGGAAAGAATGAGGACATCATGCCGAGGAAAAGAGGAGGGTCAGAGAAAGAGAGGACGACCCTCAGTGAGATGGATTGACCCAGCGACTGCAGCATTGGCTCAAATGTTAGGGAGGATGGTGCAGGTTAGGACAGGGTTCAGAGCTGCGATTCGCAGGGTGACGATGAATTGCGTGCAATATGATGGTACCTAACTACAGCAAAAACAATGTGTCCTCTTACTTGGAAAAAAAGGGTTGATTCCTGCAATGTCCTAGATTGACGGCTTCTCAGATGGCAGAGGGCAGACCCAGGTGAGGTTGCTGTTGGCTCCTGTGTAGAGGATGTGATTGCCAGCTGGTGGGGGAAAGTGACAACCTTTTTCCTGACACCACTTGGAAGTGTGGCAATGACTCCTGCCAAGGAATGTGATTTACTTATTTTCTTTGTTAACAGCTGCCTGCTAGGTTTTATGCCCTTGGTACTCTGTCCAGCTGGGGAGTTTATACTGGCTTCATAATTCTGGCATGCAGGCTGTCAGGTATATAAAGAGCCACACTTGTGACAAAATCTAAATTTGTGAAAACTCTTTGTCAGGTCCATCCCACATTTCTGACACGATCTGTTTAATGGACAGTCTCAATATTAAACTACAAAGGTGATGGAGCTGCAGTTGGAGACTAAGCCAGGAAGGTGGACTACGTCAGGGGGGAACTGGGGAAACGCCAGCTGAATTCAGTTCAAGACACTTAGAGAAGGAGCTACAACTTACCAGGGGATTAAATGGCTTGGCAATTAAGAGTAAGTCCCTTGAGTTCAACTCTCTATATTCAAATCTCAATCTCAGCTTTAAAGATTCTTACCACTGGGCCAAAAGGTGACATCATGATGGATGGAGAAGAGATTGAAACTGTCAACAACTTCATCTTACTTGAATGCATAATTAACACCTTTGCTACCAGCTGTCAGGAAATAAAGAGAGGCATTAGATGGGGAAAACCTGCAGTTAGAGAACTCCCCAAATTATTGAGGAGTAATGGTATCAGTTTGAGGACTAAGGTGCGTCTGATTCAGGCCCTAGTCTTTCCAATCACTAGCTATGCATCTGAGAACTGGACAATGAGTAAGGATGACAGAAGAACGGATGCTTTTAAGCTGTGGTGTTGGAGAAGAGCACAGAGCATCCTAATTGCAGCCAAAAGAACAAGCATGTCTTGGAGAGGTTGCAGCTGGAGGGTTCTTTAGAGGCAAGAATGATGAGGCTTCACCTCACATTCTTTGTGCGTATTGCTAAGAGAGGTTACTCCTTGGAGAAGGACTTGATGCTTGAAAGGGTGGAGGGTTGGAGAAGACGAGGAAGACAATCGACCAGGTGGACTGACATGGAGACGGCTTCAATGGGCTCTAGTGTGTCAGGAGGTGTGAAGATGGCACAGTACAGGACAGGGTTCAGCTCTATTGTTTATAGGGTTGCTATGAGTCATCCACGACTTGACCACACCTAACAACAACAATAATAGTCATATGACTTTGGTAAGTTACTCAGCCTCTTTGTGCTTTAATTGTCTTACTTGTGAAATGGGAATGTTAAAAATAGCACTTGCCGCTTAGGTTGTTGCAAAAATGAAATGAGTCTTCATGTCTGTGAACAACGAAGAACGACTGTCATTTGTTATTGTGATCAAGCGGCTGTTATGGCACTTTGTAACACACAGTATCAGTGCCGTACCTCACAACCTGGAGTTCTTTTAAAAGGATGAGAAAATGAAGGTTCAGACATGAGGTGACCTGATCCGCAATCCATGGAACTTCCCGATCTCCGTCACCTGCTCTGATCCTTTCTGAGCTATCTCGCCTCAACTCCAGATCACCCTTGTATTACAGACACATGACATGAATGACGTGTAATAACTTTGACCGAGGCACCAAGATACGAAAAGATCAGATATCTGGAACCGGAAATCCTCTCTAAGTCCAGGAAGTTCATGTAGGGCTGATGTCCCTACACTGGCCTAAGGTGGGGTCTCATGAACCAAATCAGGCCCCGCAGGGCATTGCACACTACTCTCCCCTCCACAGTCTCCATGGGGTTGATGAAGACAACCTAAGTCTGGAGGGCACCATGAAAGGCCTGCGAGAGAAAGACCTCATTTGAGTCCACTGGCCCAAGCTTGCCTGACTCCCATTTTCATTTCCAGGGACCAACAATTTATTTTCTTTAACTTTCAATGAATTTTTTGGGGTGTGTGCTTTTAAAAATTCAGATTCAGAATGACATTCCTATAAATTGTGTGTGTGTGTGTGTGTGTGTGTGTGTATAGTTCTAATAGTTCTAAGACAGCTCCTAAAAACTTTAAAGAAATTATTAAGCTAATGACTGCAGCCTTCAATATGGATTGAGGCTCAATATCAAGAAGAAAAAATTCTCACCACTGGGCCAATTGGCAGCATCAGAATGGATGGTGAAGAGACTGAGATTGTTCACAGCTTTAGTTTGCTTGACTCCACAGTCAACACTCTTGGCACCAGCATCCAGGAAATTAAAAGACGTATTGCGATGGGAAAGTCTGTTGTTAGGGACCTCTCCAGGGTACTGAAAAGCAATAGTGTCACTCTGGAGACCAAGGTGCACCTTATACAGGCCATGGTCTTTGCAATCACTTGTTATGCATCAGAGAGTTGGACAATGACTAGGGAGGATAGAAGGAGAACTGATGTCTTTGAGCTGTGGTGCTGGAGAAGAGTATTGAATGTACCATGGACTGCTAAGAAAATTAACAGGTTCAACCTGGAGAAGGTTAAACCAGGCTGTTCCTTGGAGGCAAGGATTCTGAAGATTCATCTGATGTACTTTGGACATGTTGCAAGGAGGAACCAGTCCTTGGAGAGGGACATCATGCTTGGGAGGGTGGAGGGACAGTGCAAGAGGAGAAGACCCTCTATGAGGTGGATTTATTCAGTGACTGGGGTAATTGAGATGGGTGTGTTGGAGACAGTGAGATTGGCGCAGGACAGAGCAGGGTTTAGGGCTATTGTACATATGTGTTCTAAGCGACTTGATGGCACATAATAGTAACAACAACAACAACAACAACAACAATCACCTCTCTCATATACCAGATGGAGGACAGAAATAAAGAAAGGCTGAGGAAACAGAGGCGAGACACCAAAACTGGGTTCTGCATGGCCTCCCCGAGCCAGAGGGTCTGGAGGTATTTATCTGAAATCTTGTTGTGGAAGTTTCCTAGTGTCCTGAAACGGGATTCCAGGTTTCCTGATCTGATGCCATGCGGTGTCTCTTTAGAATGACTGTGTGTGAGGATTTGCACACTGCTCTGCAGGGCTGTCTGGGAGCCATAATTAGGAATAAATGTAGCTCATTGACAGCAAGGGTTTTCTATATGGTGGGGGAATAACCTCATGGAATGTGAGGTACAGGAGGGAAATGAGGATCCTCATGGTGTGGGGGGGTGGAGGAGTGGACTGGACAAGAAGGAGTAGCAGGGAAGGCCTGTTGGTAGCTGTGATACCCAATTCAGGGGTTACCTGCACCCTCTCATTCTCAATCTTTATGAGGATGCCAAGAGCAACATCCTGCTAGAGATCATCCAAAAACAACTAGAACAGCACATCGACAGAGAACTGCCAGAGGTGCAGGCTGGGTTTAGAAGAGGCCATGGCACTCGGGACATTGTCGCCAACATCAGATGGATCTTGCTGAAAGCAGAAAGTACCAGAGGAATGTCTATCTGTGTTTCACGGTCTACGCAAAGACATTTGACTGTGTGGATCACACAAATTGTGGCTAACCTTGAAAGAACGGGAATCTCAAAACACCTGATTGTGCTCATATGAAACCTATACTTGGACCAGGAAGCAACTGTCAGAACAGAGCAAGGAAACACTGCATGGTTCAAAATCAGGAAAGCAATGTGTCAGGGATGTGTCCTGTCTCCATACCTTTACAATCCATATGCAGAAGAGATCATTCGGGAGGCTGGGCTTTATGAGGAGAAATGTGGCATCAGGATTGGAGGAAGACTCATCATCAAACTTCATTATGCAGATGACACAACCTTGCTTGCAGAAACTGATGAAAACCTAAAGCATTTACTGCAGAAGGTCAAGGACTGCAGTTTTCAATATGGATGGAAGCTCAACAGTAAAAAAGCAAAGATTCTCATCACTGGGACAACTTGCAGCACCATATAATAAATGGAGAAGAGATTGAGATTGTTAACAATTTCAGCTTCCTTGGCTCCATACAACAGTTAGAAAAGAAAAAGATTATTACACTGGGAAAATCTGCTGTCAGGGACCTCTCCAGAGTACTGAAGAGCAACGATGCCAGTCTAGAGACTAAGGTGTTTCTGATCCAGGCCATGGTCTTCTCAATTATGTACTCTGCATCAGAGAGCTGGACAATGACTAACGATGACAGAAGAAGAATCAATGCCTTTGAGTTGTGATGTTGGAGAAGAGTATGGACCGTATCATGTACCGCCAGGAGAACAAACAAGTCTGTCCTGGAGAGGGTGAAACCAGGCTGTTCCTTGACAACAAGGATTTTTAAGACTCTGTCTCACATACTTTGGGCATATTTCCAGGAGGGATTAGGGCTGGAAGAAGGACATCATGGTTGGAAGGACAACGCAGGTGAAGGAGACTCTGTATGAGATGGATTGACGAAGTAACTTGAGAATGTGAGGAGGCAGTGAGACTGGCTCAGGACAGCACAGGGTTCAGAGCTATTGTGCATGTTGTTGTTGTTAAGTGCCGTCGAGTCACAGGTGACTCATAGCGACCCTATGAAGGAGAGTCCTCGACGCTTGGGTGTCTCTCATCCTCTCTCCAGGTTCACAGGGTTTCCAGAGGCAAGCTATTACGGAAGTGGACGCCACTCCTCCTTCCACGCTTTATTGTGCATAGGGTCACTATAAGTTTCAGTCAACTTGACAGCACAGAACAACAACAGCAGCAACAACAAGAGCAAGGCTTCCTTGCTGGATCTTAGCACAATGTCTTGCTGAGAAAAGCCAAGATGATTCATTCCCTCTGCACAAGACAAACTTCTTGAAAGTCTCAGTTCCATGCTCAGGGGCTAGCCATCAAGGACCAGCCCTGGACCTCAGAGGAGAAGGTGGAGAGCCTCATCTGTGGACCAGGATCCCCAGGTGTTTCCCTTTGAAACTTTGCAAGTATCAAAACTAAACCTGTTGCCAATTGGCTGTCTCCTCTCAGGTGCACTGAGTGGAAGCCCACACTTTCTACAAGTCAACAGAAAGGAAGTGGCTTAATGCAATCCTAATATTGCAATTTTGCATGAGTTCTTACAACAGGGCTTTAGCTGCCTCTGGATGCCTCTACATGGAAGTATTTCTGCCCTTTCCTTCAATAAAGAGTTCTGTTTGGCTGAAAGGCTCATTTATGAGCAGAGAAAGGAAGTTGACTGATGCCTGGTGGTTGCAGTGGATTTCCCTCGGGCAGTGGTTCAAATATATTTGCTCCAATAAATATTTACTAAGTACTTACTATGTGACAGGCACTGTGCAGGGCAGCGAGGGCATCAGAAGGGCATCGCTGCTGGGCTCTGGCCACTGAGAATTCACAACTTAACAGAGTCCTGAAATCCTGAGAAGATAAGACAAGACGTTGTGGTATGGCCACTCAGGAAATGTCAGGGGGCTCAGAGGAGGGAGGGGACATCCATGCTGAGATGTCAAGAAGATGGGCTAGCTGCTGTCACAGAGAAACTGCTGGACCAAGCTAAATGTGTACTAGAAATGTGTATAAATCATCTCACTGAAAACTGACAGCAGCTCAGAGGAGTAGGTCTAATCCTCAGTTACAATGGAGGCACAGAGTGGGTAAGTTATTTAGCAGCGTTTCCCTGGTGTTGAAGAGCAGGGCTGGGATTTGAACCAGGGCTGCCTGATGCCAAAGCCTTCAGACTTCATCTTGCTGGAGAATTCCACCAGCCACTCATTTGGATGAAAGTCAGGGATAGGTTGACCTTACAGGATTGGGACCACACATCATTCCAGGGAAGAAGGATGCAGTATCCCTGTGCACAGATCTCTTACACTGTCCTTTGCCATACTGGGGCACTAAGAAGTCCAGCTGAGGATCCCCACAATATCCACATAGTAGAGACAATTGTTTTCAGTGGAATTCCTTCTAGATCTTTGTTAAAAGCACAAGGGTCAAGTTAGGAGTGCCATCGTGCTTGTAAGGGTGGAGGGCAGCACAGAGGAGGAAGATCCTCTATCAGATTGATTAACACAGTGACGGTGGCAATGGGGTCAGGTGTGTCTGAGACAGGGCAGCTGGCTCAGGTTAGGGCAAGGTTCAGAGCCATTGCTCACAAGGTTGCTATGAGTTGTATGAGTCAACTTGATGGCACATAACCAGAAACAACAAAAGTCTCACCCCAACATCAAGAAAACAAAGGTCTTCACCCCAGGACCAAGAGTCAACATTATGATAGACAGAGAAAGAACCGAAGCTGCCAACAATTTAATGTTCCTTGTTTCAACAATCAACAAATACCCTTGGTACCAGCAGTCAGAAAATCAGAAGACGTACTGCACTGGGCAAGTCTGCTTTCAGGAACCTCTCCAGGGTGCTGAGGAGTGACGATGTCATATTGAAGACTGAGGTGCACCTAATTCAGGCCATGCTCTTCTCAATCACCTGCTATGTATCAGAGAGCTGGTCAATGAATAAGGATTACAGAAGAAGAATTGATGTCTTTGAGTTGTGGTGCTGCAGAAGAGTAATGAATTTCCAATTCATTAAAGGGACGACGAGAACAAACAGAGATGGCTTGACAAGGGTGCAGCCAGAGTGATCCTTGGAGGTAAAGGTGGCGAAGCTTCATCTTTCATACTTTGGGCGTGTAGCTAGGTGAGACTATGCATTGGAGAAGGATGGCATGCTCGGGAAGGTGGGCATCAGTGAAGGAGAGGAAGATCCCCAATGAGATGGCTCAGCTCAGTGACTTCAGCGGTGGGCTTGAGTGTTTCAGAGATGCTGAGGACGGCATGGATTAGAGCAGGGTTCAAGCTGCCTGTTCACAGCGTTACTATGAGTTGTGCTCCACTTGACAACAACTAACAACAACAGTCTTGAAACGTCCTTGAAATATGGACTTTAAACCTCTAAGTTGGAATATTTCTTCCCAGAGTCAGCATTCTGTGATCTGAGCAGCTTCTTTTGATGGGCTGGATGCTATCACTATTCAGAAATCTGTCATCATCTTGACGAGCAATGTCAACTTCTATGAAACACTGTGTGGGCCCTCTTCTACTTCCTAAAATATTTAGCTGCCAGAGTTGAGAGACAGCCCTTCAAAGAGTGGGCTGCAGCCCCAGGTTCTAACAGGCCCGCCTAGGTTCTAACTCGGCCGCCAGGCTATCTTAAACCCTGCTCTTTTGTTAGAGATCAAATATTAATGCAGAGGGTGAATAATTCATTAGTGATGTGGAATGCCCAGGAAACTCAGTGAGTTCTGTGGTCCATCAGTGATTCTATAGCTTCAGCCTTGTCTAGCAAGCTCCAAGGAGGAGGGGCTATTTCAGAGTCTGAAAAGCTGGACCCGAACTGATTGGTTCTAAGCCAATGTCATCTCTGGCTCTGTGCTGAGTGTCTTGTAGGTGCACCTCCAAGTCACATGCCACCCTGCCCCACTCTGCTTTGTACCCCAGGGAGCTGAAACTCTTTGATTTGCCACAAAAAGTATACCTGCTGCATTCAGCCAATGGGGAAACTTGATGGTTTCAGGGACTGGAAAGGAGAAGAAGCAGAAGGATGCTCTCTTCCAGCGGCCTCCTTGACAACACTCATCGGCTTCACCAAAACCAAGGTCTCCTCTCCAGCTTCTTCCTCATAGACCATATATTTCAGTATAATATACTCATAAATGACGCACACATGTACATAATTCACATAAGGAAACCAATGCACAAGGAGGCTGTGATTATGGGCCAAAAAATGTATAACAAACACTATTATTTGTGAGGGAAAAATATGATAGGTTCTGGGAGTTACCGTCTCCCACCACTCCACGCCTGGTATTGGCAACAGCTCCCCTTTTACTAACCTTGGACTCAGCTTTCTCTAAGCCCTTAACATACATTTGGATTCAGTTTAACATTTAAACATATCACTCTTGACGCTCAAGATGGTCAAATATTGGCAACTTCTTTGACTTACTCTCATAAATTTTCCTTATAATAAACAGCGCTGCAGTTAACCAGCTTTGGTGTGTTGGATGGACCATGGACTGCCGAGAGGACAAACAAAAACATCTTGGAAGAAGTGTGGCTGGCATGTTTCTTGGAAGCGAGAGTGGAGCAGCATGGTCTGAAAAACACGTGTCTCAAAACAACTCTGAGATAGCCTCTCACCCCAGTCTGAATAGCAACATTTAACAAAACAGCAAACATCAAACACTGGCGAGGTTGTGGAGAAACTGGAACGCTTATTCAGTGTTGGTGGGAGTGTAAAATGGTGCAACCACTGTGGAAGGCGGTATGGTGATTTCTCAAAAAGTTGCAAATAGAGATACCATTTGACCCAGCAATTCCACCACTGGGAATTTACCCCAAAGAAACCATAACTGACATTCAAGCTGATATATGCACACCCATGTTTATTGTGGCTTTGTTCACATAGCAAGGAGTTGGAAACAACCCAAGTGTCCACCAACAAATGAATGGATAGAGAAGCTGTGGTATATTCACACAATGGAATACTACACTGCATTGAAAAACAAGGAACTCATGCAATATTATTCAAAATGGGTGACCCTGGAGGACATTATGCAGAGTGAAGTATCTCAGTCACAAAAGGACAAATACTGCATGGGGCCACTGTTGTAAAACAGGACTGACCTTGGGGTTGGGGGGAGACTGAGAAAGATGGGTTCAATAATGTATACTGCACTGAAATAAATGAGGGAGAAAACTGTTTAAAAGGGATATGCGATTAGGTATTTTTGTCATGACAGGAGTCCAGAGCGAAGGCTGCATAGTGGAGGGGACCTGTGGTTGGGGGTGGGGGATTGTCAAACAATGAAAAAATTTTTCTTTTACTTTTCCAAGAGGGGAGTGTCCTGGGGCAAAGGGTTGGGAGGGAAGAAAAGTGCAACAATGAATGAATGGAAATAAAAAAAAATGCTGAGTGGGGAAAAAAAAAAAAAGAAATACATATGTCTGTCTAACATCTCCTCGGCCTCTGTGATTCAGGAATTGAGACAACGATCGTTATCACCAGTTAGGCTTGGAGATGGGAAGTGATTGAGCGCATGTCACATACTGAACAGACAAGTGGCAGAGCCAGTCCAAAAAGCTGACTGGGAAGACAGGTGACACAGAGGAGGAGAAGGGAGGCCTGAACTGAGAGCTTCCCTCTTGGTGTTGGTCTGTGGGGGACAACGGATTCTCAGTGGTTGTTTCTGGGTGTTGTTGATGTTGTGCCGTCAGGTCAGCTCTGCCTCACAGAGACCCCGTGCACAGCTGAAGGAGACACTGCCCGGTCCCACAGGACTCCCAGTTCCGATGATGTTGTTGGAGTTACTGTGTCAACCAACCTCGTTGAAGATCTTCCTCTTTTTACTGACTTTACAAAGCATGAGGTCCCTCTCTGGGGATTGGTCTCTCCTGATAACATATCCGAAGTAGGTAAGATGAAGTCTCGCTATCCCCCCCTTAACGGAGCGTGCCCTGGCTGCACTTTTCTCAAGACAGATCTGGGCACCCTTTTCTGTCCACGACAGCTTACGATGCTGGATGCTGCCGTCTGATTTCACACTTGAGTTCCTTTCAGGCTTTGGGGCTGCCTTCAGGAGTGGTGGTGACACACGCATTAGAAAAGAGAGCCTGAAGCCCCAAGTCTGTTACAAACAGAAACCGGGATAGGAAGGGACCAAGAAGCATCTGTCCTTTCTTAAAAGGTAACAGCTTCACGTGACAATTCAAGCAGAGAGGCTCTGGGTTCAAAATCATGTACTTCCCTTCTCTGCCTCTCCTAGTCCTCATTTGCTAGATGACGATGAAAGAGAACTTATTTTATCCTATTCGTTAAAGTGGTATATATAGTAGTATTTGCGTACTTTGTCTCACGTACTTAGGGCATGCTGTCAGCAGGGGCCAATTTTGGAAAAAGACATCATGCTGTGGAACACAGTGGGTCAGTGAAAGAGAGGAGGGCCTTCAGCACGATGGCCTCACAGTGACTGTAACAACGGGCTCGAGTGTATCAGGGATAAAGACAACGACACAGGCTAAGATAAGGTTCAGATCTGTAGTCACAGGGTCTCTATGAGTCCTCGACAATGACACCTCATAATTCATATGAGAAAAAGACAGATGGAGAAAAGACTGAAGCTGCCAATGACTTCATTTTACACGGATCCACAGTCAAGAGGCAGCAGTCAAGAAATCAAAAGACATGTTGTGACTGGAGAGCCTTATGCTGAGTGAACTAACTCAGTCCCACAAGGATAAATATTGTATAAGACTGTTACCGTAGAATGAGTATAAGGATCCAGGAGGGGTGGGAGAGGCTGGAAGCAGAGGGAGATGGATGTGCAGGGCTAAGAGGGGATTAATCATTGGATTGCACAATTTGATGGGTGCGGGGGTGAGGGAAATGGAAAGAATTTGTTCAAATTTGTATTAGAATGTGTAAATAAACTAATGAAAAGGGGGAAAAAAATAGGTCAACTTGGGGAGGGAGAAGGGAGGGAGGGGGGTAAAATGTGCAACAATGAATGAATGAAAATCCAACTTTTCTGTAAACTTTTGTTAAAATGTCAATTAAAATAAAAAAAATATTTAAAAAAAAGACATGTTGCATTAGGAAACTCTGCTGAGTGCATGTGACATATTCAACAGACAAGGGACAGAGCCAGCCTAGGAAACAGAACTAGAAATACAGGCGACTCATAGAAAGGAGGCTTAAATGGTTAGAACATACAGGTACACATGCATGCTACGTATAGATTGTATTTGTTGTGTACCTGTGGTGGATACATAAAGTATGTACACAGTAAAACGTATCTAATGGGATATACAGATACTCATACTGTACACTGATGCATGTATTGCAAGCACTCATAAGCACATTACTGTTATACAGGAAGCAACTCCCTTGCAGGGATTTGAGGGAGCCCGTGTTTTTGTGATAACACTGGTGTCTCTCACTCTAACTACTTTTTCTCTGCTTGGCTGGGCTCAGGCACCACCTCCTCCAGGAAGCCTTCCTTCCCTGTTTCTTCCTGACTCCAGCCAGGATTAGTGACCCCTGTGGAAGCCCACAGCCCTACACTCATGCTGTTGACCAGATTGCCTTTCTGAGTTATCAGCATCCTGTCCTCCTGACAGTGGTTTCTAGGCACAGAGGGGACGCCCCAGGTACTCTGGGTACCCAGTTCCTGGCACAGGGTCTGGTACACAGTGGTTACATACAGTACTTCTGAGTTTAAAAAACAATATTGCTGAAAAAAAAAAACAAAACAAAAAAACAATATTGCACTGCAATCTCAGAGGTACGAGGTTCAAATCCATCAGATGCTCTGCTAGAGAAGGAGGGGCAATCTCCTCCTGTACCAGTCAGATCCAATTTGACGGTACATGTAAAAATAATACAATAAAAATGAAAAAAAAAAATTATATATAAACAAAAACAACAACAAAACCCAACACCAAAACAGAACTGATTTGAATGGGAAACAAAATTGCCTTCAAACCCAAAGTAATTTGCCAGCAGGGTCCACGTGCCTAGGGGGAAACCTTGGCCAGCCTCAGAAAAAAATTAGTAACATTGCCGAGCTCCTTTCCTTTCTCCCAAGGAAGAGGCAGCTGAGATTCTTCCCTCTAAAGAGAAATTCATTCCACCCAGAAATAAATCCCCCTGAGCCTCCCAAGGAGGCCATTAGCGAGCCCTGAATACCCACTGGCAGTTCCGTCTGTGAGTCCCATTGACTCAGTGCTGCATCGCTCTCCTGCACAGCAGTCTGCCTTTGCCTGAGGGATGACCAGCAATTACTGAAGAGTAAATATTTCAGCAGGACCGAGGCAGGCTTCTCCACAGCCAACAGGAAGCTGCTTCTCTTTCCTCTACACTGTTTATTAAAATCCAAGCCGAATTCCAACCAGGGAATACATTTTCCGCCTCATCCTCCCATTAGCCAGCTATTTCGACGCTGGCAGCGTTCTTGCTGTAGGGAAACCGTCCGCGTGAACGGTGGGGAGCGTGCCGTCCCCTCGGGGGACTGTGGGCATCAGGAATGCAGAATCCATCAGGCCTAAATCCCAAATGCTGTCACCAATGGCTGCGTGACCCCAGGCAAGCTATTTTTCACATTTCTGGGTGCCAAGTTTCAGGGAATGAGAAGGGTGATACCCACCAATGTGTTGCAAGGAGATCGTATGTCATAAAGAAGGTGCAAATGGCAAGCTGTACTGAGTTTGAGGGAACAGGGCTGAGCAAGGAAAAAATACAGTTGCCAGGCAAGCTATTTATTGAAGCAACATGCTCGCAACAGTGACACGATATCTGGAAGCACTGGAGCTTTCTTATGACCATCAGCAATAAATTCACAAACAAAAACTAACACGCAGTGATGAGGAAACAGAAAGATGGAAAGAATCTGGGACATTGATGCTACCAGGGTTGTTGTTGTTGTTAGGTGCCGTTCAATCAAGGACGACCCATCAACAACAGATCTGAACCCTGTCCTCTCCTGTACCATCCTTTCAATCTCTGAGCACTTGAGCCCATTGGAGCAGTCACTGTGTCAATCAATCTGGTTGAGGGACTTCCTCTCTTTTGCTGACTGTCTCCTTTCCAAGAATGATGTCCCTCTCCAAGAAACAGCCTCTCCTAGCAACTCACCCAATATAGGACGAAGCTTTATCATCTTTTCCTCCAGGAAGCCTTCTGGCTATACCTTCTCCAAAACACACCTGTTTGTTCTTTTGACCGTCCATGGGATATTCAGCACTCTTCTCCAACACCACAGTTCAAAGGCATCAATTATTTTCCAGTCATCCGTATTCATTATCCAGTTCTCAGATGCATAGGAAGTGATGAGAAAGACCGTGGCCTGAATCAAGTGCACCTTAGTCCTCAAACATCATTGTTCCTCATTAATTTGGAGAGGTCCCTGACTGCAGACTTTCCTAGGGCAATATACCTCCTGATCTCCTGATGGCTGGTACCAAGGAGATTGCTGATTATGGATCCAAGTAAGATGAAGTTGTTGACCATTTCAATCTTTTCTCTATCATGATGGTGCCTCTCAGTCCAGGGGTGAGGATTTTTGTTTTCTTGACGTTGAGGTGCAATCCACATTGAAGGCTGTATTCTTTGAGCTTCCCCAGCAAGTGCTTAAAGTCCTCTTCACTTTCAGTAAGCAAGATTGTGTCATCTGCATAAGGCAGCTTGTTAATGAGTCTCCCTCCAATCTTGCTGCCACCTTCTTCTCCACAGAGTCCAGCTTTTTGAATAATTTTCTCAGCAGACAGATTGAATAGATATGTAGAAAGGATATAACCTGAACACACACCTCTCTTAATTTTAAACCATGCAGTGTCACCTTGCTGTTTGTCCAACAGCCTCTTGGTCTAGGTGTAGATCTGGGGGCCTCCCTCAGCCAATCCCTCACCATCTAAACCAGTGAAGGATTCTGTGTGGTCCACATCCCTATGTTTCTTTCTTCCAAATCAAGTCCTTGTGCTGGATGACTTTGACACCTGGGTCTATGGAGCAGCCTTGGTTTGAAGAAAAGAAGCCAGGGACATTGAAACTACTGGGAAATTGACTTCTGGCTTCTGCTTGGGGAAGAGAGGGTTCCTAATATGAGGATGTCCTTAAATACCAGAAAGTAAAAAAGCACAAACTCCAGTGCTCTCGAGTGGATCCCTCCCGTGGCAGTCTCTAAGACAAACCAGCGCCAGCCTCAGAAGCACTCCCCGGCACAGTGCGTTATATACTGTGCTGCTGTCTGAAGGATCAGAGGTTCAAATCCACCAGTTGCTGTGTGAGATGAAGATGGGCCATCTCCTCCCTTAAAGACTTGGTTACAGCCTTAGAAACCTGACGGAGGACCAGTCGATGTCGGAATTGACTACACAGCAAGGGCTTGTGGTGGTGGTGTTTACCTTTACTGAAGCTGACTGCCACATCTTTCTCCACGGACCCTACAGGACAGAGTGAACTCAGAACTCATGACCATGACATTGATTCCAATTTCTAGTCACCCTCCCACGAGGCTTCTGAAGCCATAAATGGCAAGGAGAGGAGACTTGCCCACCTTTTCCCTCCAGAGTTGACGGTGGATTCGAACCTCAGGAGATGTGCAGACTTCGGGTGAGCACCGCAGTTCACCCAGAGCCACACCACCAGGGCTCCCTAATAAGACAGAATAGAACGGCCTCATTCATAACGATGCCCAGCTGCAATCTTCAGGGATAAACAGGTAGGGATGTGGACGGCCCTACCTTTCTCTAGCAGATCAGCTGGTGGGTGCAAACCATCACTGTTGATACTAAATCCACGGCATCAACAAATACAGGAAGGGCTCCTCCAAACCAAGGAGATACAATTGTTGAGTGATGTGGCCTGTTGTTGTTGTTAGGTACTGTTGAGTGGAGCCCTGTGAACACAGACCTGACCCCTGTCCTATCCTGTGCCGTTCTCAGCATCTGTGATGTATTTAAGCCCTCTGCTGCAGTCACTGTGTCAATCCCTCTCGTTGAAGGCCTTCCTCTCTTTCACCGACCTCTCTACCTTTCCAATTACGATGTCATTTCCAAGGAATAACCTCGTTCAGCAGCACACTCATAGTATGTGAGATGACACTTGAACATCCTTGCCTCCAAGGAGCAGTCTGGCTGCACTTTCTTTAAGATCTGTCCGTTCTTCATGATGCTGAGTGAAGTATCTCAGTCACAAAAGGATAAATACTGCATAGTGCCACTGCTGTAAAACGGGACTGACATCGGGGTTGGAGGGAGACTGAGAAAGATGGGTTCAATAATGTATACGGCATTGAAACAGATGAGGGAGAAAATGGTTTAAAAGGGATATGTGATTAGGTATTATTGTCATGACAGGAGTCCAGAGCGAAGGCTGTATAGGGAGTGAACCTGGGGGGAGGGATTGTAAAACAATGAATTTTTCTTTTACTTTTCCAAGAGGGGAGTGAGTGTACTGGGGGGGAGGGGTGGGCAGGGAGGAAAGTGCAACAATGAATGAATGGAAATCCTAAGTGTCTGTAAACTTTCATTAAAATGAATTAAAGATTCTTTTAAAAATTAAAACTAAAATAAGATCTGTCTGTTCTTTTAGCAGTCTGTGGGATGCTCAGTACTCTTCTCCAACACCAAAGCGTAAATGCACCAACTCATCTGTCACCCACCTACTAAAGCATCAGGTCAGAACGCGGCTGTGGCTGTCAAACTTCTTTCAGACAAGATGACTGTTCAGGGTTCTGTGGCTTTGGGTGGGTACGTGGTGGGATCTCCCAACTAGAAGCCAGACGATCCAGGTTTCTGGTTGGCTCCACCAGTAATGAGCTAGGAGCAAACCATTTCAGTGGCTAGCAACAGTGACCGGGGGAGCCCCCCGTGAGCCCCCAGCACCTGGCACCTCCTGTAGCAGGCTGTGTCAGGGTTCTGAATCTCTGTCCTGACTCGGCTGTGCATTGGCTATGTGACCTTGAGGACGTCACAAACCTTCTGAACCTCAGGCTTCTTGTTTTGTAAATGGTAAGTTGGACCATATGGTGCCTGACTGTCCTTTCTGCTCCATCCTCAGGCCCTAAACAGGCCTTTGGCATCTGATGACTCTTGAGGGTCACTCTGGTTCCCATTATTGTCCCTCCCACCCAGTGTCGTTCCCTGTTTCAGGAATCCCCAACAAGCACCTGTGCCAGGAAAAAGGCATCTTGACCACTAGTCAAACTGCACCTAGTATTTCCCAAGTGGAAATTGACCAGGAAATGGTTTGCACAGAGAATACCGAGTCAACACCTTCTAATAATACAGCAATCTCTCCCCAAAGGCGTGCTGCCCGCCTGTGGCTGGCAGCTGCCCGGCTGACTCATCAACAAGGAAGAAGCCACACTTGGCGGTGAGGCCAGGCCCTTGTACACCCCCACTCCCCTCCAGCAGGCCCTCAAATTCTATCTGTGCTCAGCCCTCCCAAGGGGCCTCATCTCTCCCTCTCTCTCTAACATAAGAAACCCACCAGTTAGTGAGCAGCTCATCTCTGCAGTCCCTGACCCCTGCTTTTTCATGAGTCACCGACACTAACATCTCTACTCTTTCTTCTGGGAGCCAGCCCGACCCCTCCACTTCCGTACAGGGCTGGAGGGTGGGGGGATCAGCTCCTGGCACATCACCTTGGGCATGAACAAGCGCTGCTGGCCTAGCAGGTAAGCAGTTGTGCTGTCAACCCAAAGGCAGATGGTTCAAGTTCACCACCTGCCCCCCTGGGAAAATGATGGAAAATTTTCTCCCATGGGATTTACAGCCCCTGAAAACCCACTAGAGGGTCAGGTATGAGTCAGTTCCAACTCAATAGCACCTAACAATAATAGCTAGTTTCTCTCTCTTTCTGGGCCTCTGTTTTCCCACCCTGTAGAATGGAGATTAAAAACACCTGCCACAAAGAATGAGCAAATCAAAGCACAGAAGCCCTAGTCCTGGACAGGCCACTGGGCAGGTGTTCAAATCCCCCCAGCTATTCCCGCCTTCCCCAAGAAAATAAACTTATTATTACTATTATTATTATTATCATTATTAGGCTCCAACTCAAGTTGTTGTTGTTGTTAGGTGCTATCAAGTTGAGTACGACTCCTAGTGACCCTATGAACAACCGATCTGAGAGCTGTCTTATCCTGTGCCACCCTCACAGTCAGACACACTCAAGCCCACTGCCGCAGTCACTGTGTCAACCTACCCGGCTGAGAGTCTTCCTCTGTTTCACTGCCCCTTCACCCTCCCAAGCATGATGTCCCTCTCCAAGGAATAACCCCTCCTAGCAACAAGCCCAAAGTATGTGAGATGACGCTTCATCATCTCTGCCTCCAAGGAGCACTCTGGCTGCACCTTCTCCAAGACAGATCTGTTTGTTCTTTTGGCCATCCATGGATGTTCAGTGCTCTTCTCCAACACCACAGCTCAAAGGCATCAATTCTTCTGCCATCCTTAGACACTGTCCAGCTTTCAGATGCATAGCAAGTGACCAAAAAGGCCATGGCCTGAATCAGCTGTACCTTAGTCTTCACACTGACATCATTCCTCTTCAACAGTAACTCCTTAAGGCAAAGCAGAAGTGCCCCCTAGGATTTCCAAGGCTGTGCGTCTTTAGAGAAGCCAACAGCTACACTGTTCTGTAAAGGAGTGACTGGGGACTTCAAACCGCTGACCTTCTGATCAACAGCCATTGTAAATTCTCTTTCTTCTTGCAATACCTTCCTGTGACCTGTGTGTCTTCTCTCTTCCCAGGGTGCTAACAGACGTGGCCCCCTGCCCCTTTACTGCCCTCAGCTCAGACCTGTCTCCAGCACTTCCCTTTGCTTTCAGGATGGACCCTCCAGGTCCCACTGCCCACTCACACAACTGCTGTTGCGGCACTATGTCTCCCGGAAATACCACCGAGTTCCTGACCTCTGTGTGTGGGTGGGGCCTTTCTTGGACGTGGGGTTTTCCTTGCTATGGCTAGACCAATGTAGGGTGAGTCCAAAACCTGGTCACTTCTGAGTTGTAGAAAGTAGAAGCAGAGACACAAGGAGAGACAGATACCGTGTGAGGACCCTCTACAGACCGAGGGACTGGACGGCCTGGGCCAGCGACAGGGAGGCATGAGCATTCTGGTTAGAACTCTGCCTCCTCACTCCGGGAAAATGAACTTCTGTTCTCTCCAGCCTCCCTCTTGCAGCACTGGGCGACCAAGACACCTGTTCATTGACCCTTCAGGTCCCACACCAGGCTTGTCTCGGTGAGCAAAATGCGAAGTCCTGCCCAATGATTGAGTTAAGGCAGCACAGGTTACATAAATAATAAATTATGATGTAATTGGACTTTAGAGGAGGTGCTTGTTAACAGGCCTGAGTCCAGTTAATGCTCCAAGCTGGGCACCCCCAGAGCTGGTGTCCCCGGCCTGGGTGCATTGTGCATGAGGGTCTGTGTTCCCTGGATGAGGTACTGAGTGCTGAGGGGCACCCCCGCACCCCAGAACCGGGAGATCCTTCCTCCTTGGGCCAGTTTCTTCTTTCGGGAAGTTGGAACACTCAGGAAAATGTCTCATGTCTGGGAGTGTTCACATATATCTATCCTTCCATGCTCTGAAGTGACTAACGCCATCATCACAACAGCTTGATGACAAAGACCCATCCTCACGCCATCGAAAGGAGACCGGCTCTAGCCACACTAAGTGGTGGAGCCAGGATTTGAATTCAGACAGCAGGGTTAAGCGCCGCCCCTCCCTGCTGCAGGATTTGAACACCTAACCCCACCCCTTCCCCTCATAGGTGACCTGAGATCAAAGGAGGAGTGTTCTGGTGCAGGAGGCAGATGTCTGGAGACAGCACAGTCTAGAGAGATCCCGCCCTGAATGTCTTATTCAAGAAGCGAAAGGAAGGGTCATGCTGGCTTCCCTCTCACTTCCCTGCTCCCAGGTCACCCCAGGCCACACGCCATAGCACTGAAATGCACAGACTTAAGAGCCAGACTCAGGCAGGTCCCCACTCTGCTGCCTGCTGCCTTGTCTGAAGTTCAGTTTCCCCATCTGTAAAATGGGCCTCCCCATCTATCTCAGAGAGAACAGCAGTAAGTGTGTGCAAAGGACTCAACGAGGCGCCTGCCACTCAGATGCTTCCCTGTAGCCTCTGCAACCACTGTCGTCCTCAACTCATGACACAGCCTCAGCCTTGGAAAGGCCTCCTTTCCTTACAGCTTTTGAAGGTGTGTTTTACCCTCAAGATACCTCTCTGCCTGGTGTTTCTCTCTCTCCCCCCCCCCACTACCTCCCTCCGCTCTCCCTCTCTTTCCTTCTATCTCCCCCACCCCCCATCTCTCTCTCCTCTGCCCTCTCCTTTCTTGCAGAAAGAAAGCTGTTTGTTGAAAAGAAGAAAAAGAACCTCTGAGAGTCGCTAGCTCCCTTTCTCACCATCCGCTGTTGCCATGGCAACCGGAAGGCACTGTCTGCATGTTTATGGTGCCTTCTCCCTGCAATTGGGTTTGCAGCTGGTCTTCCCCCTGCCCTGGGGATGCCCCGGAATGGGTTCAGGATTCCCCTGTTTATTCTCAAGCATCACCCGCCACAGCCCATTCCTTCCTGCGTCTCCCCTTCCAGACAGCTTCCTGCTGAAGGGCTGCCGGTGCTCATTCATACATTTGCTCCACCAGTTATGACGGCGAGCCCACTGTGCATGGGAGGAGCCCTGGTGGAACAAGAGTTACACACTCAAGCTGCCAGCTACAAGGTTGGTGGTTCGAATCCACCCACTGGCTCTACAGGAGAAAGACCTGACAGTCTACTCCCATGAAGATTCCTAGCCCCAGCCCACCCTGGAGCCCACCTGGGCCCCTGGCAGCCCCACAGGACAGAGGAGAACTGCCTTGTACAGTTCCCAAGGAGGCAAATCTTTACAGACATGAAATGCCACATCTTTCTGCCTCTGAGCAGCTATAGATCTGAGCTGATATTTCAGTTAGCAGCTGGGTGCTTTAAACATTGAGTCATCATGGCTTCTCCCATAAAGAAAAGTCTATGGGGCGATTCTGCCCTGTCATCATGAGCTAATGAACTGGAACGGATTCATCCACTTTATCGTCACTGCATTGAATAGGGGTACCTGGGGGTCAGTGGTTACCGTGCTTGGCTGCTCACCAAAAGGTCAGTGGTTCGAATCCCCTGACCACTTCTTGGGAGAATGATGTGTTGGTCTCCCATAAATATTTTCATCCTCAGAAACCCTATGGGGTAGCTCCACTCTGCCCTGTGGGGCCACTGTGAGTCACAGTCAACTCCAAAACAGTGAGCTTGGTTTTCTGGAGTTAAACAGAAACAGAACTTGGCTGGCACCGAATGAGGAAGCGCCCCCCCACCCCCTCATTGCGCAGACCTGGAAGCCGAGGCCCAGCTCGTGGGGGAGACTGTGCATGTCCTCCAGGCCAGATGTCCTGGTGTCTAGGTGTGTGCTGTTCTCACCAGCCATTGCCAACAGCCCGAGCTGCCCATCTGCAAATGTAGCAGGACCTTGCAGGCATAGGTAATGGGCAGAGCTGGCCAGTCCTCTCCCATGCCCTGGCTTGGGTGGCAGCTGGCAGCCCCAGGCCCCCACTCTCCTTAGGAATATCCTTTTGGCCTGGCCAAGCCGATCTGCCCCCGCACAGCCATCCACTGCAGTGGGCCTCCAGGTGTCGGAGGAAGTCCTTGCCCTCCCAGCCTGGCTCGTTACCACGGGCACAGCTGGAGCAGTTGTGGCTGCCGGCAGCTTGGTGCCCTGTACCTGCCAACTCCATCTGTGAGCTGACGTCACCTGGGCCCGCCGCTATTCCCCCCAGCGTTCTCTGCTTATTCAAATGCACACGCTGTCCTTCTCTGCTGCGCCATCAGGGGCTTTGCTCAGCAGCACAGACTCGACCTGCTCGGGGAGGGCGGGAGGAGGGAAGTCCACACACTGTAAAAGTCACTGTGGAGGGGACATCAGCTCAGGTGGCTCGGGTGTCTGTGAGGCAGCTGGCTGGAGAGGGAGGAGGAGCCTCAAAGACTCTGATCACTTACTAGAGGACACTTGAAAACTGCCACCCGTGGATGGAAGGGGGCAGCCACAAGATGAACACCCTCTAGGGACCAAGGAGTTATGCCCATCACCGGCGCCCCATTTACTGACAGCTTCCTCCGTGCTGACTTCCCTTCCATCTGCTGCCAAGGAGCTAAACCCAACTCGCAGACGCTGCAGGCCATAGTGACCCCGCTGGCTGCGTAGGGCTGCCAAGACCACACGCCTTCCCAGAGGCGCACACCTCACCCTCTCCTCCATGGAGCCGGGGGATTCCAACCAACAAGCTTCAGGCTCACAACCCAGCCTTAAACCACTGTCCACCAGGGCTTCTTTTCAAGGGCTTTTAAGACCCAGCTCTTATTTTCACACGCTTTCTGCCACCTTATCCTTCCTTCCTTCACGTTTCTGTCACCAAATTATTTTTTGCTGAGTCTTCCTGTCTCTCTCCGTATTTGTTGATCGTATAGTCTCCACGCCCAATTTAAGGCGCTCTCGTGGATTAGAATTAAGGAGCAATGCTGCAGCTCAACCCCCCAGCTGCTCTGCAGGAGAAAGATGGGCAGGCTCTTCCCGTGCGATCTTCTGCCTCTGAAAGCCGGCTTGGAGGGTCGGATATGTCTCACTTCCTTTTTAAAACTTTTTTAATTCTTAATTTCAATGAAAATTTACAGAGACTTTGGATTTCCACTCATTCATTGTTGCACTTTTCTCCCTGCCCCCCTCCCCAGTACATTCTTCTCTTTGAAAAGTAAAAGAAAAATTCATTGTTTTACAATCCCTCCCCCCATGTCCACTCCACTATGCAGCCTTCGTTCTGGACTCCTGTCATGACAATAATACCTAACCATATATCCCTTTTAAACAGTTTCCTCCCTCATCTGTTTCAATGCAGTATATATTATTTATCCCATCTTTCTCAGTCTCCCCTCAACCCCTATGTCAGTCCCGTTTTACAACAGTAAAACATGCAGTATTTGTCCTTTTATGACTGAGATATTTCACTCAGCATAATGTCCTCCAGGGTCACCCATTTTGAATAATATTGCATGAGTTTCTTGTTTTTCAATGTAGCATAGTATTCCATTGTGTGAATATACCACAGCTTCTCTATCCATTTGTTTGTTGATGGGCATTTAGGTTGTTTCCAACTCCTTGCTATTGTGAACAAAGGCGCGATAAACATGGGTGTGCATATATCTGCTTGGGTGGCAGTTATGATTTCTTTACGGTAAATTCCCAGTAGTGGAATTGCTGGGTCAAATGGTATCTCTATTTGCAACTTTTTGAGAAAGTGCCACACCGCCTTCACAGGGGTTGCACCATTTTACACTTCCAAGATACGGGTCATTTCTAAGTTGACAGCACATAACAGCATCAACAGGGTCTGATTTGGAAAGCCATGTATTGCGTTTCAGGGATTCAGCCCTCTTTCAAGCACCCCCCTAGGCCCAGCACTGCCATAGAAGTGCCTGGGGACAGATCTGCTTCCACAAAGCTGGTTGTTGTTGTTGTTGTTGTTGTTGTTAGGTGTTGCTGAGCTGTTTTAGACCCACAGCAATCTAACAGGACACTGCACCCTGCGGGGCAGTTCTATTCTCACAAGAGTGGGCTCACCTTAAGTCAGAAATGACTCAACAGCAATGGGTCAGCACCCCAAACCCCGCCTAGCGCATGCTCCCTGCCTTCTTCCTCTCAAGGTGGCTGTGGATGCTCTTAACATAGATCTGCAACCAATGCCCCATTATTACAGCTCTGACGGCTGGGCCCCGTGGAGCCAGCCGGCACGGCACACGTTTTGTTTTTCTTGGTGTGGTCCCTGAACATGCACCGTCAGCTCTCTGGCTTCACGGAGCATAACTGGCTGGCAGCCCAGCTGCTGCCTGACCTCCCAGTCCATCACCACATTCACATTCGCATCAAGGCCACGTTTCCGGTGGGGTGCTCCCAAGGGCCGAGCACGTGTGAGCAAGGCAAACCCGTATCTGCAAGATGCAAGAACTCCAGGGACATCTCTGGCTGAGGACTCCTCATTTTGTCTGCTCCCACCTGGGCCTGCATGACAATACCGTCCTGTCTGCCTCCCTCTCCTTCAGGGGCTCAGACCTGCTCTGTGGTCTACAGTCCCCCCTGACTCCTTCTCCAGCCCCTCTTTATCCAAACAACTGCTCTCCCAGTCAGTCTCCTGGCATCTAATCCCATCTTGGTGACTGCTTCTCATCAATGCAGAAATCACACACCAGCATTTAATCATTGTCTCTCCCTCATGCTCCATCTGTATTTATCAACACTTCAGTCTTGAACTTGACTGGTATGTAAATCTCCTTCTAGTGTGTCTAAATATGCTAGATGGTCAAGCTCCTTTTCTCAACGATACACCTCCTGGAGCCTTTTGACCTGATCCAATCTGAGCCCCCCCACCGTGTGCAGCTGACCTCCTGGTATCTTCCTTTACCATCATCCTGGGAATTTCTTGGGTTGGATTCCCATCCCATTTCACATGCTTCTCCTCCCTTGATCCATCTGTCATTTCGGTGTAGCACATCCTGAGGAAGGGGGCACGGGAGGTAAATTCTAAAACACCTCACACTCGAATGATAATTTGACTGAGCACCGAATTCTAAGTGGAAATTATTTTCTTGCAGAATTTGGAAAGCTTTGCTCAGCATTGCTGCTCAGAAGCCTGAAGTCACTCTGATTCTCAATTCTTTGTGTGAATGCCACTCGCCCCTCTAAAAGCGAGTGGGACTTCTCGCTGTCCTCAGCATCCTGCAATGTTACAATGATGTGTCCTGAGGTGGGTCTCGTTTTCCTGCATTGTCCTGGAACTCAGAGGACTTTTCCAGACAAGGAACTTGGCGCTTTCCATCCTAGGAAAGCTCCTTGGAATCTTAATGGATAAATGCTTCCATTATGTTTCTTCTCTTTTCCTTTATTGAAATTCATACCCAGTATGAACAGTAAGCACTTAACTAGTTTGCTACCAGTTGTTTTTATGTACCATTGAGTAGGAACCGACTGATGGCGGACCCTTCAGTGGGTGTCAGGGGCAGTTCAGTCAGTCACACAGGAGGAGACTGCCCATCTTTCTTCAGCAGAACAGTTGGTGGATTTGAACCATGTACCTTTGGTATCAAAGTGCAGCTCCTTACCACTAGGCCACCAGAGATGACCCCACATTTTGTAACTTGCTCCATCCAAAAGCATCTGCTTTCTGAGAAAAGACTCAGAGCTTGATGAGGATAGCTCTGTTGTGCTGGCATCACACATTCGGCCCCAAATATTTACTAACATCTCACTTAATACTCCAAGTGGTCTGAGTGCAATAAAAACATCCCAACCAGACCTGTGGATAGTGGCTGGAATTCCCATTCTTCCTCCAAACGCAGAGGACTGCTCAACGTTCCCATGGAAGATGTTCTGAAGAAGTAGTGGGATTCGTTGATGGTGACAGCCAAGCCCAGGACAGTAAGAAAACATAAGAAAGCAAGCATCAGAATCTGTTGGAATCTGAGAGGAGCCCAGAATTCAAAGTGTGACCTTGAGGAAAAGTTTACTTTGCAGGAACCAGCGGCCTCCAGAGCCAGCATCAACTCTGCATAATTAATTGGACTTGCTTTCCTTATGACTGACAGGATGGCAGTGATTAACTATCTTAATATTTGCTCTGGGTTCTGAAAATGTGCAAAGTGATCAGAAGGGGGTTTTGGCAACAGTGTCTTGTTTGTTCTCTGTCCCCTAATTGTTTGCTAAGTGATTCACCATAATTACATGCAACATCTCCTCGCTCCCCCAGGAAGCGTTTACACAATAGGGATGCAAAACTTAAATTATCAGTTCAAATCACGGCAGCAGTACCTGAGAAGTTTCAGAAGATACCATGTACTCACAGGTGTAACTGCCAGTCCAGGGCTCCCATTTTGTCTCTTGCTTTGTTTCTAAACTAAGGGTTTGAAATGAAAGGAGTTCAGATAATGGTTTAGAATAAGGTATTTTCAAAGTAGACAGCAAGGTCGTTGAGATGCAGGTGTATGACATTAAGGTGAAACAGCAAGAATTGAGAATGTGAGTTTGGATGCTACCAGGAGACTGCAGCTCTAAACTTGGCATTGTCCCACTGCCTCCGAGTGGAGATAAAGGATGTGTGTTATTGAAAGTCAGGCTATTGTTGTGTCATCACAAGCACAGGCATGCATATTCCTGAGCCACATGCCCTGACCCACCTCCCAGGCCTCAATACACAAGTGGCGGAAACCAAGCCAACTGACCTCTCCTGAAGGACAAGCCCAGCCTCCAGCCTCTGCTGTTTGCTTATCCCAGCCACTGCATGCATCAGAAGAAATCTGTTGGTGGGGACAAGAAATATTGGAAAACACTGGACAGACAGTGAGACATACCCCCACGAATTTCCCCAGACCTCCCAATCCTGATTTTAATGCCCTTTAAAAATCAGCACCATGGATGGTTAACAATACAGAAGGTTCTGTTAGCACCATGGACAGTAAGTCATTACTGTGAGATTCCAGCTCATAACAGCCTTGTAAGGCAGAGACTCACCTTCATTACTGTCCAGTCGGAAATGACCCAGAGCTGACCCTCTATTGGTGTTTGAGGCTGTAGATCAGATAGAAAGAGATTGCCTATCTTTCTCCTGAGGAGCTGTGGTGGATTGGAACTTCCAGAACAGGGTGGCCTTTGAGTTAAGAAAGTAGCTACAGACTATACTACCAGAGCTCCGGTGTAGGACAGAGAACTTTCCAGGGCATTTTCAAAACTGTGCACATTCACAGAAGCTGAGTGTCTCATAGTTTTTTCTCAGAGCAGCTGGTGGGTTTGAACCTCTTGTCTTTTGGTTCACAGTCCAATGCTTTTACCCACAGCGCCACCACAGCTTTTTAATGCACAATGTTGTTATTGCTGCTGCTGCTGCTGCTGCTGTTGTTACGTGCTGTCAAGTTGCTTGCAACTCACAGCGACCCTATGTACAAAAGCCCTAAACCCTGCTCTATCCTGTGCCAACCTCATTGTTTCTGACACACCTACTCCCATTACCCCAATCACTCAATCGATCCATCTCATCGAGGGTCTTCCTCTCCTGCACCGTCCCTCCACTCTCCCAAACATGATGCCCCTCTCCAAGGACTGGGTCCTTCCTTGCAACATGCCCAAAGTATGTCAGACAAAGCTTCAGAAGCCTTGACTCCAAGGAGCAGCCTGGCTTCACCGTCTCTCCAGGACCAACCTGTTTGTTCTCCCAGCAGTCCACTGTATATTCAACACTCTCCAGCGCCACAGCTCAAAGGCATCACTTCTCTTTCTATCATCCTTAGTATTCACTGTCCAACTCTCTGATGCGTAGCATGTAATTGTGAAAACTATAGCCTGGATCAGGCACACCTTAGTCTCCAGCCTGACATCGTTGCTCTTCAGTACTCTGGAGAGGTCCTGGACAGCTGACTTTCCCAATGCAATTTGTCCCTTGATTTCCTGGCTGCTGTTACCAAGAGTGTTGACCATGGAGCCAAGCAAACGAAAACTGTTAATTATCTCAATCTCTTCACCATCCACACTGATGCTGCCAGTTGGTCCAGTGGTGAGAATCTTTGTTTTCTTGATGTTGAGCTTCAATCCATATAGGAGGCTGCAGTCCTTGACCTTCTGCAGCAAGCGCTTCAGGTCCTCCTCAGTTTCAACAAGCAGGGTTGTGTCATCTGCATAACGCAGGTTGTTGATGAATCTTCCACCAATCCTGATGCTACATTTCTCGTCATACAGACCAGCGTCCCAGATGATCTGTTCTGCATACAGATTGAAAAGGTCTGGAGACAGAATACATCCCTGGTGGATGCTCCTCCTGATTTTGAACCATGCAATGTCTCCTTCCTCTGTTCTGATGACTGCCTGCTGGTCCAAGTATAGGTTTCACATAAGCACAATCAAATGTTCTGGGATTCCCATTCTTCTCAGAGTCAACCACAGCTTGTTGTGATCCACACAGTCAAATGCCTTTGCCTAGTCAATGAAACACAGATAGACATTCTTCTGGTATTCTTTGCTTTCTGCCAAGATACATCTAACATTAGCTATAATATAATAAATACCATAACCTCTTCTAAAACCAGCCTGCACATCTGGCAGTTCTCTGTTGACATGTTGCTCCAGTTATTGTTGTATGACTCATAGCGAGCATATGAACAATAGATTTAAACCATGTCCTGTCTTGTGACATCCTCCATGAACAATGAGACAAGATAATGTTCCATCAGCTCTATGGACAATAGAAGAAATAGGAAGATCTATCAGCGACACAAATAAAGAGCTAATTTTCTGGGTCCATAAAACAGAAATGAAAGACTGTAAGATATTAAATCTTAGAAGGTGTGCGAGGTCATGAAATCTTGTCTGTCCTCTTTACAAGGGAGGACCCTGAGCCCAGAGGGCACCAAGCTAAGCCCAACTGCACCAGACCAGCAAGGCTGACTGCTCATCCGCCGCACATACCCACCCCGGATGCTGTTCTTCCCCTCGGACTCTGGGTTCCTTGAAAGCAGGGCCTACGTACACTCATGTGGACCCCCAGGGCCTGGTGCAGAATTTGCCCAGTAGAGGCGCTTGTTGGATACAGTTTCAACTTGTCTGTGGTTCCAAAACTTTCCATGTTTATCCATGTGGGGACAGTCAAGGAATTTCACAGCCAAGGAATTACACCCTGTAGAGATTTCACAGGCAGATCTGAAAAGCTGCTGCAGCTGACAGCTGGTATCACCACTTAACACCCACAAATCTTCTGTGTATCACTGTTTTGGTTCCAACTATGTAAACTGTCTTTTCAATAGCACTGGAAATTATTCATTCATATTGTATGAGGCCTTAATAATAATGCCTGGTGCAGATATTTATAGGATAATCGCATGAAATTGTAGCTCATCAGAGATACAGAGAGGGGAGAAAAGATAAAGAGATTAAGAATGAGAATGAGTAAACAGAGAGAGAGTTGGAGGGACAGAGACTGAGAGAGGTAGAGGCACCAATGAGAGAGAGACTGAGTCACTACTATTCTACTATTACCTCAACGGTCTGCAAAGAAAAAGAGGACCTTTTGTACAGGGAAGGCTCACTGGCGAGGATTAACACTGTGACTACTCTGATCAAGAACAGAAAGTAAACAGCATGACTCTCCGTTGGCTTAAAATAAAATCCCATCTCAAATCTAAACACTGGACAGGTATTGTTTCTATTAACCTTTCTTTTAGCGTATATGCTGGGCAACACCTGTGCATTTCCACATTCATCCCTGGCTGTCATTTTTCTGCAACAGAAGGACACGCTGGTAAGTAAAGTTTCACAGCAGGAATCTTTGAATCCGATTTGAAGAACTGAGTGTGTGAGCCGTAAATCGGGGTTTGAACCATCTCTGATCAGTTCAGTCACGGCCAATGAAGCAAAGCGCGGATGGACCAGAATTTGCAAACTGTGGATGTGAAAACTGGAAGAAAAAAAAAATGATGAGCTTAAATGGTAGACTAGAGACAGGATGAAGAATAAAGAGCCCGATGTGGGAAATAGGATTATTGCCAGGACTGGGAAGAGCAGCACATGTCCAGAGCCACGTGGTTGTAGGGTACAGTCCTTGACCATGTTCACAACTCTACCAAGCAAGAAATGTGGCTGCTGTGTGACTAACTCACGTGTTGTCCTTGTTTTCTACAATTAAGAGATTACTCTTAGAGAGGTGTTCAACTGCTAGCAGGATGGCAACCCATACTTGTTCCTGTTCAATTTCTCATTCCAGGCATCCACATTTTGCAAATTCAAGTTCACTGGTTGTAATTTGTTGGTCATCACTAAATCAGGAAGAAGGCCCGCCATGTGGTTGGAATGTCGCATTAAGATTGCAGCAATACTCATCAATAACCTATATTATGAAGATGACACAACCTGGCTTGCTGAAAGTGAGGAGAGCTTGAAGCACTTGTTGCAGAAGATCAATAGGACCAGTAATTCACAGAAAAGAAGAGACAAACATTAATGCAGTAGACTATATTCTTCAAATCCTGATTATTTTTCATTGATGTCGGCTTATCTGAAAACATTAAATGATGTTATTTTGATTCATATCCAGTCAATCAAAACTAAGTCCCTCCCAGTAAACTTGGCTCCAAAGTATCCTATTTACTTTGCTACACTCTTACTGTTTGCATCAACTATCTGAAAATTGGGCTATTTTCCTCTAAAAAAAAATACTTATTTTTACACATTGGCATATGCTGTTCATGAACAGCTAAGACTCCTTTTTTAAAAAAAATTTAGGGGTCAAAGTTTCTAAAAAATTCCTCATGCTGGTTGGTTTTATTACAATCAAGTCTTCAAAGACCTCTCAATGGTAGCAAGCATTGTCCTTGTTTATTAAGGGCTCAGAATGCACCAGGCATGCATCTTGTCTCCAATCTTGTTTTCAGTCTCTATGTAGAACAGATCATTCAGGAGATTGGGTTTTATGAGGAGAAATGTGGAATCAGGATTGGTCCAAGGAAGACTCATCAACAAACTGCGTTATGCAGATGACGCAACCTTGCTTGTCAAAACTAAGACGGGCCTGAAGTGTTTGCTGCTGCAGAAGGTCAAGGAAAGCAATCTTCAATATGGATGGAAGCTCAGCATCAAAAAGACAAAGATTCTCACCACTGAGCCAACTGGCAGCACTATGACAGATGGAGAAGAGACTGAGGTTGTTAACAATTCCAGCTTCCTCAAATCCACAATCAACAACACTCGTGGTTGGCACAGCATTCAGGAAATTAAAGACGAAATTACATTAAGAAAATCTGCTGTCTGGGACTCTTCAGAGTGCTCGAGAGCAATGATGTCAGTGTAGAGACTGAAGTGTGCCTGATCCAGGCCACGGTCTTCTCAATTACTTGCTATGCATCAGAGAGCTGGACAATGACTACGGATGACAGAATTGATGCCTTTGACTTGTGGTGCTGGAGAAGAGTACTGGCCATACTATTGACTGCCATAAGAACAAACAGGTCTGTGCTGGAGAGAGTGAAACCAAGTTTCTTCTTAGAGGCAAGGATTTTGAAACTCCATCTCACATATATTGGGCATGTTGCCAGGAGGGATCAGTCCTTGGAGAAGGACATCATGCTTGGAAGGTTGGATGGTCAGTTCAGAAGAGGAAGACCCTAGATGAGCTGGATTGACACAGTAACTGAGGTAATGGGGACAGGTACATCAGAGATTGTGAGACTGTCTCAGGATAGGGCAGGGTTCTGAGCAACTCCACGGCACATACAAAAAACATGTGAAGCTTTGGAGTGTGTGTTTCCTGAGTGATGCTGCGGTTTCATGTTTTGGTCGAAACCACCAGGAGTCTTTAGAGAAGGCACTTACGTAAAGATTCACAGCCAAGGAAACTCTATGCTGCCCTTTCTGATAACACGCCCACATATGAGTGCCCCAGTCTCACCATCCTTGCTGCTAAGGAGCATTCTGGCTGTGTGACCATTCCTTGGCAGTCTGTGGTATTTTACAGAATCAACACTCCTGGCACCTGTGTGAGGAGGCCAACCAATTTGAAACCCAGACCCTGAAGAAGGTTTGAGACTGAAGATATCCTTTTCTGAAAGATGATGTTAAGGTAGGCGATGTACTTCTGGGAGAAAGGTGTTAACTGATCAAGGAGATTACAGAGAACTCTCAGAGCCCATCTCGTGGGACTCCAGGAGTTCCCGATGCTGTGTGAGGACCGTGTACTCTATGTCTAACTGTACAACAGAGAACACTTGGACGAGACAACTGAAGCTGAGCCCTCACATTTGGAAACACAATGGAGAAGAAACAGTTGTAAGGAGAAATTAACAATTGGTATGTGGAATGTGAGAAGCATGAATGTAGAAAAGCTAGGTATTATAAAGAAAGAAAAGGAACGCATGAATATTGACAGATAGGGTATTAGTGAAATGGATAGGATGAGACGGTTTGGCATGGAACATTTTGAATCCCATAATCATATGATCTACTATGCTGGAGATGAGAAGGAGGAAAAAATGGGGTCACTTTCATAGTTAAAAAGCCGTTTCTAGATTCATCTTGACATACAATATTGTGAGTGACAGGATAATATCCATACACAAGGAAAACCTGCTAATACTACTATCATTCAAATTTATGCACCTACAACCAGAGCCATAAAAGAGGAAATAAATTATTTCTATCAACTCTTGCAGTCAGAAGTCGATCGAACATGTAACCGAGATAAATTAATAATAGTGGGTGACTGAAATGCAAAAGTTGGGAACCAGGAAGAAGGGTCAGTAGTTAGAAAATATGGACTTGGTGACAGAAATGAGGCTGGGGATAGAGTGATAGAATTCTGTACTTGTTTGCCATCAAGAAGAGAAAGACCCAGAAGAAAAGAAAGAAGTCACAGAAGAGGAGAAAACCAAGGAGGAGAAGCCTGAAGCCAAAGGGGTCAAGGAGGAGGTCAAGTAACCTGAGCAGACCTCACTAGTTCTGGCTTCTTGCAAAGCTCCCCACATTTCTCCCCAACGCCTCAAGAGTTTATATTTTCTATTTCTCTGTGTGTTTATATAAAAGTATATTAAATATAACTGATGTGGGGTCAAGATTGGTGGACGATTTATCAACAATCTGCGTTATGCGGATGACACAACCCTGCTTGCTGAAACTGAAGAGGACCTGAAGCGCATGCTGCAGAGGGTCAAGGACTGCAGCCTCCAATATGGATTGAGGCTCAATGTCAAGAAGACAAAGATTCTCACCACTGGACCAACTGGCAGCATCAGGATGGATGGTGAAGAGATTGAGGTTGTACACAGCTCTAGTTTGCTTGGCTCCATAGTCAACAGTCTTGGCACCAGCAGCCAGGAAATTAAAAGGCGCATTGCCATGGGAAAGTCTGCTGTTAGGGACCTCTCCAAAGTGCTGAAGAGCAATGGTGTCTCTCTGGAGACTAAGGTGCGTCTGATACAGGCCATGGTCTTCGCAATCACCTGTTATGCATCAGAGAGTTGGACAATGACCAAGGAGGATAGAAGGAGAATTGATGCCTTTGAGCTGTGGTGCTGGAGAAGAGTATTGAGAATACCATGGACTGCTAGGAAAACAAACAGATTTGTCCTGGAAAGGGTTAAACCGGGTGGCTCCTTGGAGGCAAGGATTCTGAGGCTCCGTCTAACATACTTTGGACATGTTGTGAGGAGAGACCGGTCCTTGGAGAAGGACATCATGCTTGGGAGGGTGGAGGGACAGCGCAGGAGAGGAAGGCCCTCTATGAGGTGGATTGATTCAGTGACTGGGATAATTGGGATGGGAGTGTCAGAGACAGTGCGATTGGCACAGGACAGAGCGGAGTTTAGGGCTGTTGTACATAGGGTCGCTATGAGTCGCAGGTGACTTGACGGCACATAACAACAACAACAACAACAACAACATATTAAATATAAATATCCCCAGGGACTAGACCAGAACAGGGTCCCTGAGCCCAGCCCAGGGCAGCTCTGCTAGGTGCACTGTAGCTGCTGTCTTTTAAACAAGACACAGGACAGAATCCTGACGTGCAGAGTACCTGCTTCCTTTTGGAAAGGTACCTTTATAAAGGTACATCCTAGGATGGGGGTGCTGGGCCCTCAGGGATTCCTAGTTCTTTTCAACCACTTTAGGTTGGTTACTTTCTCATACCTCCCACTATTGCAGCCTAACCCCAGTGAGCCAGGGAACTCACTACCTGCCCCCTATCCTACCCCAGTTCTGCAGGTGGAGTTTGATAGTCTAGTTTCCTTTTTTCAGATACTATTTTCATGTTTGTGGAAATCTTTGTAATAAAATGGTACATTTCTATAAAAAAAAAGTTGGAACTAACCCATAGCTGATCATCCAGTGGGTTTTCAAAGGCAGTAAATCACATGGGAGAAGGTGCCCGTCCTTCTCCTGGTCCATGAAAAAGAACAGGGCCCTCCCTAAAATGGATTTCTATAGCGGCTGTAGCGCTGGAGTCAAACACAGCAGCTGTTGTGAGGCAGCATGGGACTGCACATCATTCTGTTCAGGTTGAGTCCCAAGCAACGAGGCGGCATCTACCAACATCAACAGCCGTCCCCCTCTGCTTCTTCAGCATTCCGGTCTTGATCAAGGAAGTCTCTCCGAGGAGACGAAATCCTCCACGAACTGTACTACCCCAGGAGCTGCAACAACGGACCCAAATAGACAACGATGCAGATGGTGCACCTCTGGGCAAGGTTGTGTATTCTTTTACACAGTGTTGCCATATTAATTCAGAATAAACTCGCTGGTGGAAAGCAGCAGCTCCCCCTCTAGATGACACATTCAGCTTACTCGGAAATGTTTTTGTTTGTCCTTTTTTTTTAAAAAAAAAATTATTACTTTTTATTTTTTTTTAATATGTGTACCGTCAAATCAGATCTGACTGATACAGGAGGAGATTGTCCATCCTTCTTCAGCAGAGCATCTGGTGGATTTGAACCTCAGATCTATGGGATTGCAGTACAGCTTCTTGCCAATAGGCCACCAGAGCTCGCCTTGTTTGCCCTTTTAAACCCAAGTCTGTAACAATTTACAGTCTTTCATTTCTAAAATAATGAATACTTCCACGTTCCATCTTAGGGAGCTCTGGTGGCCTAGTGGTAAGAAGCCACACTGCAATCTTGAAGGCACATGATTTGAATCCACCAGCTGCTCCATAGAAGAAAACTGGGCCATCTTCTTCCGAGCAATTTACGGCCTCAGAAAACCCACTGGAGGGTCAGCTCTGAGTCAGTTCTGACTCGACAGTAATCACCACCACCATCACGAAAACTTACTTCTGGAAGGGTTACATTTTGCCAGTACCTTCTGATCCTTGACCCATTTCTCCCACCGTATTGAACCACTATTTTTTAGCATATGTTAAATTATTAAATTAGCCAGGACCTATTTATGCATGCTCTATTCTATTGCCATGAGCAGTCCATATTGGTTTGTTTCCAATCACTTTGTAAGATATTTTGATCCCACGTAAAGCAGTTCATTATTCTTTGCACCTTTGATGTGTCTGTGGGTTGGCCTACTTTCAGGGCCACATGGGGCCAGTGTAAACGTGTAGACAGTCATCAAACATTTCTTTTTCCTTACAAAAAAGAACTTGGAAACTTTACTTCCTTTTTTCTATTTAATTTAGGTGAACTGCCATTTTTATAATAAGGTGGGTGTTTTTTTTTTCCTTCTGGTATACTTTGCTTTTATTTAGCCAAGATCCATCTGACATCAGCAATGTTATTATCCCTAGTGCCATAGCATCTTCTAAATCCAGACTGAATTTCTGGTAGTTCTCTGTTGTTGTAATGTAGACAATCATTTTGGATGATCTTCAGCAAGATTTTACTTGCATGTGATATTGATGATATTGTTTGATAATTTCCTTTCTGTTTGATCTCCTTCTTTGGCAATCAGACCACATATAGATCTCCTCCAGTCAGTTAGCCAGGTAACTGTCTTCCAAATTTTTTGCCACAGATTGATAAGCATGTCCAGGACTGCGTCTGTTCATTGAAACACTTCACTTGAACTCTTAATTGTGGTCATGCAAAACCTATCATTCAACTAAGAAGCTGTCATCTAAACAGAGCAAGGGAACACTGCATTAATATCCAGCAGACTTTCAGAGGATGTCTGTAAATAACCTGAAAGAAATTGCCTTTCTTTCTTCTGTGGAACAGCTGGTAAGTTCAGACCACTACAGAGAGACCAACTTTGGGTTAACAGCATAACTCCTTATGGACTACACCCCCAAAGTGCCCTCTACTTTCTTCAGGTTTCTAAAACATCTCTTTTAAAGGTAGCAGACAATGTTGGCATTATATCTGAATACTTTCTAATTTATTATATGTTCACTTCCTTACTTACTGTAATATACATCTATTTTTTTTTTCTTTTAGGGGGTACTGTACTTCTAAGCTTTTATCAAAATTAAGGTATATTTTTAGCTCACTGTGTCCCTTGATTTTATCAGGGTTTTTGTGTATGTGTGTGTGTGTGTGTGTGTGTGTGTGTGTGCGCGCGTGCGTGTGTGTTTTCACCAAAATGGAATTTAAACACACACACACACACACACACACTCACTCTCTCTCTCTCTCTCTCTCTCTCTCTCTCTCTCTCAGCTCTGGTGGCCTAGTGGTATGAGTCTGTGCTGTAATCCCAAAGGCACATGGTTCAAACCCTCCAGCTTCCCTGATGGGGAATTTCCTCCTGTGCAATTTACTGCCTCTGAAAGCCCACTGGGAAGTCAGCTATGGGCCATATCCGACTTGATGGCATGAACCACGACCACCACCATGGACATAGCAGCAAATACACCCATACATTTACAGCTCAGTGGCACAGGCTGCATTCTCCATACAGGTCTGCTAGTTTTGCCCACTAGGTGCTACCTTTACTCATGTTATTTCACCGTCACTGACTGACTTACCACTCCCTGAATGTGTTTTAGAGTTACTGTTGGCATTTTACCCCATAATAAAGAAAATTCTGTAAACCTGCACAATGCTCATAGTGAATATTATATACTAACTTAGCTTAACAAGTATTTCATTTAAGGACAATTTCAGGGAATAACTTCAGTTATGGTTATTAAAGGTTTTTTCTTAGAGTTAAGAATTTAGAAATTTGTCTAGTCTCAATAGTCTGGATTCTGTAAGAATTTGAAATTCTGTTTCACATGCTTCCTCTTTTGTATTCGATTAGATTTAGTTTTTCTTTTTTTTAACCAGTACATCTTAGTCTTATTTTCTTTTTCTACTAGTTTATTTACAAAATTTGAATATATTGTCTTCAAGAACAAATTCTTTGAATTTCCCACACCCCCCCACCTAACAAATTGTACAACCCCATGATTAATCCTCTCCTCCTCCTGCACATCCACATCCCTCTGCTTCCAGCCTCTCCTACCCCTCTTGGATCCTTATAATCATTCTACAGTAATGGTTTTACACAATATTTATCCTTATGGGACTGAGATAGTTCACTCAGGATAATTCTCTTCAGTCCCTCTCAAGTTAGGTAGTAATTTGCAAAATCATTGCTCCTGCATGGTGCATAGTATTCCATGGTGTGAATGTACCATAATTTCTCAATCCATTCATTTGTGATTAGACATTTGGGCTGTTTCCATGTTCTTGTGATATGAAACAGGATCCACATCTCACACCATACATAAAAAATCAGTTCAAGGTGGATCAGAGACCTGGGAGTAAAGCCCAAAATCACATTTATCAGAGACAAAACTGGGATCAAGCTTATGAAAGACATGGAAAGAATTTTCACAGAGGGAGATATTCGAATGGCAAACAGACACATGAAGAAATGCTCCAAATCACTTGCAATAAGAGAGGTGCAAACCAAAACTACAATGAGATACCATCTCAGCCCAGTAACTGTGGCAAAGTTTAACAGGGCAGCACATAATATATCTTGAAGAGGATGTGGCAAGAAAGGAACTCATATATATTGTTGATAGGATTGTAAAATGGTACAACCATTCTGGAAGGCATTTGGTGCTTCCTCAAAAAGCCGAACATAGAAATTCCATATGACCCATGTATGCCACTACTTGGAAAATACCCTGAGAATACGAGAACTGAGGCACAAACAGATTTTTTTGTTTTTCTATCCTTCAGTTAGAGAGTTCTTGTGCCCTAATGGTAAGGAGCTATGGTGTCCATCTAAAGGCACGCGGTTCAAATCCACAAGGTTCCAGGGGAGAAGGATGGACAATTTCCTCCAGTGCCATTGACCTCCAAATACCTGCTGGTGGGGTGGGGGTGGGGTCAGCTATGGATCAATTCCAGCTTGACAATAAACAACATACATTGTTGTTGTTAGGTGCCATTGAGTCGAGTACGACTCATAGCGACACGATAAACAAAATATCTGAACCCAGTCCTGTCCTGCGCCATCCTCACACCTCTTGACACACAAGAGCCCACTGCAGCAGCCACCTTGTCAAGCCACCTGGTTGAGGGTCTTCCTCTCCTTCATATATAATCCCTTTCAGTCAGATTTTATAATGGTCTCTGGATAGATCTTGCCTTTTGTTGTCATACTCCTTTCTAAATACTTTTGATCTTCAGTTATTACTGTAAATGAAGTCATCTCCTCACTCCCATTTCTGGATATTTACTACTTTAGGAGAGACTGATTATTGATTTTTGTATTTTTTAATCTTGCAACTTCTCCAGTTTGCTAAATTCTCTTCTCCATGCCCTTCATTCTAAACACGTACTGCTGTCTTAAGCACAGCTTTTCAACTAACTTTTGGTTGGATTCTTTTTTAGTCTGCTATAAATATGTCTGCCTCTGGATGGAAAAACCCAGCTATGCACATTCAGTAACTGCTGGTTGGCATCTTCTATTCTGTACGCCCTGTTTTAGGTTTACTGTTCAGCTGTTTCCGATTTCTGGGTTCTTACTTTAGTTGGTCTGGTCATGACGCTTGTATTCACTTTACTCCTCCCCCCTGTTAATGTGGATACTCTCCGGCCCTTTGCTGCCCTAGGAACGTCTAATATCCTTTCTCTGGGTGATCCACCTGGGAGGAATGAACACAGAATTACTTACTAGTTTAGATCACAGGGGGGAAAAATTCAGATGGTTACAGACCTACATTTAAAAAGGTAATAGTAAAGTTGACAACAAGGTCTGGACTCTGTTACTGAAGCTACACAGGGTCGCTCCTAGACTCTCTGTGTCACCCACACTTCCCTCTCACCTCAGCAAGCTCGATCCTGCTTCCAGGAAGCTGATCAAAAGTTCTCTTTGTCCTTCGAGTTCAGGAATTTTCCAGGACATGCATGAGTCAGTGTGTTTGCGTCTTCATCCAGCAGGAAACTTGGTGAATCTTTTCAATACACAGACTCAGATTTCTTTTTTGAGCTCAGGAAAATTGTCTTCCACTTAAAAAACTCAAACTCAATGCCTTTGAGTCGGTTCTGACTCAGCCCTCTCTCCGTTTGGTTTTGGATGCTGTGAACCCACACGGGGAAGGAAGATACGGCCAGTGTTTCGCTCATGGAGCTGCTGTGGACTTTAACCACCTGCCTTTTGGTTGGCAGCGTAAATCCTTACCCTCTAGGCCACCAGCATCTGCTGAAGGGGCATCTGTGAGGCGGCTCAGTGAGTTAAGAAGAGGCTGCAGCTTAGTCTTTTTCCTTCTGTGTGTTGTCACAGGTGAGGAAGAAGGGCAGGTAATAAAAACAAGGGCAGACACCTGTCCCTAGCAAGGCCCCGGGTTAGTGGAGTCTTCCTGTTCTCAAATCTTCTTGTGCTTTCTCAGGATCAAAGGCAGGGTAAACACGGCCCACCTTTTCCTTAGCTGCTTCAGCACTTGCTGTTCAAGCCGACTACGTCCATCCGCATGGTTATGTGTCAGTTTATGCCTGCTATTCACTCAAAGGCCTCAGATTTCCAAGGGGCAAGTTCTTTCCAGGACCTTGACATGTCTGGCATTTCCAGAAGCTAGTCCTTGCTCAACCTGGCATGAAGTATAAGACTTCATCCTTGGGATTGACACAAGCCCAGCCCGACTAGATCTTACTTGCCCTGGACAAGTAGAAAGAGAAGGGAGAGAGAGGCTGGGGCCGAGCCTCACAGTTCCAGACTTGATTGGCCGCTGTGAGTATTAGCTGTTGGAAGGATGGAGGGCGCCAGGAGGTGGGGGTGGGGGGAGAACTGAAAGGAAAAGCACTTCCGCTCTTCACGATGTGAAGGTGTAGACAGCTAGTATTTTTTCTTAACGTCTGTTGTAAGCTAGAGAGACATCAGTACTATCTCGTTTAATCTTCCCATCAGCCCTAGATTTATGGAAATACACATTAGCAAACAAAGATTTGGGTAGAATAGATATATTCTTCAACGTCAATTGGTAAGTGGCAGCTAGGGGTTTCTGGGCGTTCAAAACAGTGACACATTCATTTACTGACTGGCAGGTTCTCTCATTCTCAGTCATTGCTGCTGGGTCATCGGCGCCAGCTCACAGGTGACTCGACGCTGGGTTTCTGAGGTTGTAAATCACATGTGAGGAAATTGTTTTTTCCCCCATAGAGCCATTTGTCATTTTGAACTGCTAGAGAGATGTGTACCATCAGTTACCAGAGTAACTCCTACAGACGAGGACGCTAGAGTTACCTCTGTTAATACGCTAGGTGTCTAGAGCTCTGTAATAGAAGGTTGGTGAGTTCAGATCTATAGAAGGGTCTGCTGATGTGATTCTGCAAACCCAGCTATTAAAAGCCTCTGAAGCACATGTCTACCATGAAACACTCAAGGCCTCCTGCAGAATATACAGCATCAAATGCCGGCTAATTGGCTTCCCCAGTGACCATGTGCACAACGGATCAAAACCCACCTGAGCCCTACCCCGCCCTCTCAATCTCTGCTGCGTCCATCTCGCTGTGAGGCTCCTCCTTTGCTGACGTTCCACTTTTCCCAAACAGGAGGCCCTCACCTTGGTACCGACCCCTTCTGACAACATGCTCAAAGTCTGTGAGACAGAGGTTCACCATCCTCATCTCGAAGGTGCACCTGGCTGCACTTCAAGACAGGTGTGTGTGTATGTGTGCTTTTGGCAGTGTGTGCGACAGTCAGTATTCTTCGTCAACCACCTCATTCAGTTCTTCTTCGGTCTTTCGTATTCAGCATCCAACTTTCACACACACAAAGCAGTTGGAAAGAACAGGTTCTGGATCAGGTGCACCTTAGTCTTTAAACTCATATCCTTGCTCTTTAGTTCGCACTTTAAAATTGCTGTCTTTGGCAGCAAGTTTGCCCAAGGCAATATGACGTTTGAGGTCTTGGCTGCTGTTCTATAGACATAGATTCAAGTAAAACAGAATCCTTGACAAGTTCAAGCTCTTCTCCCTTCATCAGGAAGCTGTTTCTTAGCCTAGCGGTAAGAATTTTTGTAGTGTTGCTACCACCCCAGGTTAGAGATGAGGGAACAGAACTCTATTCTATTCTGCTCAAGGTCAAAGAACTTGGAAGTGACGGAGATTAGATTGCAACCCAAGCTGGCTCTCTCCCTTTTTCTCAGTGTCCTGATATTGGCCCTACACATTGCTGAGCACAAGCACTCTTTGTAAATTTTGGGTTGGGTTTTGTTTTTTGGGTGCTTTTTAAAAACAAAACAAATGCTCTGTCCAGGGGTGGCTGGCATTTTATAAGCCTTTTATAACAGTCGCTTCTCCCTGCAGTGACACTGCTTGGAATGAACTTGCAGTTCCTGTGCAGGGGCGGAATTCATTTTCCTCCTCTCGAATCCACCAGAACTAAGAATAGGCCAGGGACGATCTGTGTGTTTAATAACGCTCTGAGCCGGGAGGCCCTGCCTGGTGAAGCGTCGCCTTGGCTAATGATGAGACTGCAGAAGAAGGCTGAGGGGACTCTGGTCACCCATGCTGCTCAGGTAGGACTTTAAAGGACCTGGAATGGCTTCTCCTGGATTCTGGACCCACATGTGTGCGCACACACGCACACACACAGTTTACTATCTTCTTCAACTTGACTGTGTTCTGGACTCTTTAATGAAACTGCTTTAGCCTGGGAAGAAAGGATAAGAACTTCCCAGCTAATGGCTCTATGAAAGCAACAATAGCTTTTCCTCCTCCCTAATTTTTGTAAATTACAAACCAGCACTGTGCAAGCAAGAAAGGAAGTGAGGAGGAAGGGAGGAAGCCAGCCCCCATCCCCTGCCCCCAAGCGCCTGCGGTCCAGGCTGACCCTTGGTCTCCCTTCCCCTGCCCCTCTGCAGCCCTCCCTCGGCTGGGGATGTGTTCATGAAGCCCTTCTCCCCCGGCCTTTTCTCCTGCTGCACCCTGATCTGTAGGGTGATGGCTGATCAGCTGAAGTTTATTGCGTGCAGGGAGTTTTACTTGCTTGTTTCGTTGTGACAACACCCCTACGGTTGTAGCCGTCTCTGTGTTACAAACATGGAGCCACCATGAAGACGAGAACAGAGAACATGCTTATGGAGAGAGGAACTAGCCTTTCTGGAGTAGGTAGGGCTGAGAAAACAAAGATTCTCACCACTGGGCTGAATTACAGCATCATGATGGATGGTGAAGAGATTGAGATTGTTCACAGTTTTGGTTTGCTTGGCTCCACAGTCAACACTCTTGGCACCAGCAGCCAGGAAATTAAAAGACTTATTGAGATGGGAAATTCTGTAGTTAGAGACCTCTCTAAAGTACTGAAATGCAACGATGTCATTCTGGAGACTAGGGTGTGCCTGATAAAGGCCATGGTCTTTGCAATCATTTGCTATGCATCAGAGAGCTGGACAATGACTAGGGAGGGTAGAAGGCAAATTGATGCCTTTGAGCTGTGGTGTTGGAGAAAAGTATTGAATATACCATGGACTGCTAAGAAAATAAACAGGTTTACCCTAGAGAGGGTGAAACCAAGCTGCTCCTTGGAGACAAGGATTCTGAGCCTTTGACATGCTTTGGACACGTTGCAAGGAGGGACCAGTCCTTGGAGAGGGACATCATGCTTGGGAGGGTGAAGGGACAGACAACACAGGAGAGGGAAACCCTCCATGAGATGAATTGATTCAGTGACTGGGGTAATGGGGGCAGGTGTGTCAGAGATGGTGAGATTGGCACAGAATAGGGCAGAGTTTAGGTCTGTTGTACACAGGGTCGCTATGAGTTGCAGGTGACTTGACAGCACATAACAACAACAACAACATGTGGAGGGAGCTAAGCTAAACACATCCTTTATGGCCCTTTGTGAAACTGTGGAGATGGCAGCTTCCCCCAAGGACAGGAAGGCTGTGAGGTGAGCCGAGCAGGGCAGCGGAGCTAGGCAAGCTCAGCCTGGCTTTAGCTGCTGCTGTTGTTAGGGGCCGTCGAGCCAAGCATGACTCAGAGCGACTCTGTGAACAGCTCTGTCCTGTCCTGTGCCGTCCTCATCACCGACGACACTCTCGAGCCCACTGCTGTCGTCGCTGTGTCAGTCTTTCTCACTGAGAGTCTTCCTCTCATTCTTCACTCCTCTCCTTGCCTAGCACGATGTCCCCTCCACAGAACAGCCTCCCCCAGCACAGTGCCCGGAGCATGTGAGAGGAAGCTCCACCATCCTCGCCTTCAAGGAGCGTTCTGGCTGCACCTTTTCTTCTTACTGTTAAACCCACTGCCAGTGAGTCGGTCTGGACTCATTATGGCCCCAAAGGACAGAGCAGAACAAGCCCACGGGACTCCACGGCTGGGAATCCTTAAGCGAGCAGACCTTCACCTCTTCCTCCCATGGAGCAGCTAGGGGATTCCAACTGCCCACCTTGTGGACAGCAGTCAGATGCTTTACCCCTCAGACTCCTACAAACACCGCCCTTCCCATAAAGGGAGACACCGCTGGAAACATATTTGAAGACAAGTAGTCGGTATTATTCTGAAGAATGTTCCTTCCCAGTTCCCAAGCATCCAACCAGTTGAAACCAGTTGCCATCAAGTAGATTCTGACATGTGGAGACCTCGTGGTGCTGAACAGAACTGGTTCCTAAATGTTTTTGAGGCCGTGGCTTCTCATAAGGTCACCCAGGTTCCTTCCACGGCCTCACCTGGGGGGTGAGGCGCTTAACCATTTGCACCGCGCAGTCAGGGACAACCTCCCATCTGTCCATTAGTGCGTATCTGCACTCACTTAACTCTCTCAGCACGTTGTGGAGCTCTGCTGTGCCGGCCACCCGAGGTGAACGGGACGTGGCCTGTGACCTCTTGCTCTGCAAGCTGACAGCTAACTCAGTAGGAGAACGAGCCCCTCTAGGAGCGGTGATGTGGGGAGACCCCTGGCTAATCCTCCACCTCGGTGTGCCGTACCTCACTTGGTTCTCACCAGAGCCCTCTGGGATGGTGCCTCAGATTGTTCCATTTTGCAGATGAGCAGAGTGAGGACCACTGGTGAGTCACGGTCACATAGTCGGTACGTGCATGCTGGGTTCAATGGGATGGCCTGGCAGACGACATGACAGCTGCTATAAAGTGCAGGCTATGAGATCCCCAGGGAGAAAGGGGGTGTTGAGGGAAGAGAAGGAGAGAGAGGGAGGGGAGGGGAGGGAGGGTGAGGGGAGAGAGAGAGGGAGGGAGAGAGAGGGGAGGGGAGGGGAGAGGGCAGGGGAGGGGAGAGGAGAGGAAAGGGGAGGGGAGAGGGCAGGGGAGGGTGAGGGGAGAGAGAGAAGGAGGGAGAGAGAGAGAGGGGAGGGAAAAGGGAAGGGGAGGGGAGAGGAGAGGAGAGGAGAGGAGAGGAGAGGAGAGGAGTCAGTCCACGGCCCCTTTGCAGCCATGGACAGGAAAGCTCAGGATGCAACCCAGGCTCCTTGACTCCCTGTCCAGTGCTCCTGAGGTATCAGTGGCCAATTTGCAAAGAAGTTCCCCTAGATGACCGTGTCCTCAGATAGGACAGGAGAGAGACATCAGGGATTCCTCAGACAAGATGTGCTTTCAAGGGAAAAGCCCCAGAAGCAAGAACAAGAGGAAAATTTCCAGACAAGCGATGCTGGATTTTCAGCACAGCAAACTCTTTCCAGTCTCGGAAAAACTGGGTCAGCTCCCGACACCGGACACCTGCTTTGCACTGAGTCTTCTAGCTGAACAGGATTTTATGCATCAGAGAAATCATTATTGCCCCACCCCACTTCGGACCTGATGAGCCAGAAATGCTTCCCAAAGTTAATGAGCAAAATCATACAGAATCTCAAGGACATGAGGATGTGGGGAAGTGTCCCTGTCTCCATGCTGTCCTCGTCCCTTGGGGGTGAAGTTCAGAAGCCTGGACGCCAATCTTCTCTAGAGCAAGCCCATTGGCTGCTGCGAGTGATGGGATCTGCACCCCCAGAAGGACTGAGGCTCCACTGTCTGTAGTCTCTGAAAGGACACCACTTGGGGGACAGAAGGGGAAGGCTGGGGTCTAGCCCCAGCTTGGCTGATGTCCCAGTGTTTTAGGGCTGATGTAGCAAGGGCCCAATCATCGGAAGCTTAGAACAACAGGAATTCACTCTCCCCTGTTCTAGGGACAAGACTCCACAACAGAGCTGTCAGCAGGGCCACATCCCCAGAGGCTCTGGGAATCGCCACAGCCTTTCTCCCAGCAAGCAAACCCGGGCACTTCTTGTCTTATAGATGCATCAGTCCGCTCTCTGCTTCTGCTGTCACATGGTCAGGTCCTTTGTGTGTCTGTCTTCTGCCTCTATCCTCTTCTCTTTTGTAAGGGGCACCAGAGAGGAAGACCCTCAACGTTGTGGATTGACACAGTGATTTAAGTGTGAGGGAGACCACGAAGACAGTGCAGGACAGGGCGAGGTTCACATCTACCATTCATGGGGTCACTGTGAATCACCGTTGACTCAACGGAGCCTAACAACCTCAACAAAACTGAGTAAGGAGTCGTGCTGCCAACCTGAAGGCTCTCAGTTCAAATCCAACCAACCGTTCCAGGGGCAAAAGGTGGAGTCTCTCCTTCTGTGTGATTTACAGCCTCTGAAAACCCAATGGAAGATCAGTTATGAATCAGTTCTGACTCAATGGCATGCATCAACACCATCAGCAGGTGAAGATAGGAAACATCATGATGGAGGAGTAAAGATTTGAAGTTGTCAACAATTTCATCTTACTTGGTTCCACAAAGCCCTTGGCACCAGCACTCAGCATATCAGGAGAGGTATTGCATCAGGCAAGTCTGCTGTCAGAGGCCTCTCTGAATTATTCAGGGGCAATGATGGTGGTTGTGCCAACAAGACTAAGGTGCACCTGATTCACGGCATAGTCTTTCCAATGACTTGCTATGGCTCTGAGACAATAAAAAAACTCGACAATAAATAAGGATGACTGAAGAAAAGTTTATGCTTTGGAGCTGTAGCATTGAAGAAGAGTGCTGAATATCCCATGGACTGCCAGAAGAACAAAGATGTACTCCCTGGAGAAGGTGCGGCCAGAATGCGCGTAGGAGGCAAAGACAGTGAAGCTTCGTGTCACATACTTTGGGCATGTTGCTAGAGGAGGCTATTTCTTGGAGAGAGACTTCATGCTTGGGAAGGTGGAGGACGGTGAAAGACAGGAAGAGCCTCAACCAGACAGACTGACACAGTGACTACAGCAATGGGCTCAAGTATGTCAGAACTTTCTAAGAGCGCACAGGATAGGGCAGGGTTTAGATCTGCTGTTCACAGGGTCACTATGAGTCATACTTGACTCAATGGCACCTAACACTAATATTTCTTGCAGAACCTCATGTGAACTTAACTGAGAACATCTCCATAAACTATTTCCAAACAAGAGCATAGTCACAAGGGTAGGGTGAGAACATCAGTGTCTAACTTTAGGGGACACAAGTCAGCCCACAAAGCTGCCCATTCAGTGTGACCTTAAGAAGGTCACATCCCTTCGCTGGACTTAGTCTCTCTGCCTCAGTGAAATGATGACATCAGAGTAGGCTGTCTCAAAGTCCCCTCCGGCTTGGAGGTGTGTAGGAGCTGTGGTCCTCTGGGATCTAGAAAGACCAGCAAAGTGAAGCATCAGGATTGAGATGAGTTCACTGAGCTCTGTCCATTCTCATGTCCCAGATCTGCAGAGCCTGGAGAAGGTCACAGCAGCCCACCACCTGGGTCTGGTCCTGCTCTGCCTCACTCCAACTGGGGCAAATAATTGAACCTCACCAAATCTCAGCTTCCTATTCTGTCAGGAAGGAAATAAACACAATGGATCTCTGTGGTCACTGCAAGCAAGGGTTAAAGGAAATGCTACTTAGGAACTGCTTAGCAGAGACTGGCCAGCACAACAGAATGTCCCGAGGAGACTCATTCAGGCCCCCATCTCTCCTTCCCCTTCTGAACATCTATACACATCTTACTCAGTAATCCTCCTATTTTCACACGTGACCCTTATGCAATATTTGTCCTTATATGACCGAGACAGTTCCCTTAGCAAAATGCTCTCTAGTCTCTCCCAAGTTTATAGTAACTTGCAAAACCATTGCTCCTCAGCGCTGCATAGTATTCCACTGTGCGAATACACCCCTAATTTTTAATCCGTGAGTTTGTTGATGGGCATTTGGGCTGTTTCCATTTTCTCGATATTGTGAATAATGCTGCTATAAAGGGGGAAGAGGGTAAAATTATGGGGATAGCAGAGGTTAGTTGGTGGGGGGAGGAAGGTTCAATGGGAACTTGAAAAACCAGGATGATAACAGGCATAGAGCAATGGCAATGATATAAATTATAATGTGTAGCAATAATTGCATAAAACACAAAGTATATGTACAAAAGGTCTATGAATGATTATATGCAAACCAATTTAAAAAATAGGGGAGGGGGAAGAAAGAGTAAGGTGCACCTGGGGGAAAAAGAAAATAAGAGACTTGCATTCATTGAGCTGATACCACAGCCCCCATGCCCCTCTACCACTCTCTTGCAAATTCTCCTCTTGCAAACACTGAAGTTCCCTCCTCCCACACTCCCTCAAGCTGCTCAGGTTGAAGTTGTAGTATAATATAAGCCCCAGCATTAGTACTGCACTCCTCACTCACCTCCTCCAAGAAGTACACCATTCTTTGGTGTGCTGAGGAGCCCTGGTGGTGGTATATGTAATAGCAAAGAGCTATTAACAAAAAGGTCAGTAGTTCAAGTCTACCAGTCTCTCCATTAAAGAAAGAAGGTCACTTTTCAGTAAAGCTTCATAGTCTCAGGAAACCACTGGAGGGTCGCTTGGAGTCTGTAGTGAATGTGGATTTTCATTTCTTGTTCTGGGTCCACCTTCTGGTTTCACCTTTCTCTTGATCCCAAGGTACTGTCCTCACCCTGACCTGTGCTCCCAGGGCCTCTTCCAGCTTTCTGTTTTTCCCAGCAGCCTTCCCCGCTCTGAAATACTTTGTTCAACTCTTTCACTTCATCATCTCTTTCATTTGATTTCTTTCTACTATCTTCTGGAGCAAGTTTCGAAGTCAGATCTGACAATCATTTTGGTCTTTTCTTTCAATGACGTCTTGGGGTCTTCTTGTATGATGGCCTCCCAAAACTCACCTGGTCTTTGGTCATTTGTGTCCAGTGTACAAAATCGATTCTTGTCCCTAAATTTAAGTGAGATAATCTCAAGGTTTTATTTTGACTCTCATGCGCTTGCATTAATTTTCTTCAGCTTGAACTTGAACTTGCATGTGAACAATTCATGGTCTGTTCCATGGTTGGCCCCTGGCTCCCCATAATCTCTTTACATAGATGTGGTCAGTTTGAGTCTTGTGTGTTCCATCTGGTGAGGTCAGCATGGATAATCTTCATTTATGCTTGGGCTTTTGTGTATTTTTTTTAAATGGCATCTGCAATGAACAAGTTTTTGGTTGTACAAAATATTATCATGCAACCTCTAGACTAATTTCTATAATCAAGGCCATATTTTCCAACTGTTGTTGTACCGTAGAGTCGGAATCGACCCATGACTACCCCTCCGGCTGTTACTCTCACAGGAGGAGATGGTCCATCCTTCTCCCACCTGACACCATCGGGTGGCCTCGAACCTCATGCCTTCAGGATTGCAGTGCAGCTTCTTGACACTAGGCCACCAGAGCTATCCTCTTTCTTTGCTTCCAATTTTTATACTCCAATGTTGTTGCTGTTGTTGGTAGCCATCGAATCAAGCACAACTCATAGCAACTCTATGAACAAAAGACCTTGCCTTTCCATAACTATTGTAATTTTCCCAAGTTTATAGAGTTTCCAGAGACATGTGGTTTAGGAAGTGAATGCCACTCCTCTTCCAAACCTGTTTTACACCTGGGAGCTCCACCAACCACTGTCCACATTGGGAAGCCATTCTAGTATTTGACACCCCAATGGCACAAGGTTCAGCGTCACAGCAACCCAGGTTACTTCATACTGCACATTGACACAGAGGGATGTACAAACTGAAAGAGCAGTGTATTAGTACTCCAATAACCAGTTATTGTTAATAATGCGTCCTGGTTGAACGTTTCAGACTTAATCAGTTTCAGACCACAGAAATTGTTGGAAATCCTCATAATGATCATCTTAGCCTGCAGTGGCTAATGCTTTTGACAGTTTAGATCATGAGAAATTATGGGTAACATTGTTATGAATCCCAGAACACTGAATTGTGCTCATGGGAAACTCTGTGTCCATCAAGAGGCACCTGTTCAAACTCCATGGTTTGAAACCAGAAAAGCTGTGCCTCAAGACTGTGTCCTTTCACTGTGATACACAGATGATACAATCTTGCAAAAAAGGAATATTTGAAGCACTTAGTGATGAAGCTCAGAGGCTACAGAATTAAAAATGGATTGCATGTCAACATAAACAACCAAACATCTTCATAAATGCACCAGAAAGCAACATATAACCTGGATGAGATGGATTGATACAGTAACTGGGGCAATAGGGATAGGGTGTGTTGGAGTCAGTGAGACCCACTCAGGACAGGGTAGGCTTCAGAGCTGTTGTTCATAGGGTCGCTATGAATTGCAGGCAATTCGATGGCACATAACAACAACAACAAATAATAAACTATGATAAATGGAGGAAAAAATCGACTTTGCTAATGATTTCTTTGTATTTGGACTCAGAAGCAACATGGATGGAAGCAGCACAATGAAAGCAGCAGTTAAGAAATGAAAACAACGTATTGTATTAAGCAAATCTTCTCCCAAGGACCTCTTGGAGGTGCTGATGAGCAAGGATGTCACTTTGATGACCAAGGTGCATGCACCTGGTGAAGGCTATAGTATTTTTAATTGTCTCAGTTGAGTCTGAAAGTTGGACAATGAGTAAGAAAGACTAAAAGATAACTCCTGTTTGAACTGTGGTGCTGGTGAAGGTATGAAATATACTGTAGGCATGTGTGGCTTGAGAGAAGTACAATCAAAATGCTCCTCTAAAGTAAGGCTACTTCATCTGCGTAGTTTGAGTATGTTCTCAGGAGGGGCGGGTCTCCAGAGAAGGACATTGGGCTTGGCACCGTGGGAAGTCTGAGATAACGAGGAAGACCCTCCATGG
>NW_006399752.1:37819583-37826113 GCF_000299155.1 Elephantulus edwardii | reverse complement strand
GTGGTCACAGCAGTGGCTGGGAGTGTGGGGCAGGACTGGGAGGACTCTGTGGTCACAGCAGTGGCTGGGAGTGTGGGGCAGGACCGGGCAGGGTTCTTTTGTTGCCACAGGGTCACTAGGAGTCGGAACTCACTCAACGGCACCTAGTAACACTATTGAAGAGGCCCGAGGGAGCGCTGGTGGCCTAGGGGTCAGAAACTGTTCTACAATCCATGGGACACTCCATGGGAGAAGGACGGGTCATCTCCTTCCATGTGACTGACCGCCTTTGAAAATCTGCTGGAGGATCAGGTACGGGTCGGTTCCGACTTGATGGCAGGCGGCACCAGCAACAGCAAGAGCAACAGTGATGCAGTTAGGGAGCTTGGATGGTTCACTTTGTTTGGTGCCATCAAGTCGAATTGTCCAGCCAAGACAAGGGTATGTGGTTCGAATCCACCACCTACTTTGTGGAAGAAAGATGGACAACTTCCTCTTATGCGAGTTAATGCCTCTGAAAACCCACTGAAGGGTCAGCTGTGAGTTGGTTTTGACTCCATGGTACATAACACAACAACAAGTGGTACAGGTAGTATCACATGCTAGCAGAATAGTGCAGGAAATAACCTAAACCAGCTGGAACAGTACACGGACAGAGACCTGCCAGAAGTTTAAGCTGGCCTGAGAAGATTCCTTGGCACCAGGGATGTCACTGCTGATGGCAGATGGCTGTTAGCCGAAAGTAGACAATATCAGAAGAGTGTCTGTGTTTTCTTGACTATGCAAAAGTATTTGACTGTGTGGATCTTAATACGCTATGGCTAACATTGAGACCCGCTTCCTAAACAACATGCCTCTGGAAACTATGAGCTTTGATAAATGTTGATAATTATAGAAAGGCTTCAAGACTTTTGTTCATAGGGTCGCTATGGGTCATGCTCAACTCAATAGCAATCGTGATGACACGGGATAGGACAGGGTTCAGGTCTGTTGGTCACAGGGTCACTGTGAGTTGTACTCAACTTGATGGCACCAAACAATATGACTAATGGTGGTACAGATGTTAAGTGCTTGGCTGCAAACTCAAAAGGGAGCAGTTTAAACCTAACGGTGGGACAAAGACAGCGTCTGCTTCCTTAGAGATTAAGACAACACCCTGCTGTCAAGTCAATTCCAGCTCTCCGTGACTCTACAGGGCAGAGTAGACCAATCCCAAAGGGTTTCCACGACAATGATCTTTACAGACACAGACTTCCGATTCTTTCTCCGGGGCTGTAGTTCTGACCGCCTGCCTTTCCGGTAACAGCTGAGTGCTCTCACACTGCTCTACTAGGCCCCGTTCCTTCCCCATGACAGCCTGGAAGCCCTCTGTGAAGCCACCACTCTCCAAGGGGCCTCTTAGGGAAATGAAGCCTCGGAAGACAGTCAGGCAGAGAGGATGCTCTGAGACCAGCTGGGACTCTCGCTCCACAACCTGACAGAGGCAGCACATGGATCCAAGGGAAGTCCTAACCCTCAGTGTTTGTGAACGTTTTGAAAATAGGATCTTTGAAAATTCCTCTCAATTCCATGAGATCCTACTTGAATAAGGTGGACCCTAGTCCTTTATGACTGGGACTGGTGTCCTTTTAAAGAGACACTGAAGGACAGACGTAGAGGGAAGACAGGCATGGGAAGATAAAGGCAGGGGTTGGAGGGCCGCAACACAAGGCCCAGGCACAGCCAGGACCACCAGCAGCTGGAAGGGAACACATAGGATCTTCCCCCAGCGCCTTCGGGGAGAGCGTGGCCGTGCCCACCCTTTGCAATCAGATTCCTAGACTGCTGAACTGAGAGGATAAATTTCTGTTTCAGTAAGCTTCTATTTTATGTGATTTCTTATAGCAGCCACAGGAGACTAACCCACGAGTAGGAAAAAACATCTCAGGGCCCAGCCGGCTTGACCCTGCCTCAGGCTGGGAAGCAGAAGGCTGCTTGGCTGTCAGCCCCCAGTCTGACCGTGAGTGTGTGGCGACACCTGCCTGCACCTGAGGGTAAGCCGGGCTCTCCCTGTCAGCCGGGACCGTCAATGCTAGGGTCCCTGTCCCTCCTTGGACACTGTCCCCAGCACAGTCCTCGTGGGGACCAGTGGGGCAGCTGTATAGGGAGGTAATGCTGGACAGGGGCATTGGGGCTGTGAGGTGAGGTCTTCCCCTAAAGCCCTGAATCACAGCCAGCAGGGTCACTTGTCTCTTCTGAGCAAATGTCAAAGTAAGGCAGCTGAGCCCTTGGCTTTGTATCAAGTCCTTTCAAGAGCTCACCCAAGCGGCTCCTGGGAATCACAGCGGTCCGACCAGAGGCTGGTTCATCGGAATGGTTGGAGCCTCTGACGGAGCCTTCCCAGCCAACAGTTAAACAGGGAGCTAACTGGTCTCAGATTATTGTAGTTGTTGTTGTGTGCTGTAGAGTCAGAACCAACCCATAGCTGACCCTCCACCAAGTTTTGAGAAAATCACACAGATGGAGACCACCCATCTTTCTCCTGCAGAACAACTGGTGGATTCGAACCAGCACCTTTGCATTGGTGGCGCAGTTCCACTAGACCACTCCCACTGGTGTACACACAGCCATACCCCACCTGGCCCTTCACAGAGGGGCCTCGGTCCACACCCCAAATCAGGCCAACGCGGTGAGTGCTACCTCTGCAGTGTCCACCAGCGCATTCAGAGAAAGGAAACCATGTATTCAGCAGATAAGGCCAGAGAGCCCCACCAGCCGGACAGTCTGCCAGACTCGGGCACTGACGTGGTACCGTGAACTGGCATGTCCCCGTGCCACGTGTTTCACAGACCAGCAGCGTCACCCCGCGGTGGACACGTTTCTCAGTGGCATTTCCTGACTAAATAGGCTACTGATCTAGTTCCCTAAGTAGCCCGTGAAGACCCCCTAATCACGACAGGACATTGTTCAGCGCAGTGCTGGGAGATGATACTCTGGACTGGAAGGCACCCCGTGCAACATAACCACATGGGTTCCAGCAAACCCCGCAGTCAGGGAGATGGACCCAAAAAAGAAATGAGGCGGAACCACCTTTGCCATCACATCAAGTCGATTCCAATTCATAGCCCCCATAGTGGCTATGTGGGTGGGCCACTGGCTCAGAGGAGACCCCTAGCTGACCCTCCAGCAGGTTGTCAGGGAAAGGACATTTCACAAGGGGAGAATGCCCGTCTTTCTCCCATGGAGCAGCTGGTGGGTTTGAACCACGTGGCTTAGGGACCGCAGCACAACTTTTTACTACGCCTCCCTATAGCGGAGTAAAGGGCCCCACAAGGTTTCCCCAGCTGCCAGGCTCTGTGGAAGCAACTGTCTCTTTGTTCTCTCATGGAGTGGCTTTCAGGCTCGAACTGCTGACCTTTTACTTAGCAGTGGCACTCGCAACCAATCACCGTGCCACCAGGGCTCCTTGAAGTCACTGCGTGACTGGGCCACTTTCTGTGCCATGATCCCTAAAGTCACCATGACTCAGTCTCATTTCTTGTGCACCACTGCCACCTGCTGGCTAGATAGAAATCCTAGCGCCCAGTCAAGATGCAAATCTTCCTCAACTCGGTGGCTTAGTACATAAAGGAATTAAGATGCTCAAAGGCCGCATCTTCTTCTGTGATTCAAATCCAGCAGCGACTTCTCAGGAGAAAGATGAACAGTCTTCTCTGGTGTGATTTACAGTCTCAGAAACCCGCTGGAGGGACCACTGTGAGTCTTTTCAAACTCCACAGTAATGAGTTTGAGTTCTCTTCACTTCCTACCGCAAAGGGAAGAGGATTTGAAACACTTGCTACAGAGAAGGAACGATTACAGCTTTAAACATGCATTTTCACTTGTTGTTAGGTGCCGTTGAGTACGATGCATAGTGAGCCTATCATTCAACAGATCTGAATCCTATCTTATCCTGAACCATCTTCACACTTCCTGACACACTAGAGCCCACTGCAGCGGTCACCATGTCAATCCACCTGGTCAAGGGTCTTCCTCTTCTTCACCAGCCCTGCACCCTTCCAAGCATCATGTCCTTCTCCAGGGAACAGCCCTTCCTAGCAACATGCCCAAAGTATGTAAAATACATAAAGAAGAAAAAAAAAATCCTCGGCACTGGACCAATAGGCAATGACAGATGGAGAAAAGACTGAAGATGTTAACAATTTCATTTCCTTTCAATCCATAATCAGCATCCGTGATAACAGCCGTCAAGAAATCAAAAGATGTGTCGCACTGGGGAAATCTGCTATCAAGGACCTCTCCAAGGTGACAAAGAGTATGGCTGTCAGACTTCAAAGACCGAGGCTTCGCCTGACCCAAGCCAGGGTATTTTCAGTTGTTTCCCATGCATGAGAAAGCTGAACAATTAATAAAGATGACAGAAGATGAGTCAATACCTTTGAACTATGGTGTTAGGGAAGAGTATTGAATAGCCCATGGGCTGACCACAGAGCAGACAAGTCTGTCCTGGAAGAAATGCAACCAGGGTGCTGCTTGGAGTCCAGGTTGGTGATGCTCAAAGGCACACACTTCAGGCTGTTGTTAGAAGGGGCCAGTCTTTGAAAAAAAAGACATCATGCTGGGAAAGGCAGAGAGTCAGAGAAAGAGGAAGACCCTAAAGGGGACCAAGCGACACCGTGACTGTAAGAATTGGCCTAAGCATGTGGGAGAGTTTGAGGAGGGTTCCAAATAGGGCGAGACTCGGGCCTGTGCTGCCTAGGGTGGCTGTGAATTATAGTCTACGCAATGGTACCAAACAACAACAAACTGCATGGGAAGAGATTCCCCTTTTTCTGCTGTGAAACGGCTGGCTGGTTTGAACCACCTGCCTTTCATTGGCAGCACAGTCCTTACCCACTAGGCCACGAGGCTGAAGGACAACTCCAGGGGAAGACACTTGTTATGTTCCTCCTTCACACAACAAAGGAATATTACTTCCAGAAAAGATAAAACCCAGCCCTCTGCCCTGTGACTCACGGTGACCTGGCAGCACAGAGGAGGACGGGGCCGAGGTTCCCAAGGCTCCACGTCCTTACAAAAGCAGAGGGCTGCATCTGCTCAATCCAAACCACTGACTGTTTAGATACCAGCTGGATACTCTGAAACCCCGCCCCCCCAACCCCCAGCAACCACCTGACAGCAGTGAGTGAGTGAGTGACAAATGGAATCTAAAACGAGCTGGAAGAAAGGATGGGTACATGGCAATTTGATTTATGCGAGAAAATATTTTATAAACATGGGACCAAAATGTTGTTGTTAAATGCCGTGGAGTTGCAGGCAACTCATAGCGACCCTATGAACGAAAGTCCTGGATATCTGTATAACTTTTGTCCTTTCTCCAGGTTCATAGGGTTTCCAGAGGCAAGCTATTGTGGAAGTGGATGCCACTCCTGCTTCCAGGCTTTAACTGGGGAGCTCCACCAAACACTGTCCACCAAGGGTAACCATTCTCACATTTGACTCATCAGTGTCACAGTGTTCGCTTCACAGCAACCACGAGTTACCTCTGTACAGCAAATGAATAGACCAGGGTTACAGGACCTAGAAGAATATTTCAGCAAAAACAATTAAAGGCAGGCCTGAGGGCCGTAGAGTAGTCACCCACCTTTGGCTTGAGAGTATGGCTTTCTGTCCACTAGGCCAACTGCTCTCTCTTCCTCGCCTCGCCTCGCCTCCATTCCCCTCCCCTCCTCCATTCCCTTCCCCTCCTTCCTCCTCCTCCTCCTCCTTCTTCTTCTTCTTCTCTCTCTCTTTCACAGATTTCATAAAAGAGTCCTCAATTTGACACAGGCAAGTACAATTCTTTCTCAGTAGGTCTCGTAGATGGGAACAGTCTCAAGTTAGATTCACATGCAGGAAGGAGTCTCTTGGTGTGGGGAAGAGACTTTTCATTTTACCCTAAGAAAGGAGGTAACTGTGTTGCCTTGTTCTGGAGCTTCCGGGCTGCATCTGAGGGATGTTGCTGGGGAGAGGTCGTTGCTTGGCATCGTTGAGTACGACCTACAGCGACACTATGAACAACAGACCTGAACCCTGTCCTGCCCTGTGCCATCCTCACAATCTCTGACACACTGGAGCCCGTTGCTGTAGTAACAGTGTTGGTACATCTGGCTGAGGGTCTTCCTCTCTATTGCTGCCCTTCCACTTTTGCAAGCATGAGTCCCTCTCCAAGGAATAGCCTCTGCTAGCAACATGCCTAAGTATGTGAGATGAAGCTTTACAAAGCTGGAGAGCAGAGGTTGCTTACCAGAAAAGGCTCAGCTGGGAGGTCAGCGTCGATTAGCCGCAGGAAGTATGAGTGAGCCTATTATGCCAAATTGGCCACTTAAAGCCCTGAAAACAGGATCATTGAGAGCACCTGGATTGAGGGGAACATCTGTTCACCACCTTGGAACAAAGTTCTGCATCAAGAACCCTCCCAAATTTTGTCTGTCCATCCCACTGTTTAAGGTATGTGGTTCAAACCTGCCAGCTACTCCGCTGAAGAAATACGGGCGCTTATCTCTTGTGTAGTTTACTGACTCTGAAAACCC
>NW_006399752.1:37791263-37816557 GCF_000299155.1 Elephantulus edwardii | reverse complement strand
TGTAGAATTGGTAACAGTTCTTCTTTAAATGTTTTGTAAAATTCACTTGTAAAACCATCTGGTCCAGGGCTTTTCTTGGTTGGAAGTTGTTGTATTGCCTACAACCAGCCTTTTGAATCCTTTTTCCAACTGTAATAATGTGTGGTTGTAAGAAAGGTATTCTGTGAATTCTGTGAAATCACAACAGCACATTATAGAACCAGAGGCAGAGCAGAAGGCGACAGGTCCGAAATCAAGGGCGCTGGGTGGACTCTGAGCTTGCGGCTCGCACCCGGAGAGGATGAGACACCAGACCCAAGCAGATCTAACCAGGAGATCAGAAAGTTTGTGTGAACTGCCCAAGCCTGCAGCTGGCTTCTGCTTATCTGAGAGGGAGAGACAGAGAGACTGTGTTTGGAGGGGGAATACAAGGAGGATGGAGGAGTGGGAATTTGGGGCCTGGGCCAGTCTCCCTACTGGGGTCACTACATACCGGAAATGACACCCTTGAGAGAAGAAATGAGCAAGGAAGCAGGCAGAGGGAGAAGTTAAACTGCGGGGCAATTTCAACAGAAATGACTTCAGGAGCTTCTGGTGATGGGGCGCAGCTCCAGCTGTCCCAAATCAAGCCCTTTCTCCCCTCCTTTGAACCAGCCGTTGGATCTGAGATGTTCGGGGCGGGGGGCAGCTCCCAATGAGGGGCACAACCGTGAACAGCAGCGCCAACAGCTCAACACGCAATTAATTAAGCGAGTCTCAACTGTTAAACAGGAAAAGGAACAGACATCTTGCTCCAATTTTAAGGTTATCCTGATCCACAAAATCAAACTTGCCCGTCACCTTTGTTTTCCAGACAACATTGTAAATGTTTTCCTTCCTGTTTGCACCCTGACTCAAAAAGTTTGAATCTGGGTAGAAGAGCAGAGATTACCTGTGGACAGATCTCTCTTGATCTCAGATCAATAAATTCTGCTATGATTAGTCAATGTCTGGGCTGTGTCTCCCCCCCCCCTTTTTTTTTCTTCATAAGTCTCATTGTATCTCACTTCCTTGAGCCATTTGTTTTGTTTTGTTTTTTTAAAAAATGCTGTCACTGCAATCCCAGAGGTACACAGTTCTAATCCATCAGATGCTCTGCTGGAGAAGGAGGGACAATCTCCTCCTGTGCCAGTCAGATCTGATTTGACAGTACACACACAAAATAATAATAATAAAAAGAACACAGAACCCAACAGTCTTTTAAAAAAGATAATAATGCTGTGTCTGCATGCATACAGAATAACTTCTCAGAATGAACCTTAGTGTCCAAATCACAGTGACTTTTGATTCTTTTTAACAGTGGATAGTTACAATTGTTTCATATGCCTAAGAAAGCTGCACACTAAAGAAGACTAAAGACAAGTCGATGCCTTTGAATCTTGCTGTTGGCGAAGAGTATTGAGTAGACTGTGGACTGCCAGAGGAATAAGCAGATCTGTTTCTCACATCTGTTGCAGCTTTATGGGTAAATAAAGAAAGAGTCTCTTTTAGGAGAGGTATAGCTAGAATGTTCCTTGGAGGCAAATATGGTGAGGTTGTGCCTCACATACTTTGTAGATGTTATCAGAAGGGACCAGTCTCTGGAGAACAGTGAGCAAAGAGGTGGAAGACCCTGAATGAGGTGGACTGACGCAGCGGCTCCAACCACGGACTCACGCACAGGGGTGATCCGAAGGACACCACAGGACTGGACAGCTTTGGGACACTATGGCTCAGGACTGTGCGACAGCACCAAACAACAGGCTGATGAAGCAGGCTGACCTTTCTATTTCAATACTGCTGATTTTTTTCCCCCTATTTTGTGACTTACCTAGTCAAATTCTTTGCTCCTATCTCCATTAACTAACCTAGACATCTCCTCCAAGTAAGAGTTTGGACAACCACCAGCCTCTAAAAAAACCAAAGGGAAAAAAATATATGAGTTGTAACTATTTTATCCTTCCATAATCACAAATTCTAAATTTGTTCTTAAGAACTCACAAAACTTACATCCTAACTTAATCTTACCGTCCATTCCAATCAGCTATATTTCATTTTGATAATACTCTCTTCCCTTTTCTTAAAAAGCCTGAGGCAACAGCTTTGATGAATGTTGGCAGTCAGCTGCTGAAATGATAGTCAAGTTCTTTTTGGAGAAATTTATCTTCAAGGACAGTCACTTAGCTCTTGGCAATTAGGAGCTCAGAAATCTAGATGTGGTTACTGAAGCTTTTGTATTCAAAAAACATGTGTATGAGTACACCTCTTTAAATAGTCGTATTTTTCTAAATGTTACCTCACTGGGGGGGAATATTGTCTCACTGCAAGATGTGAGAATTTATAATGAATATAAATTTCACATGTTAGCCAAGTAAAACTATTTGGAGAAATACTATTGCTAAAATAGACTTGGAAGGCCTAACATTTTGAAAATCATCAATCTCTAAGGAAAAGACAGCACACGTTGTATACCAGTGCTAATCACGGCAGTATTTACAATATTCAAAGAGTAGAAACAACCCAGGTGTTTATCAGCAGCCTATTGGATACATAAAATGCAACACACATATATATGCACACATAGAAGAAGACTGGTTTTCAGGATAGAGAGTAATATGGAAGAGAGGAGAGGTCACACCAGGGAGGGGAGGATCAGCACACCATCCCTACAGAAAGGAAGTCCAAGCGGGGCTACAGAAGAGGAACAGAAAGGAGGGTCACAGGGGAGAAGAGGGGAGAGGGTGACTCCTCGTGACTCTATACTACGGGGCAGAACTGCTCTTTAGAGTTTCTAAGGCTGTAATCGTTGCACAGACTGCCATAGCCTTCTGCCATGGAGCAGTTGGTAGATTCAAACACAAACATCTTGTTCCTCCAAGCCACGGTCTTTCCAATCACCTACTAACACCCCTGAGAGGTGGACGACGAATAGTAAGAGAAGAGTCGATGCTGTGAACAGTGATGTTGGAGAAGAGCACTGACTATCCCAAAGACTGCCTGAAGAAGGGACAGACAAGTGTTGGAGAAAGCACAGTCAGAGCGCTCTTTAGAGGCCAGGATGGCGAAGCTTCATCTCACATCCTTTGGGCATATTGTGAAGAGAGGCTATTTGTTGGAAGGAACCATCACGCTTGGACAGGTGGAGCGTCAGAGCAAGAGAGGAAGACCCTCGATGAGATGCTTTGATGCAGTGTCTGCAGCAAGGAAAAGAGTGGCTCAGGACAGGACGCGGTTCGGATCTCTTATTTATAGGGTTGTTATGAGTTATACTCAAGGCCACCTAATAACAAAAACAACTGTGCCACCAAGCTGCTGCTGTTATGTGTCATGGACCTGGAATCGACTCACAGCTGACTCTCCAGTTGTCTTTCAGAGGCAGTAAATCACACGGAGGGGATCGCCTGTCTTTCTCCAGAGGAGCTGCTTGGGGATTCGAACCTCATGGCTTTGGGTTGGTAGCGCAGCTCCTCAGTACCATGACCAGGGCTCCCTCCTCAGCATATAAAGATCATAAAGTATTATTCAGCCCAGAAGGAAGAAGAAAAGAGAATATCTGTTATGACGCGGCTAAACCAGGACAACCTGCTGGAGGAAGTAAGGCAGACGCTCAAAGACAAATATCACACGATCCCGGAAAGATAAATATCTAGAATCAGCCCGTGCACACAGAACAAGGTGAATAGTAACAAGCAGAGACCGAGAGGGGAAAGGAAAGGCGGTTATAGCTGCATGAGAACCAAGGAAGTGCTGGAAATGGAGAACGGTCACGGCAGCACCATATGGCCAAAGGCCTCAATATCCCTGAGCCAAACCCTTGAAAAGGGACATTTTCAGAATGACAGAGAGAAAAGGAACAAGTGTGCGCTACTGGAGGTGTCAAATTTACTGTTAAACAACAAAATGGGCATGAGTGACTGAACGAAAAATTAATGATTTTTAACTTTTAATCAGGCCACATTTTAAAAAATATTTTTTTTTTAAAAAAAAGTTGCAAGGGATTCTAAAATCAGAAGTATTTGTGTGTAGGGCAGTCTGAAAGCGGAGCCTTCGCCCCCTGGTAGCCTCGATGTGACTCTGGACTCCATATTGGGTTTTTAAGACAGCACCCAGGTGGCTGCCTGGGCCATGCACCCTGGGTCAACAGTCCTTCTCTCGGAGTCTGGTGGGTGTAGTATATTCACCCCTGATTCCCTGAGCCTCTTTTTCTTCTTAGAGAAACATGTGAGCTATGAGAGTTTGTGTCCAAAAGGTCCTGATGCACAACACTATCGACCAATCTTTACAGGGTTCCTTCAGAGACAGACAGGGCTGGGGAAGTCATTTCACTTGCAGGTAACCAGAAAAAACACTCTTCTCTTCTTCCTGTGAGAACCTGAATGGCCTACACCTTTGATTAATCACATAATCCCATTTTGTGCTACTCACTGTTTCCTGCCAATTCTCAACTCTAACCCATCTCCTCCTCCCCTGATGATCTGCCAGCCAATGGCGAATTGTGTAACCTTCAGTTCTGTTCCAACAGTACACAACACACCCGTTTCCCCTGTCCAACACAGTGGCCTCCTTCTCTCTGTGACAGTGGGAGCTTCCTAGGGCTGGACCATCTCCATCATCCATCATCCATCACTCAATTTTTTTCATTTTTGTTTCAGAGAACACTATGATGTTACATAAAGGTAGAGGACTCAATTCAGTCCATTGCACCTCTTAAAAGTCCAAGCCAGCAGGACTTGGGCTGGTCCCTGACTAGTCTACCTACCAAGCTCTGACCCCTGAGGGTTTCTGGGGAATGACATTTTTCTCACATTACCCCACTCTCCCTGGCAGAGATCCCAGGCTGAAATCCCAGGCTATCACCGCCAGACCTCTTCCTTTGCCTTTGTGTTGTTTAGGTTTCTAGCTCCTTATGTGCTGTGGGCTTTAAAAAAAAAAATAAAATAAATTGTGATTTTTAGTAAAAGTATGCAAAAAACTGTTTTTTCAGTCATTCTTTTATACACATATTCTTCCCTACCCTACCCCCACTTCAATCTGTAGTGCTGTCTTGTTGCAGAGTGTTAAGTGCCACACACATGAGGTCTGATCCTCTGTTCCTTCCAGGTTGACTCTCCCTCCCCCAGTGCAGGATAGGTTTCCCTGCTCTCTCCCTCCACCACCTGTATCCATCCTATCCTCAGACCATGGCTCTTATGCAGTATTTGCACCTTTGTGACTGGGATACTTTACTCAGCATAATGTCTTTTGGACTCATCTATGTTGTGCTGTGTTTGACAAGTTCATAATTTTTCAACGCTGTGTTGTATTCCACTGTGTGTTGCACCTCGGTTTCTTTATCTATTTGTTTGTTAGTGGGAATGTAAGAGGCCCATCCACTGTGCAAGGCAGTCTTGTGCTTCTTCAAAAAGTTGAACATACAAAACCTTTAGTCCACTACCTCACTGCTGGGATATACCCTAAAGAAATCAGCGCTGAGACACAAACAGACGGATGCATACTCACGCTCCCTGCAGCACTGTTCACAATAGCAAGGAGATGGAAGCCCAGAGTGTCTCTTGCTGGAATCCCCCTGGTGTTGCCAGCCACAAAGTGCCTTCCTCATCTTCACTCTCGTGGCAGTCCGTGACTGTGTTCTACACTCTCCCATCCAGCCATGAACTCTTTAAGGAAGAGGTCTGCGTGGTCCAGGACCTCCAAACAGTGCAGTGTGTCATCTGCAGAAATCCTCCTCAGTTCACGAGTGAGCGAATGAGTGGATCCAGACATCACTCGCTAGTTCACAGACAAGGAAATAGAATCCTCACAACAGCCCCGCAAGACGGACACTATTTCACCTCATCTTTTTCTGTTGAAAAGAATTTCAGAGAGCGAGAGAGAACTAAATAGATCCCTACCCTCAGGGTGTTACAAGCTAGTAGGCAAATGTTGTTGTTGTTAGGTGCCGTTGAGTTGTAGACAACTCATAGCAACCCCATGAATGAAAGGCTTGAAAACTGTTCATAGTTTCTGGAGGCAAGTCATTTCGGAAGAGGATGCCACTCCTGCTTCCAAGCTTGTTTTAATTGGGAACCTCCACCAAACACTGTCCACCACGGATAACCATTATCATATTTGGCACATCAGTGTCACAGTGTTTAGCATCACAGCAACCACGAGTTACCTCTGTACAGCAATGCACAGACCAGTGCTAAACCACCTAAAAGAATGTTTGACAAAAAACCAGTTTGATCCAGGCCTGAGGGCCGCAGATTAAAATCATCCAGCTTGGGCTTGGTAGCATCACTTTCTGTCCACTAGGCCAGCGTAGTTCTCTCTATGTAGGCAAATAGATATTATAAATGCTTTACAAAGATACCAAAGTCTAAACCCATTCGCCTTCCTCTTGTGGATTCCGACTCATCACGAGCCCTATGCTCTCTGTGGCTTGAAGGTAGTTATCTGTACAGAAGCAGACTGACTCATCTCTTTGTTGAGGGGTGGCTAATGGATTTGAACTGCCCACCATTTAGTTCCTAGTCCAGTGCTTAATTCATTGCACCAGCAGCTCCCCATGTTGGGCAGAGCAGAAAGACGATCCATCCGGATCTCCCCACATCTCTTTTAGAGAACAGAAGCTTTAGAACATTAGAGAAGGGTAACAAACCCTTTCGTCCTTCCAACACTGGTCAAGATCGATTATAGTTGAGGCACAGAACAGAAAACCACCCTGAGCCATTGGGAAGAAAAGCAAACAGAACACTCCTTAGAAGTGAGGATAATGAGATTTTGCCTCACATACTTTGGACATGTTATCCGGAAGGGCCAGTCCCTGAAGAAGGACACCGTGTTTGGGAAAGCAGATGGTCAGTGAGAATGAGGAAGACCTTCAATGACTCACACAGTGACTGCAGCCCTGGGCTTGACCCAGGCATCACAGTGAGGCTGGCACAGGATAGGGCAGTGCCCATTCCATCATCCATGGCCTCACTGTGTGTCCAAACCTCCCTGACTGCACCCAACTAACACCTGGAGGGACACAAGATGCAAGGCCACCGGCACTTAGGAAAAGTCATAATAACCACTTTGATTTTGCTATTAAAGCCAATCCCAGAAGTAACTTAAACACACTACATGGGGGCAGGGAAAACTCATTACTATGAAGATTTAGTATTTCTCCAGGAGTTTAAAGCAGTTTACCTTTCCTCACTGAATGGGGAGATAGAACAGGAAGGGAGATATTTAACAAATGGGCCAAGTATTTGCATAGACACAAAGATACACAAGTGGCCGGTGCACACATTGTAGAAAGCTCGAGATCATTGGTCATGTGTTGTTAGTTTCCATGGAGCCTAGGGAAACTGAACTCCAAACCACAACGAGATACCACTTCATACTAAGGTAACGAGCATAATGCAACAGATGAATAATAGCAAGCATTAGAAGTATGTGGAGAAATCAGAAAACTTAGATATTGCTGTTGGGAATGCAAGACTTTGGAAGACTTTAATAGCTTCATAAAATTATATATAGACATAGTACATGATCCAGCAATTTGACACACACACCCCCCAAGGTATACACCCAAGATAAGGGAAAGCATAATATAATTTGTACATGAATGTTCATAGCAGAATTATGCATAGTATTTAAGGGGGAAATGACACACAAAAAAGCTATCAATTGATGAATGGATAAACAAAACACCATAAACTCATATAATGCAATAGTATTGCAGCATTTCAAAATTACATATTGGGGCATGTGACAAAAATAGATGATATTTTAAGGTATTTAGCTAAGTGAAAGAAGCCAGATACAAAAGGCCACCTATTGTGTGATTCCTTTATAGGAAATTCTCATAATCCACAGCAACAGAAGAATAATTAGTAGTTGACACTGAACAATGGGTACCTTTGAATTGTGATGTTGGCTAAGAATATTGGTCAGAGTCAAAAGAACAAGGAAACCTGGCAAGGAACGAGAGCAGCCAGAACGCCCTTTAGAAGCAAGGCTAGTGAGGTATTTATCGGGTAGAGCCATTCTCTGGATGAAGATGTCATTTTTTTGTTTAGGAGAAGGTCACCGAAAAAGAGGAAGATGCTTGTGAAGATGGACTGGCATGATGGCTGTGGTGTTGTTGTTGTTGTCATTATGTGCTGTCGAGTATGACTCACAGCAACCCTACAGCCGAAGGCTCTGAACCTTGCCCTAACCTGAGCCAACTTCACCATCTGTGACACTATTGCCACAGTCATCGTGTCAATCCATCTCATCCACAGTCTTCCTCTCTTATGCTGACATTCCATCCTTCCAAGCATGATGTCTTCTCCAAGGACTGGTTCCACCTGCTAACATGTCCAGTGTATATGAGATGGAATTTCACAATCCTGCCTTTAAGGCGAAACCTAGTCACAGTCTCCAGGACAGACCTGTCTGTTCTCTTGCCAGTCCATGAGTTCAATACTCTTCTCCAGGACCACAGCTAAAAGGCATCGATGTTATCCTTTACCATTGTCCAGCTCTCAGATACACAGCAAACAACTGAAAATAATATGACTTAGATCAGATGCACCTTAGTCTTTAGACTGACATCATTGATCTTAGGACTCTGGAGAGGCCCTTAGCTGCAGATTTTCTCAGTGCAACTCATCTTTTGATTTCCTGACTTCTAGAGCCAACAGTGTTGATTGTGGATCTGAACAAAACTAAATTGTTAACAACTTCAGTCTTTTCTCTATCATAATGCTGCCTATTTGACCCAGTGGTGAAGATTTTTGTTTTCTTGATGTTGAGATGCAATCCACATTGAAAGGTGAAGTCCTTGATCTTCTGCAGCAAGCACTTCAAGTCCTCCTCAGTTTCAATGAGCAAAGTTGTATGATCTGCATAACACAGGTGGTTGATGAAGCTTCCTCCAATCCTGATGCCACATTCTTCTTCATAAAGTCCAGCGTCTTGCATGATCCATCAACCCTCGATGAGATGGTTAGACACAGTGACCACAGCAATGGGCTCAAATGTGTCACTGATGATGAGGATGGCACAGGATAGGACAAGACAAGGTTCAGATCTGATGTTTACAGAGTCGCTGCATCATACTCAACAGCACCTACCACCACCACCACAGTGGGTAAGGAGGTGTACTGCCAACTCTAAGGGAGGTGGTTCAAATCCACTAGCAGCTCTATAGGAGAAAGCTGGGCACTCTCCTCCTGTGCCGTTTATAGCTTCTGAATGTCTCCTGGAGGACCAGCTGTGAGTCAGCACCCACTTGATTGATGGCAACGAGTTAGGGGGTTTGTTTGTTTTTTGTTTTTTTAAACACATCTACAAAAGGAACCTTGGAGGCAATAATGAATTGCATTTTGGGCTGCTAACTTTCTGAACAGCATGCCTCCAGAAACTCTATGAACTTTGATAAATGTTAATAGTTGTAGAGGAGCTTCAGGCCTTTAGTCATGCTAGACTCGAAGGCAAACAACCACCACCAAAAGGCCAGTACCTCGAATATACCTGCTACTCTAGAGGAGAAAGAGGACCATTCTCCTCCTGTGAAGATTTACAGCCTTGGAAACACCCTGGTGGAGGGTCACCTCCATGAATTGGAATCAACTTGACAACGGTAGGTTTGGTTTTGTTTGGCACTGATCTATCAATGAGTTTACTAGCTCAGTGTCCTGCTGGACATGGGTGACATTCAGGAGTCTTATGCCATATGGCAGCCTAGATTCTTCCCTCTACACCCCAGTGTGGATTCTGAGTGCCACTGCTCAGAGCTTTGGGTTTGGTGGGATTTTTCCATCTATGTTCATAATAAATATTGGCTTATAGTTTTCTATTTTGGTGTTGTCTTTACCTGGTATTGGTATCAAGGATATGTTTGCATCAAAGAATAAGTCTGTGAGAATGCTATCTTTTTCTATTTTCTTAAATAGTTTATGTAGAATTAGTGATAGTTCTTCTCTGAATGTTTGATAAAATTCATTTGAAAAAGCACCTGGTCCAGGGCTTTTCTTGGCTGGAAGTTGTTTTATTACCTTTTCAATTTCTTCTTTTGTAATGGGTCTGTTCAGGTGTTCAGTTTCGGTTTGTGTCAGTTTAAGTAGGTTATTGAATCTAAGTATTTGTCCATTTTCTCTAGGTTTTCTTTCTGGTTTTTGCATGCAGTGTCCTGTAATTCTTCAAGTTTGTCTTTCATCCATTGGAAATATTCAATCATTTTTCTTTTAAATTCTGTGTCAGATTGTTTCATCAGACTTTCTGGCTTCAGGAAATCCAATGATACTGTGTCACTTTTTGAGGGTGACATCTTGCTTTGGGCTTGTGTAAGAGGTGAGGTAACCTGCTGCTTATGTGACACTGTTTTGGTAGAGTTTTTCATGTCTGTGTTGATAGTGGGTTCTTGATCTGAAGTCACTGCTCCAGAAGTGGTAGGGTAGCTACCCTGCCTGTGTTTTTCTCTTCCTTCTTATCCAAGGGAATATCTGCTGCAGTTTGGTAGAGAAAAGACCTGTGAAAGCAGCCTCCTTCTTTAGCCAACTGCCTCAGCTAGGGTAGCCCAAGTTGTTCTGGGCTGAATGCAGTTGATGGACTAGATATGAGGAGATGCAAGGTGGGGCATGGAGACCTGATTGGAAAGCTAGGAAACCTTGGTTTTCCCTTCAAGAATGAGCTAAATCTATCTTGTTCCCTTCGGATTGAGCTTAAGGGGGTCCCATGTGATCCAGCCAAACAGAAGTGACCCCCCCAAAAATACCTCGCTCATATTCCAGTGTTGCTTCAGGTGTGGGTGTCTGCATCAGGACCGGAGTTTCCTGTGCAGAGCATTGGCTTCAGGACCAGTGTTCCAGGCACAGGGCGTCAGTGTAGGGACCAGAGTTCAGTGTCAGGACTGGAGTTCCAGGCGCAGGGCACTAGCATCAGGACCAGAGTCTGTTTGTCAGTGTTTGGTTTTTTGTTTTGTTTTGTTTTGGTTTGGTTTGGTTTATTTTTTTATGATGGCCAACATTATTTAAAAACAAAACAAATTATCTCCTTGTTCCAAATGCAGAGATAGCCCAGCCAGTTGTTCTGGGGGGAAGGTCCCCCCTTTTGGAAGTGTTTGAGCTGCTCCTTCTGTCCCTGGGGTGGAATGGGTGAATGCAGTAGTGTTTTTAAACCCCTCAGTCAAATGCCAGTGGCATGGCGCTCCCATGTGTTGTGGTGGTGGTCAGACACTTCTGTGCATCATGGCAGTAGTCAGGCACTCCCATGCATGCAGGGTTTGGGTTTTTTGTTTGTTTGTTTGGTTGGTTGGTTGTTTTTGTTTTGTTTTTAAGATTGGGCACTTCTTTGTGCAGAGGCTTATTTCCCTGCTTCCTGTGTGGAACTGCCTGATATAAGTAACTCATTTTTCTAACAATCCTCCCTTTTAGGGGTGACTGATAGGTTTTATTTTAAAGTTATTCAGAAAAAATAAAAAGGTAATCAGAATTCTTTGGCAGCGACATTTTTACTGAACAGTCTTCATTACCATTATGACTTTACAAGGCATAGATGACTAGTCAGCTTTCATGTGTCTAGTTGGAAATCTCTAGGCAAAAGAGGTAGCTATGTTTTCTTAAGGATGGATAGATAGGTAGGTAGGTAGATAGAGAGATAGATAGATAGATAGACAGACAGCCTATTGCAAGAAGCAGTGCTACAATCCCAAAAGCATATAGTTTGAATCCCATGAGCTGTTACATAGGAGAAGAATAGGCACTCTCCTCCTATACAATTAACTGCCTCTGAAAACCCACTCATGGTGGTTCTATGTACAACAACATTAAACTCTGCTTGATCTTGTACCATCTTCATATCTCTGCTGTACTTACACTCCCTGATGCAGTCCCTGTGTTAATCCATCTCATTAACAATCTCTTTAACTGACTCTCAACTTTTCCAAGGACTGGCCCCTCCTGATCACATGCCCAGAATATGTGAGGTAAAGTCTCAAGATCCTTCTTTCTTTCCAAGGAATACTCTGGCCACACACCTTCCCAGACAGATTTGTTTGTCTTGGTTATTCAAATGCTGCTGGTGGTGAAGACTGCTGATTGCACTCCGCTTTGCTATAAGGAATAAATTAGTCTTAGAAGACATAAAACTGAAGTGTTCCTTTGAATTAAGTATAGTGAAATGTTATCTTGCTTATATTGGGCATATCATTAGAGAAAATCAATTTCTAGAGAAGGCTATCATGTTTGTAAAGTAGAGAGTTGGCAAAAATGACAGAAACCCTTTATGAGCATGACACATAAGCAATAACAATTGCTTCAAAAATATAAAAAATCGTGAGATGAGGCAGGACCAGGCAAGGCTTCAATCTATTTTATGTAATATTATCACTAGGCAGAGATGACCCAATGGAAATTAAAGATAGTAACAGTAACACCCAAAATGGGGGGGGGGGGAAACCCTAAGAATAAACAATCCACTGTGAAATACTTCGGGTCTAGCCCAGTGCCTAACCTATATTAGGTGTGCATTAAATAGTGACTACATAATCCCACCTGGCCATTTAGCCTATGTCAGCCAATTTAAATAATTACATTCACAGCTTTTGAAATTAGATCCTTTGCTGCAGCCTGAACACGCCCACGTATGCATATTTTTCTTTTGGGTTCAAAAGTTGTATGTCTGTCTCCTAGGCAGCTCCTATAGAATGGCCCATTAGTACATCATCTGCAAAATCTTTCAAACTGGCCTTTTGTTCTCTCCTTTCTCCTCTTGGGTCTTTATTTCAAGGAAAGACAAAGCTCCACTTGGTTGGTTAAATGAGAACTATCAGGATCATCCTTTAGGTCATTCTCCCCCCAAACAGCTCCTAGTCCTGTCTTTTCCATCTCCTATCTCTCAGAAATTCCTCACAACCATGTCCAAATAATGCACCATAATGGCTAAGAACTCCTTCCAAATTATCCCTTCACAAATTATCTTTTCATTTCTATGCTTTCCTTCATGCTACTTTCCAGTTAACAAACAGTATTCTATTTGGAGAGATACCTGCTTAACATCTTTCAACACCATTCTTAAAATAAATTTCAACTCCTTTGTGTACTTCCAAGTCTACTATTATCTGTTCCTTGTCTGCCTCTTCAGACTCCTTGCTCACCCATCCCTCCACCTTTCCTCCCTCCACATTTATATTTCACGTTTGTTTAGATATTTCTTCCTCTCAAAAAGCCTTACTGCTCCTCAATTTGGGGTTCTTTTCCTGTTATATGTGCTTCTGAAAGAGTTACAGTGGTATAGAACATTACATGTTTGGCTACAAACTGAAGAACTTCATCTACCTGGTGGTCCATATAAGAAAGATGGGCAGTCTTCTCCTGTAAAGACTTAGAGCCTCAGAAATTTGACCAGTGCTTTTGTTTGCTATGTGATCCTGGGATAACTGTTGCATCCTAGTTCATGTCACATGTTGTAATTAGTTGATTGTTTAGCTCTTCCACTTGATTATGAGCTCTATGAGGGAAGAGGGACAACTGCATTCTCAATCATTTTGTGTCCAGAAGTTATGTCTATTTTAGAGTGTGTAGCAATGGCATATTAGTTGAAAGAGGAGAAGGAAAAGGAGGACAAAGAATAAGAAGAGAAAGAAGGAAAAGAAGAAAGAGAGGGAGTAGAAAGTACTTAAATATTTATTGGATGGATGGATGGATGGATGGATGGATGGATGGACGGACGGATGGATAGATGGCATATCTGTGTTCTGAACATTTATTAGCCATTGAAATATGTGATTAGTAGTACTATTTACCAAGGGAGCCTTGGTGGCAAAGTCCATAGGGAACCGTGCTGTTAATTCAAAGGTGAGAGAGATTGGAGGGAGACTCATCAACAACATGTATTATGCAAATGACACAACCTTGCTGGCTGAAAGCAAGGAGGATCTGAGGCACCTGCAGCAGAAAATCAAGGACTACAGCCTTCAGTATACCAAAAACAACAAAAAAATCTCACCATTGGACCAAGAGACAATATCATAATAGTTGGAGAAAAGATCGAAATCAACAGCCTTGGAACTAGCAGTCAGGAGATCAGGAGACGTATAGCTTTAGAAAAGTCTGCTGTCAGGGATCTCTCCACAGTTCTGAAGAGCAATGATGTCAGTTTAAAAAGTGTGCTTGATTCAAGTCATAGTCTTTTCAATTACTTACTATGCATCTGAGACAGAGACAGTGAATAAGGATGACAGAAGAACAGATGCCTTTGAGTGGTGGTGTTGGAGAAGAGTACTGAATATTTCATGGACTGCCAAAAGAACAAAAGGACATGTTTTGGAGAAAGTGTAGGTATGTTTTTGAGGTTAGGATGGTGACGCTTCGTCTCACATACTTTGGGGATGTTGTTAGGAGGGGTTATTCCTTGGAAGAGGAGCATCATGCTTGGAAAGCTGGAGAATCAGTGAAAGAGAGAAAGATCCTCAACGAGATGGATTAACACAATGGCTGTAGCAATGGATTAAATGTATCGGGGACAGTAGGGATGGTGCAGGAGAGGACAGTGTTCAGAGTTGTTCAGATGGTCGTTATGAGTGGCGCTTAACTCAGTGGCACATACAACAACATATACATAAACGGTGTACATGTAAATGTATAGTACATTGCTTAGTTTAAAATCAGGAGAAGAGTGTGTCAGAATTATTTCCTTTCTCCGTACTTACACAGTCTGTTTGCTGTATGAGAACATAACATATAACATGTATGGTATAAAATGTATGGTATAATATGCATGTACATATATGGTATACACCCTCTGTGACTTTTACTCTACTCTCTCTACACTTCATGCCTTCCATCTCTGAGTTACTTCTTGGGAAGCCAGGAAAACACTGCATTGTTACTGGGGTCTGTCTAAAACCTCTCTGTGGCTTCCACTCCTACAGCACCTGCCACTTGATAATCAATGCCTGATTCCTCCACGACAAGTCACCTCTCTCCCTAATGAGCTCATTTTATCTCCTTTTATCCAAAAACTAGCTCTTCTATCACCCTACAGCCTTCCAAACTCAGTTGTTTATGAGACAGTATTTGCATATCAAGTCCTTTCGAATTTGATTCTTATGTCCAAAGACAAACTCTCGGAGTTAGAAAAAAAAGTAATTGAATTTACAATTGATTGAAATATTGGCTTTCATGACGTGTCTCAGCTCTAACTATAAAAATAACACACTTGGAAATTCAATTGGCAGCTTTGTTCTTCCTGAGATTAGTCATTCCCCTTCAGTCTTATGCCTTAACTCCCCAGTCTACTTCTTGTGGTGGAAAGATTGGGGAAACAGCCGGAATAAAAAGCACATAATATCTGAAAATGTTCTTTTGCTATTCCTGTCAGGGTAAATGCTGTCAGCCTCCATATCCACAAAGCAGAAGGTGTTTGACAGGTGAATGAAGAGACTCAATTCTGGTAAAGTTCTTGATAACAGTATGTACATTTCTCATTCCATATCAATTACAGGTGGAAAAAGTTACATTTTATTACACTCTATCCATCCCTTTTTAAAATCTAATATGTGAAGCGATTAGAACTCTCATTCCTTGCTAGTGAGAATGTAAAATGGTACAACCACTATGAAAGGTGGTCTGGCATATTCTCCAAATATTGGAAATAAAAATATGATTTGACTCGGCTATTATCCCACTACTGTGAATATACCCTAAACAAACCAGGATGCAAACAGATGTATGTTCACCCATGTTTATTGCTGTATTATTCACAATAGCAAAGAAATGGAAGCAGTCCAAATGCCCGTCAACAAATGAATGGATAGAAAAATTGTGGTACATTCACACAATGGAATAATAGAAAAATAATAACCTTGTAAAGCACTAAACAACAGGGGTGAGTCTGGAAGACATTATGCTTAATGAAATATCTCAGTCACAAAAGGACAAATACTGCATAATGCCACTGCTATAAAATAGGATTGGCACAGGGGGTGGGGGGAGAGGCCAAGAAAAGAATAGATGGAAAATGAACACTGCACTGGAAGAAATGAGGGGGAGAGTGTGTGAAGGAACACTTGATTGTGCATCATATGTGTGACAAGCAATAATCTGGACTAAGAAGTGCACTACAAAGTGAATTAGGGAGGGAGAAATGAGAAAAAGGAAGATGTGAATCACTTAGTGAATGAAAACTCAACCTTTCTGTAAGCTTTCATTAAAATCACTATTTTGAAAAATAGTTTTAAAAAAGAAAGCTAATATGGTGAGACTTCTCACATATTTTGTAAATGTTATCGGGGGAAGCAGCCCCCAGGGAAAGACATCACACTTGGAAGAGCGGAAAGTTGAAAAGCGAGGAAGACCCTCCACGAGACAGAGGGACAGAGTGACTGCAACGGTGGGTTTGAGTACAGCAGAGGGTGAGGAGGGAGCAGCGTGGGGTGGGGTTTCACGCTCTCGTACACACGTGACTGTGTGTCAGAGCTGACTCAGCAGCACCTACAACAACATGAAGTTCAAGGGCAGGAGTGGTTCTACGTTTGGAGGGCAGTGGGGTTCTGTGGTGGAACGCTGTGCAAAAGACTCAGATTGGATTCCTGGCCAATGCGTCTCATACACAGTCACCACCTGCCTGTTCGTAGAGGCCTGAGTGTTGGCGTGATGTGGAACAAGTTTCAGAGTAGCTTACAGACCAACACAGACTAGGAGGAAAATGTGGGAGATTTATTCCCAAAACATGGCCAGTGAAAACATTACGATTCACAATAGTTTGGTGATGTTGTGCACGGGGTCTTTAAGACTCAGGGACCAATCGATGACAGCTGATGACAGTAACAACAGAGAAATATTAACAGCAAGGGATAGAAAGAAACTTAAAGTCCGCTCCAGTACAAACGGAAATAGTGAAAGAATAGATGCTGTCAAGTTGAGTATGACTCATAGCGATCCTATGAACAGATCTGAACCCTGTCTACCGCACATTCGAGACCATTGGTGCAGCCACTATCTGAGGATATTCCTCTCTATCACTGACCCACCACCTCTCCAGGCAGCAATGCATATACTCATTTTCTTTCATCCTTATTCATTGTCCAGCTCTCAGATGCATAGCAGGTGACTGGGAAGACCATGACTTAATCAGGTGCACCTTAATCTTTAAACTAACATCATTGCTCTCTAGGACTTTGGAGAAGTCCCTGACAGCTGACTTTCCCAATGCTATCACTGACAATTTCAGTCTTATCCCCAACTTTCATGATATTGGACCCAGTGGTGAAGATTCTGATTTCTTGATTTTGAGATGTAATCCATTTTGAAGGTTATGCTCCCTAATCTGTAGCAAATGTCTGAAGTCTTCCTCAATTTCAGCAAGGAATGTGTGTCATTAGCAGAATGTAGCTTGTTGATAAGTCTTCCTCCGATCCTGATACCACATTCTTCTTCACAGAGTCCAACTTCACAAATGATTTGCTCAGCAAACAGACTGTATAAGTACGGAGAAGGATACAATTCTGACACACTCTTCTCCTGATTTTAAACTAAGCAATGTTGCCTTCTCTGTCCTTCCTCATTCATTGCTTCATATTTTTGCATTTCAGTCACCAATAACTATTAATCAATTTGAAACTGTGAAAGTTGACAGAAATTCTCAATTTCCTCCTCTTTGGCTTTAGTTGTTGGTGCATGTATTTTAATAACGCGTCCTAACAGGTCTTCCCTATATGCCTGTACATTGTATCTTATCACTCGCAACATCGTACATTAGGATATATCTTAGGATAGAATTGTGTTATACAGATGACACAATCTTGCTTGCTGAGAATGAATAGTACTTACTGCAGAAGATCAAGAACTGCAACCTTCAAAATGGATTACATCTCACATAAAAAAAAAATATCCTCACCACTGGGCCAATAGTGAGCAACTAACAAAGATAGATGGAGCCGGGTGATAAATATGGATAACAGAAGAATAATTGATGCCTTTGAGCTATGGTGTTGAAAAAGTACTAAATGTCCCATGGACTGCCAAAAGAACAAATGTGTCTTGGAAAAAGTGCAGCTAGAGTTCTCCTTGAGGGAAAGTTAGGAAGGCTTCATCTCTCATGCTCTGGGCATGTTGCTAAGAGAAGATATTCCTTGGAAAGGGATAGCATGCTTGGAAAGGTAAAAGGTCAGCAAAAGAGAGTAAGATCCTTAATGGACTGCATTGATACACAGTGACCACAGCAACGGGCTCAAGTATCTCAGAGGTGATGAGGATGGCACAGGATAAGGCACAGTGCAGGTCTGTTGTCCAGTCGATTTGTACTCGACTCGATGGTACCTACCAACAATCGCAACAGTCTTAAAACTAGAACAATCTGTGGAACCCAAATTAATGTCACAGGAAATAAGCAAAATAAAAAGAACAAACGGATTCAGTGTAGTTTTAAATTAGGAGGGCAGTGCCTTTGGGCTGTATCCTTCCCCACATCTATTCCATCTGTTTACTGAGAAACTGGACTATACAAACACAGCATTAGTAGTGGAGATTCATTACACCCTGTGAAGTGCAGATGACACAACCTTGAGTGCTGAAAACAAAGAAGACAGGAAGGTCTTACTGAGGAAATTTTTACAATATAGCTTTTAGTATATATTATATCAATATCACAAAAACGAAAGTTCTTACAATCAGACTAATAAACAATAGGAAAACAATGGCAAAAGGGTAACATTGTGAAGGATTTCATTTTACTAGTGTCGACAATCGACACCTACGGAGGCAGCCATCAAAAAAGCCAAACAATGTATTGCAATGGAAAAATCTTCCGCAAAACACCTCTTTAAAGTGCTGAAGAACAAGGATGTCACTTTGAGGACTAAGGTACGCCTGAGTCAAGTCAGGATATCTGCAATCAGCTCATATACATGTGAAGTTTGAACAATGAATAAGGAAGAACAAAGAAGAATAAATGCCTTTGAATTATGGTATTTGAGAAGAGCACTAACTGTATCATGAACTGCTCAAATAAGAAACAAAGTGCAGCTTGGATATTCCTTACAAATAACAATGGTGGAACTTTTCAAATACTTTGGGAAAATTACCAGAGAGCAATCTCTGCAGAGTGATGCCATGTTTGGTAAAGTCTAAATCAGAAAAAAGTTTAGAAAAAAGAGGAAGACTCTCAAAAAGATGAGTAGACACACCGGGAATGCAACGATGGATTCAAGGGCATCAAGGATGGTGAGGTCGGTGCAGGACAGGGTAGGGTCTGTTCTGTTGTCCACATGGTCAACGGGAGTGTGAGCTGACACAATGGCTCCTAACAACCACTAAAAATAAAGTGGAAAGTGTTAATAAACGGTAAGTATTAGCATTTTTCAATTTATATGTGGAATAGATCATTCAGGGGACTGGATTTATGAGGAAGAATGCGGCATCAGGATTGGAGGAAGACTCATTAACACCCTGCATTATGCAGATGACACAACCCTGCTTGCTGAAACTGAGGAGGACCTGAAGGCTTGTTGCAGAAGGTCAAGGACTGTAGTCTGCAATATAGATTAAAGCTCAACATCAAAAAAAATAAAAGACTTTCATCACTGGGACAATTGGCAGCATCAAGATAGATAAGAGAAGAGACTGAGGTTAACAATTCTAGTTTGCTTGGGTCTGCAATCAACACTCTTAGTACTTGCAGTCAGGAAATCAAAAGATGAACTGCATTTGGAAAAATCTGCTGTCAGGGACCTCTCCAGAGTGCATAAGAGCAAGAATGTTAGCCTAGAAACTAATGTGTGCCTGATCCAGGCCATGGTCTTTGCAATTACTTGCTTTGCATCAGAGAGCTGGGCAATGACTAAGGGTGACATAAGAAGAATGAGTGCCTTTGAGATGTGGTGCTGGAGAAGAGCCTTGAACGTACCATGGACTGCCAAGAGAACAAACATGTCTGTCCTGGAGAGAGTGAAACCAAGTTCTTCCTTTGGAGGCTAGGATTTTGAAGCTCCATCTTACATACTTTGGGCACATGGCCTGGAGAGACCAGTCCTTGGAGAAGAGCATCATGCTCAAAAGGGTGGAGGGACAGCGCAGGAGTGGAAGACCCTGGATGGGATGGATTGACACAGTAACTGGGGTAGGTGTGTTGGAGTCAGTGAGTCTGGCTCAGGAGAGGGCAGGGTTCCGAGCTATTGTGTACAGGATCACTACAATTCGCAGGCGACTCTATGGCACATAACAACAACAATGAGCGCTTCATATTCTTTCATCTTCTCTTCTTGTGCCCCCCAAGGCCAGGGCGCTATGATCATCCTCAGTTTATGAGAGAAAAGCTCAAGGAGGAGGAACAATTGCCTAGATGGTTAGAAACAGAGCCCGACTCCAGCTTGGCCCTGACTAACGACTAGTCTGCACTACCTCTGAAAGCTCTGGAAATACCTAATCCAGCCAAACTGAAGAGGGGACGTGCATTCCCTTGACCTTGTGTTGAATAATGGACAGGTCTGTGGACAACTCTAACTTCTAGGCCATGACTTTTCTCCTACCACCCAAGACTCTTCTGGGTGAAATCTGAGCAAAGTAGAACATCTGGGATTGCATTTCAATTTTGTCTTTTTTGCTCCGCTCACTGTTTTGGAATCTCTGCTCCCCACAAAACTGCAAAATCGGTTCCATTTGAGTTCAAGTGGTATCGGGAGCCCTCAACATTGCCACCTACTGGCCCACTGACTTCAATACCTCTCTGAGGGCCTCCTCCTGGCTCCCACAAGCCCTCCCTACTCCTTCCCAGCGGCCAGCACGGGAAGGCAGCCATGATGATAACAAAGGCTCTGTTGAATGGAATGCATCAGTGGGTGCTCAAAGTGATGATTTTCAGCTTAGGGAACAATTAGCTAATTAGAGTAATTATCCGTCACTGGAAATCAGGTCACTGCCAGGAGAAATCCCTCCTGCTGCCAGGCCTCCTGGGGTGCATGCGGCTGGAAGAAGCCAGGATGCCCGCGAGGCCCCATATGCCCCAGAAGGCAGCAGGAAACTTCTCCCAAATCCACAAAAGGGGGCCGAGTATCCTGGAAATGCATCCATCCCAAAGACCAGCCTTTGGAACTGGTTATGTTAAAGAATGGCCTGTGAAGTTAGGCCAAGTGCTCTCTTTAGTGACCAACTTATTACTGACTCACGGTGGACTTGACGTTGACCTGGAAAATCTGAGCAAAGTGCTCCCTGATCAGAAAGTGAATGCAGAAAGTTAGGCACTTTAAAGACCCACAGAAAAGTGCAAGCATTTGTAGTCCAGAAATAAGTCACATATAAATCAATTAACCAGCAAACCAAGAGTAAGAACTGCCTATCTGACTAACAAGTCTTTGTATCGGGCCACGTCCTGTGTATGGGTTGGCTTGCAGATTTCCATGACAACTTTGTGAGGGTGGTCACTGTCTGGGATAGTCTCCTAGAACACCTGTAATAAAAGACCACAGAGTGGGTGGCTTTAAACGAGAGATGTGCTGTCCAACAGCATGCCAGCTGGGTTCTGAGGCTTGGAGGGAAGCTGTGCCCCGTGCCATCCTCCACCTTCTGGTGGCTCCAGATGTCCCTTGGCTTGACTGCAGCATCACGTGGTATCCTTCCTCTGTATGTCCTCTGGGTCTCTCCCCCTCTTTTACAGAGATACCACTCAGATTGGATTAAAGCTTCACTCCATATCATTAAGGTGGGGTACCATTAAGTCGGGTATGACTAATAGCGACCCTTGAACTGCAGATTTGAACTCTGTCCTATCCTATGACATCCTCAACAACTCTGACGTGTCCAGTCACTTGTGTCAATCCCTCTCATTGAGGGTCTTCCCCTCCTTCACTGACCCCTCCACGTTTTAAACATGATGCCTTTTTCAAAGATTGGCCCCTCCTGAAAACATATTCGAGGTATGTGAGACAAAATTTTACTCCCCTTGACTCCAAGGAGCACCCTGGGCCTATTTGTTTGCCCGTTTGGCAGTTCAGGGGATATTCAGCATTCTTCTATAACACTCTAACTCAAAGGCATCGATTCTTCCGCCATCCTTCTTCACTGTCCAGTTTTCATCTGCATAGTCAAGTAATTGAAAATATTATGGCCTGGGTCAAATGCACCTTAGTCTTCATATTGATATCTTTGCTCTTCAGTGTTTTGACAAGATCCTGACAGCAGACTTTACCAAGGCAGTAAGTCTTCTGATTTCCTGGTTACTGTGCCAAGTGTGACATCCAAGCAAGATGAAAACACTGACAGCTTCTCTCCTCTCCATCGCCTGTTGCCCCCATGGTGAGGGTTTCTGTTTTCCTGACGTTGAGATGTGACCCAGCAGGCTGTAGTCTTTGTCTGCAGCAAGCATTTCAAGTCCATCTCACTTTAAATAAGCATAGTTGTGTCAACTGCATAAAGAAGATTATTGATGAATCTTCCTCTGATCCTGAGGCCACATTCTTCTTCATATAGTACAACTTCTCAAATTCTTTCTTTTCCCTCGTATACAGACTGAATAGATATGTAGACAGGATACAGCCCTAATGCACAACTTTCCCAATTTTAAACCATGTAGTGCTCCCTTGTGGAAGGAGGAGTGGCATCCAGTTCCGTAATAGCTTGCCTCTAGAAACCCTATGAACCTGGAGAGAGGACGAGAGACACCCAAGTGTCGAGGACTCTCCTTCATAGGGTCGCTATGAGTCGCCTGTGACTCGATGGCACTTAACAACAACAACAGTGCTCCCTTGCTCTGATCACACAGCAGCATCTTCATCTGCTTATAGGTTTTTCATGAACACAATTAAGTGTCTGGGATTTCCACTCTTCTCAATGCCAACCATAATCTGCTATGATCGACACAGTCAAAAGCCTTTGTATGGTTAATAAAACACAAATAGACATTGCTCTGGTAGTGTCTGCTTCAACCTGACTTTTGAGGGAGATAATTCAACCCCTAACATTGGCCCCTTTACAAGTGAGGAAATTTTCTAAATTCCAGATCTTGACTGTTTCTACTCCATCAGTTTCAAGGGTTGGGAGTGGTAATTCAAGTGTCAAATCTCAGCAGAGGCTGCGTCTGGATTATCGGAAATCCTATCTGCCTCTGGGTAAGAGAGACAAGAGTTCGAGCCCATCAAGGCTTGTGCTGCACATCAACGTGGAGGAACTGTGGATGGATCTCTCTTTTCTGATGTCACTCTGCTTTCACATTAAGATGACAGTGTTTATACACTTAACAAAATTCAGTAGAACAAGATGACTGTTCTCTGTTGGTAAGGATATGACTGCAGAGATGGCTGGTCCACAGCCTTTCCTGCCAACTTATTTGTGAATAGAGTGAGTTGTCTCACAGGGAAATGTGTCGAGTGACAATCCCCAGAACTGAAAGTATTTCAAGAAAATCCTGGAGCAGAGAAGATCTGTCTCTAGCTCCCTCCATGTGAGGGCTAAACACACACAGCAAGAAGACCTCACCATTTGTCTAGTCCAGAAGGACACAGAATCTGACATAGTGGATCCTCGAGAAAAGTGGTAAGAAAAGTAGGGAGGGGCCACAGGGACAGCTTAGAGCACCATTCCAGGTCAGGGACACAGGGGGTTATGGAGACAGAACCCCTATCCTCACAGAGCTCAACTTCAGGAAGGCGGACAGTGCAACCAAGTACAAATAACTATGTAAATACCCAGGGCCTCTAGCGTGCATTCAGGATCTCCCCAGCCCAATCACCAATCTACAGTGTTTAACTGTTATTGTTGGATTGACTATGACTCATAGCGACCAATAGATCAACAAATAGGTCAGAATGACAGATCAAAACCTTGCTCTATTTATCTCCATTTTAAAAAAAGTGATAGAACAGAGTGTAGAAATTATTGAATGATATTACTAATACCACATGCAAGCAAAGTCCTGCTGAAGATTACCCAAAAACTACTGGAACAGTACATTGACAGAGAACTACCAGAAATGCAAGCCAGGTTTAGAAGAGGACGTGGCACTAGAGGTATCATCGCAAATGTCAGATGCATGTTGGCTGAAAACAGAGGTACCAAAGGAATGTCCGTGTTCTGTGTTTCATTGACTATGCAAAGGCATTTGACAATGTGAATCACAACAAATTGTGGCTAACTTTAAGAAAGGGAATCCCAGAACAACTGATTGTGCTTATGTGAAACCTATGCTTTAACCAAGAAGCAGTCCTCAGAACAGAGCAGGGAAACACTTTATGGTTCAAAATCAGGAAAGGAGTGTGTCTGGGATGCATCCTGTCTCCACACCTATTCAATATATATGTGGAAAATATAATTCAGGAGGCTGGACTTTATGAGGAGGAACGTGGCATCAAGATGGGAGGAAGATTCATCAACAACCTGCATTATGCAGATGATACAACCTTGCTTACTGAAACTGAGGAGGATATGAAGCATTTCCCGCAGAGGGCCAAGGACTATAGTCTGCAATATGGATTAAAGCTCAACGTCAACAAAATGAAGATTCTCACTACTGGTTCAATAGGTAGCATCATAGTAGATGGAGAAGAGAGAGAGAATGTTAACAATTCCCTCTTGTTCAGTTCCACAATCAACATTCTTGGCACCAGCAGTAAGGAAATCAAAAGATGAATTGCATTAGAAAATTCTGCTGTCAGGGACCTCTCCAGAGTGCTAAAGAGCAACAGTATCAGTTTAGAGACTAAGGTGTGCCTGATCCAGTCCATAGTCTTTGCAATTACTTTCTATGTATCAGAGAGCTGAACAATGACCAAAGATGACAGAAGAATCTGTGCCTTTGAGCTGTGGTGCTGGAGAAGAGTGCCGAACATATTGTGGACTGCCAAGAGAACTAACAGATCTGTTGGAGAGGGTGAAAATAATCTGCTCTTGGGAATGTTTCCAGGAGGGACAAGTGCTGGGAGAAGGACATCATGCTTGGAAGGTTGGAGGGACAGCGCATTAGGGGAAGACCCTGGATGAGATGGCTTGACACAGTACCTAAGGTAATGGGGGTAAATGTGTCAATGAGACTGGCTCAGGATAGAACAGGGTTCAGAGCTACTACACATAGTGTGGCTATGACTCAGAGTTGACTCAACACATAACAACAACAGCTTCCTGTGTCATGTTCAAGACCTCCATCATGCTCACGCCCTGTGTCGTAGTCACCGTGTCCATCTGTCTCGCTGAGGGGCTCCCTCTCTTCTGCTGACCTTCCACTTTTCCAAACATCATGTCCTTTTTCAAGTGTCTCCTGCACATCCAAGCAAGATTCTGCTGAAGATAATCTAAAAATGACTGGAACAGCACATCAGCAGAGAACTGCCAGAAGTCCAGGCTGGGTTTAGAAGGGG
>NW_006399752.1:37772238-37789538 GCF_000299155.1 Elephantulus edwardii | reverse complement strand
GAGTGGAAGCCCAAAATCTCTGTAAATGTTTATGAAAATTAATAAAATATAATTATAGAAAAAAAAAAAAGAAAAACTTTTAAGTAACTTAAAGTCTGTTTCTTGTGTCCTAGTGGAAATGGGAAGAATTCCTTTTGTGGGTCAGTGCTAGATAAGGTTTGTCCCCTCTGGTAAGCGACACAGGGTTCAAACCGTGTCAGCGGCCTCCCTTATCCTTGTATCACAGATAAGGCAAAAGGTCAGGGAATTATCTCTCCAGGCTTCAGAATCCATTAACAACAGAGTTGATCCTCAATCTTCAAAGGCCCAGGACAGAGTCTTTTTAACCAAAATCACCTAGCATACATCTGGCTCCCAAAACTCAGCGCTATGAACCAAGAAGGGACTGCACAATATTGGGCTAGCTGTGGGACCAGGAGGTTTCTAGGACATGAGGGAAGGTCAGGTACTGTGTGGTCAGCGGGAGGTTCTCCCAGCAGGTCTGGGACCCTCTGATTCCCTGCACAAAGAATATTCTTCTCACAAGAAGCAGAGAGACTAAGTACAAAAGATCTGTGTTCCATCGCAGAAATAAACTAAAGGAGAGAGACACTACAAATGATTTTTGCAAGCCCTACTTAGGGTCACTTTTCTTATTTTTCTTTAACATTTTATCTCAGCATCTCAGGAGAGATATTATATCTGCGTGGATGGGCCTCCAATTCCTTTCCCAGAGAAGAAAATAAAAAAAAATCCTAATGTATCACTTCCTCTGTACACACATACAAACACAAAGCCTTTGCTGGAGCAGCTGTCCACTGCCCCACGGGGACTCAGCAGTGAGGGTGGGAAGCCTTCATGACCTTCTCTGTCCCACAACTGTCCAGACAGTGGAATAATCTAAAGACTGGAGGCAAGGTGGGTGACAGAGTGGTGCTTGGAGGGACTACAGAAGAAAGCAAAGCCCCCTAACCCATCTCCTCTCCCAAAACTCTGGCGTTTCCTTCCCATTAAAATAAAAAAAAAATAAATATGGTGTTAGTTGAGGGGCAGCCATGGCCAGTGGTGGAATTTCCGCCTTCTTACAAGAGATCTGAGTGTAGCTGCTAACCAGGGCTCTGAATGCAGCCAGCACTCATCTGTCAGTGGAAGCCTATGTGCTCTTTGATGCTAAACAGATGGCAGGGAGCTCTGGTGGCCTAGCGGTAAGGAGGTGCACTGCCAGTGTGAAAGCACACGGTTCAAATCCACCAGCGGCTCCGTGGTAGAAAGATGAACAGTCTCTTCCCATGTGATTTAATGCTTGTGAAAACCTGCTGGGCGGGTCACCTATGGGCTGGTTCTGACTCTGTGGTACACAACAATAACAACAACAACAACAACAACAACAACAACCAGATTTCAGTGGAATACCCCAACTGGGAAGAAGGGTCTGGTGAGATTCTTCTGAAAACCAGTCAGCGAAAGCTCTCTGGATCACAACTGTCTGATCTGCAACCTACCGTGAAGATGGCACAAGGCTTCTTGTTATTATGTGCCGTCGAGTTGCTTGCGACTCATAGCGACCCTATGTACAACAGCCATCTGCTCTATCCTATGCCAATCGCATTGCCTCTGACACACCCATCCCGATTACCCCAGTCACTGAATCAATCCATCTCATAGAGGGCCTTACCCTCCTGAGCCGTCCCTCCACCCTCCCAAGCATGATCTCCTTCTCCAAGGACTGGTCTCTCCTCACAACATGTCCAAAGTATGTTAGATGGAGCCTCAGAATCCTTGCTTCCAAGGAGCCACCCAGTTTAACCCTTTCCAGGATGAATCTGTTTGTTTTCCTAGCAGTCCATGGTATTCTCAATACTCTTCTCCAGCACCACAGCTCAAAGGCATCAATTCTCCTTCTATCCTCCTTGGTCATTGTCCAACTCTCTGATGCAGTGATTGCGAAGACCATGGCCTGTATCAGACACACCTTAGTCTCCAGGGAGACACCATTGCTCTTCAGTACTTTGGAGAGGTCCCTAACAGCAGACTTTCCCATGGCAATGTGCCTTTTCATTTCCTGGCTGCTGGTGCCAAGGCTGTTGACTGTGGAGCCAAGTAAACTAAAGCTGTGAACAATCTCAATCTCTTCACCATCCATCCTGATGCTGCCAATGGGTCCAGTGGTGAGAATCTTTGTCTTCTTGACATTGAGCCTCAATCCATATTGTAGGCTGCAGTCCTTGACCCTCTGCAGCAGGTGCTTCAGGTCCTCTTCAGTTTCAGCAAGCAGGGTTGTGTCATCTGCATAATGCAGATTGTTGATAAATTATCCACCAGTCTTGACCCCACATTTCTCCTCAGCCCAGCCTCCCGGATAATCTGTTCTGTGTATAGGTTGAAAAGGTATGGAGATAGGATGCATCCCTGGCGTGTGTCCTTCCCAATTTTGAACCATGCAGTGTTCCCTTGCTCTGTTCTGATGACTGCCTCCTGGTCCAAGTATAAGTTTCGCATTAGAACGATCAAGTGTCCTGGGATTCCCATTCTTCTCAGAGTCAGCCATAGTTTGCTATGATCAACACAATCAAATGCCTTTGCGTAGTCAATGAAACACAGATAGACATTCCTCTGGTATTCTCTGCTTTCAGGCACAGGGCTAAGCAGTATTTATTTCCACTCTGCACGAGGATGCCATGAGTTAGGGACTCATCCAGTAGCCACTAGCTGCAAGCAACATTGTTGCTTTTATGTGCTGTCAAGTCGACTAGGACTCAAAGTGACTCTCTGAACCCTGCTCTGTCCTGAGCCAATCTCACTGTCTCTGACACAACCCCAGTTACTGTGCCAATCCATCTCATCTGGGGTCTTCCTCTCCTGCACTGTCTCCTCCAGGTTCCTTCTGGCCATGAGCCTAAAGTATGTGAGATAGAGTTTCAAAATCCTAGCCTCCAAGGAAAGACAGACCTATTTGTTCTCTTGGTGGTCCATGGAAATGTTCAGTACTTTTCTCCAGCACCACATCTCAAAGGCATCAATTCTTCTTCTGTCATCCTTAGTCACTATTCAGCTCTCTGATGCATAGCAAGTAATTGTAAAGACCATGGCCTGAATTAGGTGCACCTTAGTCTCTAGACTAACACAGTTGCTTTTCAGTACTCAGGAGAGATCCTTAACAGCACATTGTAACCTATTTAATAAAAGATGAATCTAAGGAATGAGAGTAAAGGAAAACCTCATCCCTTTAGTAGATTTTCACCTAGCAGAAGCAGAAGGAATGATGAAGTTAGCAAATGGGCTTTTTAAAGCCTTCATACTAATATTTTCAACTACATGCTCATACTAATCAAAACAGCTTGGTATTGGTACGTCAGGTATGCTGACCAATGAAACACCACTAAGAATCCAGAAGTAAATCTATCTACTTACGGACAACTAATCTTTGGTAAGAGATGAAATTAATTTGTTAAGACAGTCTCTTTAACAAATGGTACTGGCAACACTGCTATGAACACTGGTGTACAAGTCTCCATTTGTGCCTCAGTTCTCTTTTTCCCGGGGTATATTCCAAGCAGTGGAATAGCTGGATCATATGGAATTTCTATGTTCAGCTTTCTGAGGAAATGCCAAACTGCCTTCCAGAGTGGTTGTACTATTTTACAATCCCACCAAGAGTGAATAAGAGTACCTATCTCTCCATATCTTCTCCAACGTTTATTACTTGCTGTCCTGTTAAACTCTTCTACTAGAGTGAGATACCTCATTGTGGTTTTGATTTGCACCTTTTTTATTGCCAGTGACTTGGAGCATTTCTTCATGTGTCTGTTGGGCATCCAAATATCTTCCTCTGTGGAAAGTCTTTTGCCCACTTTGTAATTATGTGATCAGTCTTTTTCTTGAGGAGGCCCTATAGGATTCTGTAAACTTTTGATATGACACTCTTGTCTGAAATCGTATTGCCAAATGGGTTTTTTTTCCCAGTCAGTAGGCTTTATAGAGAATTGTACACCAATGTTCATAGCAGAGTTATTCACCATTGCAAGAACATGGAAGCAGACCAAAAGCCCAACCACAATCAAATGGATTGAGAAATTACACATTCACATGATGGAATACTATGCAACACACAGAAGCAATGATTTTGTAAATCACTGTGTAACTTGGGAGGGACTGGAAAGCATTATGCTAAGTGAACTAACTCAGTCCCATATGGACAAATATTGTATAAGACCAGTATTGTAGAACATGTATAAGGATCTAAGGGGGGGAAGCAAAGTGGTGAGGATGGGGGGGTGGAGGTGGTTAGTCACAGGCTTACACAACTTGATGGATTAAGAGACGAGAGGGTGAAGCAAATGGGAAAAATTTGGTGTGAAAAACAATGTATGTGAACTTTGTAAATAAACCAGTATAAAAAACACACACCAAAAAGCCAAATGGTATTGGCAAAACTGGATGTCTATTTGCAGAAAACTAAAGAAAGATTCATAGTTCACACCATATAAAAAAAAAAACTAACTCAAGATGGGTCAAGGACCTTACAGTAAAATCTAAAACAATAACGATTATACAAGAACATATTGTAGAAATAGATAAGTCGTAAAATGTGCGTGAGGATCTAAGGGGGGCAGGCGGGAAACAGAGGGGTGGGGAAGGCAGGAGGTAATCATGTGGTTGTACAGTTTGATGGGTGGAGGGGGAGTTGGGGAGATGGGGGGATTCGGTGTGAAGGGCAACGTATATGAACTTTGTAGGTAAACCAGGGTAAAATTTTTTTTAAAAATGCACTTTCCTACAAAAGAAAAAAAAAGAAGAATATATTGGGACAAACTCAGGATGCCTAAGTTATGACAAATAGAATGTCAAGTATAAATGATAAGGACCCTTTCTTAAGCAGAGGACAAGCTGGATAACTGGGCTCCACTGCAAGTTAGAATTTACTTGATCTGCACAGTTATGTTAGAGCCCACTGTTCAGCTGTTGTGTCGATCCACGTCACTGAAGGTTTTTCTCTTCTCCATTTACCATCTTCATCAGTCATGATGTCTCTGTCTAGACACTGATCCTTCCTGGCAATACATCCAAAGCTCATCAAAGTCCCACCATTCTCACTTCTAAGGAGCTTTCTGGTTGCACTTTTTCCAGGACAGATTTGTTTGTTCTCCTGACAGTCCAAAGCATATTCAATATTCTTCACCAACACCATATTTGAATGCATCAGTTTTTCTTTAGTTTCCTTTTTCTTTGTTTATCTTTTTCACTGACATTCTACTTTACCAAGCATGATGTCTATAAGGTGATAAAAAATACTATCACTTAAGTCAGATGTACCTTAGTCCTCAACGTGGTACCTTTGCTCTTTAATGTTAAAAAGATTTTTTTTTCGCAACTGATTTGCCCAACACAACACATGGTTTGACTTCTTTACTGTTGTTTCCATGAGTATTTATTATGGATCCAAGTAAAAGGAAATCCCTGAGAATTTCAGTTTTTTTCTCCATTTATCATGATGCATGTGTTGATGTTAAATTTCTTGTTGTTTATAATTATACTGTAAAATCATTATCCTTGTTATTAAAAACCAAATAGATGAAGAGGCATAACATCTGTAATTTACCTTCAAAAGATTCAGGGGTAAAAGTTGTAGATGTCTGTATGGGGAAAATTCTAAACCTAGTTCAACAAAATATCAATAAGTCTGAGTAAAAGTTAAATGAGAGTTCTTCACATTATTTTCAACTATTAGTGTCAAAATTTATATCAAAGTAAAATGTTACTCAGTAGAGCTGAAAGATCATTAAAGTTAGTCACACTTCATCTATAAAGAAAAAAAGTTATATTCCATCAACAATCAAGATTTCCAGACCTCAGCCGCTAACAGGATTCCCATTTCCTATGGCTTTATACAGCTATAGAAAGCACTGTAGTTGGTAACTGAGGATTTATTTTTCCAAGTTGTTTATAAATAGAGGAGAAAGAATACCAAAAAGCAAATTCTCACAAAAACTCCCAGCACACTTATATTTCAACCACTCTCCTCTCAGCTCAAGAATCAACTTGAGTTCTTAGAAGTGAAGACTCTTTGAACTGAAAATGGCAGAAACTCAATTGAATGGGGCTTAACAAAGAAAAGATTTATCAGCTCACTTAGCTGAACGTTCCAGAGCTCAAGAGTTCCTGGGCATCCAGAGGTATAGTCATGACTCAGTGCACTTCATCTTTCAATTCTGATTATCTTTGATTTTAGGCAGACTTTCCCTTCAAAGAGGCAAGATGCTGCTGCAGCTCCAGACTTTCCTTCTATCAGTTTCATAACTTCTAGAAAAAGGGAACTTTTTCCTACCAGTTCCAAGGAGAGTACTTGTTTGACTCTTACTGGAATAATATGTCTGCTGCTGCTGGACTGTGATTTGTGACATGCAATCCCCAGCGGCACAGGCTTGAGTCCAACAGTAGCCAATAAGGTGGGAGATGAAGAGGTTGTCAGTCTGATCTAAGTACTATATGATAATTCTTTAATAGAACAGTCAGAATACTGAAAGCAGAACAGAACAGAGTGTATGCTGGGCGGGCAAAAAGAACAGATGGCCACTAGGGTCTTCTCTTCACTACCCACTGTTACACATCAGTCTCCCAATACCTTCAGAAATGCCTCCACCAAATCCCATGCAAACAAACAATGTCCTCCCCAGGACCCCAGCATAGAGTTAATCTGCACTTATGTCCACGTCTGGATTCCTAGGTGAATTCCATTGTTCTCAGTGAAGAAAGGTCTGCCTGTAGCTTGTAGTGGTCCATAAACATAGGACTGAATGATAAATTAAGTCATTCAACATATCTCTCATATCATAATGGATGTGGGGTGGGGAGGGAACTCATTACAACAAAAAAAAAAATCTCTTCTGGAAAAGGGGCCAAGGGGACACCACACATGGCTGCCACCTCCCCAGGGTGGTTTGCTTGTGAGTCATGACAATGGGTCCCAGCTCTCAGGATGCTTCTGGAGCGGCACTTCTGGCTGCCTTTGTGTCACTCTCTGCAAGGATGTCACTCATCTGCTGACCTTCATAGCTGGGTTGTAAAGGATGCTCCTTTGAAAGCTATGTGTCTGTCTTTGGAATCCACTTCCTGTTGATGCAAGTCCTGGAGGGCTCATGACTGCCTCAGGCACTGAGCAACTCAGATGCGTGTTCTCCAAGTTCAGTGGGGTTAAAAACTCATTAAGATTCTGGTCTTTGTGATTTATGTCAACAGCCAGAACTCCGCTTGAGGTGTGGTCCTTGGATCCAAGTCATGCTTAGGAAACTCTACAGCTCAGAAATGGGTATCTGCTTTAGCTACTACAACTGTCCCTGACCATCGTGGCAGGAAACAAGATAAATACAGCCTGAGGAGGTGAGCATGCTTAAGGGCACCACATCGAGGCTAGATCTCGGTGGTGAAACTGTATGGGACAGCTCTCACACCCTTTCTAATGTCACATGCAGGACAAGGAGGGACACTCAGACAAGGACAGCTGGGGTGGGAGCAGGGGCATATTTTTCCAGGATCCTATACAATGTCTTGCTTTGCTTATTTCTCCACAATTACTTGAATGGGGACAGAGCCAGTTTTTCTAATTTGATTAAAGGGAAGATTCACTAATTTTTAGTAAATTTGTATTACTGACCACAACATAGATAAAAAGAAAACCCTTTTAAGAACATCTACTTTTATTCTTTTGTGTAGTTTGAATGTGCCAACATCCATAAATGCTCATATCTTTCATGTAAGAACTTAATGGTCCACAAGACACAGCCAATATACCAATAAATTTATATTTTTTGTCTGCCAAGTCTCTTAAAGCCCAGTTGTTGTTGTTGTTGTTGTTGTTGTTGTTGTTACTGTGGAGTCAGAACTGACCCACAGCTGACCCTCCAGTGGGTTTTCAGAGGCAGTAATTGCATGGGAGAAGACTGCCCATCTCTCTGCCATGGAGCGGTTGGCAGATTCAAACATAATGTTTTCAGGATTGCAGCACAGATTCTTACCACTAGGCCACCAGAGCTCCCTTAAAGTCCAGTTATTGTTGTTATTATTTCTATGTATCATTGAGTTGCTTGTGACTCACAGCGACCCTATGTACAACAGCTCTAAACACTGCTCTATCCTGAGCCAGCCTCATTGTCTCTGACACACCTACCCCCCATTACTCCAGTCACGAAGTCAATCCATCTCATCCAGGATCTTTCTCTCTTGTGCTATCCCTTCCAAGCATGATGTTCTTCCAAGAACTGGTCCCTCCTAGAAGCATGCCAAAGTATGTCAGACAGAGCTTCAAAATCCTTATCTGGTTTCACCCTCTCTAGGATGAACCTGTTAGTTCTCTTGGTAGTCCATGGTATGTTCAATACTCTGCTCCAGCACCACAATTCAAGGGCATCAATTATTCTTCTCTCATCCTTAGTAATAGTCCAGCTTTCTGATGCACAGGAAGTAATTGAAAAGACCATGGCCTGGATCAGGAACACCTTAGTCTCCAGATTGACATCATTGCTCTTCAGTACACTGGAGAGGTTCTTGACAGCATATTTTCCCAATGCAATTTATCTTTTGGTTTCCTGACTGCTGGAACCAAGACTGTTGATTGTGGAGCCAAGCAAACAGAAGCTGTTAACAATATCAATCTCTTCACCACCCATCATGATGGTACCAATCAACCCAGTGGTGAGAATCTTTGTTTCCTTGATGTTGAACTTCAATCTATATTGAAGGTTGCAGTCCTTGATTTTCTGCAGCAAATGCCGCAGTTTCAGCAAACAGGTTGCATAATGCAGGTTGTGGATAAGTCTTCCTCCAATCCTGATGCCACATTCCTCCTCCTAGAGCCCAGCACCCCAGATGATTTGTTCCACATATAGATTGAAAAGGTATGCAGATGGGATGCATCTCTGGTGTACACCCTTCCTGATTTTGAACCATGCAGTGCTTCCTTGTTTTGTCATGATGACTGACTGTCTCCTGATCCAAGTATAGGTTTCACATTAGCACAATCAAATGTTCTGGGATTCCCATTCTTCTCAGATTCAGCCACAATTTGTTGTAATCCACACAGTCAAATGCCTTTGCACAGCCAGTGAAACACAGATAGACATTCTGCTGGTACTTGGTTATAATGTCCCTGGTATCATGGCCTCTTCTAAACCCGGCCTGCACATCTGGCAGTTCTCTGTTGATGTGCTGGTCCAGTCATTTAAAAAGAATTTTCAGCTGGATCTTGCTTGTGTGTGCTACTAATGATATTGTTCAATAATTTCTGTACTCTGTCAAGTCACCTTTTTTTAAAAATGGGAGCAAATATGGATCTCTTCCAGTCAGTTGGCTAGGTGGTTGTCCTCCAAATTTCCTGGCACAACTTGGTGAGTGCATCCGGGGCAGCAGTAAGCAAACAGCTGCAGTCTCAAGAAAAGAAAGCTGTTCTCCAGCAGCTGTTTGTTTTGAATACCACGGAACGCCACCTCCCTTTTCACAGATAGGAGACTCTGCTCCACATCACTTCCCATTCACTTGATTCTTCATTGTAGGTTCTGATCCTTTCAATAGTCTACTTCTTCTACCAAGTTCAATATTACTCTGCACTCTCTGGGCTGTCAGTGACCAAATGGTAACATATTTTCCTCCAGTAACTGAAAGTCTGGCGGTAGCTCAGGTACATAGGCTCCAGATGCTTAAAGGAAGCTTGTGGGAGCTTTTCATCTCCTTTCTCCTCTGCTTCCCTATGGGTTAGCCTTGGTAGACAGATGGTCACTAGCAGCACGAGATTAACATCCTACCAGTTTAGCAACCTCAGCAGAAGCACAATTTCATCCCCTTGTCAAAATTCCAGGGCCGGCTCTCCTCAGAGCCACTGGGAACATGTGTCCAGCCTTGATTCAGTTCCACTGGCAGCTGGAGTCAGCACCATCTGGACCTCATGGACAGAGCTGAGGATGGGAATTACCCAAGGAAACTCTTCTCTTCGCAGAGGAAGGAAGAATGGCTGTAGAACAGGCGCAGAGCACTTTAAATCTTCAGACTTAAGTGGAAGCTGTAGCTTGAGCGTATGAAGGAGAGGATGTACATTTCTGGAACACCTACTACGTGTCTTTCATCAGCTCAGTGTATTCGTACAATATAAACTTTTGAAAAATTACTACTGCAGCTAACGTTGTTATTGCCAATGGCCACCGGGTTGTTTCAGAATCCACAGACACCAGATGCCACACTGCCCAGTCCAGCGCCATCCTCATCATCACTGGCTTTGAGTCCATAATTGCAGCTACTGTGTCCACCGACTTATTATTCTTTGCAGACCCTGTCGTCTCACCACGCACGGCATCTTTTTCTAAGAACTGGTCCCACCTGTCAACAGATCCAAGGCACTTGAGATGAAGTCTTGCTATCCTTCTTAAGGATTCTGGCTGGACTTCCTCCGTGACAGATTCGTTCATTCTGGCAGTCTGTGGTGTCTTTAATTCTCAGTACCATAACTCCAAGGCCCCAGTTCTTTGGTCTTCTTTAGCCATTGTCCAGGTACTGCAGCTTATTCACATACTGAGTGCACTGGGTGCTGGACCTTGTTCCAAAGCACTGGAGGCTACTTCACCACCACAGCTCCTTAAATATAGTCATTCCTTTCATTCTCACCACAAGAGTCTATAGATGCACAAATGGACATGTTCAGCTGCTAACCAGAAGGCTGAAAGATCGAATCCGGCCAGAGATGCTGAAGAAATATCTGGCTTTTGACTCCTGAACAAATCAGCCACTGACAACCATATGAAGTACAGTTCTACTCTGGCACACATGAGGTCAATAGGAGTCAAAGTCGTATCAACAGCAATCGGTTGAATGGTTACAACTCTATGAAGTGAGCACTATTATTATCCTTCCCATGTTGTTGTTGTTCTGTGCCGTTGAGTCGCCTGCAATTCATAGTAACCCTATGTACAACAGCCCTAAACCCTGCTCTGTCCTGTGCTAGTCTCACTGTCTCTGACACACCTACACCCATTACTCCAGTCACTGAATCAATCCACCTCATAGAGGGCCTTCCCTTCCTGTGCTGTCCCTCCACCCTTCCAAGCATGATGTCCCTCTTCAAGGACCGGTCCCTCCTTACAACATGTCCAAAGTATGTTAGACGAAGCTTCAGAATCCTTGCCTCCAAGGAGCAGCCCGGCTTCACCCTCTCCAGGACAAACATGTTTGTTTTCCTAGCAGTCCATATTCAATACTCTTTTCCAACACCATAACTCAAAGGCATCGATTCACCTTCTATCATCCCTAGTCATTGTCCCGCTCTCTGATGCATAGCAAATGACTGCAAAGACCATGGCCTATATCAGGTGAACCTTAGTCTCCAGAGAGACACCATTGCTCTTCAGTACTTTGGAGAGGTCCCTAACAGCAAACTTTCCCATGGCAATACGTCTTTTAAATTCCTGGCTGCTGGTGCCAAGAGTATTGACGGTGGAGCCAAGCAAACTGAAGCTGTGAACAATCTCAATCTCTTTGCCATCCATTCTGATGCTGCCAATTGGCCCATATCACAGATACATAAATGGAATCACAACTGTTAGCTGTTGTGAGGTTCTTTCAAGGCGACTAGAGCCTTCAAGTCATAGCAACCCTTTGAACCCTGTCCTCTCCAGCGCCATCCTCACAATTTCCAACACGGCTGGTCCCACTGCTGCAGTCACTGTGTCAATTCACCTTACCGAGAGTTCCCTTCATTATTGATATACTCCTATCTATCTTTCCCAGCATGTCTCGTCATCATGATTCATGAAGCATAGAGCAATAAGCAAACCATTCAGGATTAGATAGCTGTTTAATGTACAGCCGGACATCCACGCAGGCCTGGTCCACCCACGCAGGCCTGGTCTAGAGTCTGTGTGTGATTCTCTCCTTAGGCAGAGGGGACTCCCACTGGGGTGCAGCGGTGCGGAAGCCAGTGGGTCTCTTTCAGGACCTTTCAGGCCATAGGGAGATATGGTCAGTGCAGTGAGTGCTCCACTGCGGGTGGACGCAGGACCTGGGTACTTGACTGGCCTGAGGCAGGGCTCTGGAGGACACATCTGTTCAGAACCATCAATGACGAGAAGGACGCCAGCAGAAGGGTCACTGTGGGCTAAACCAGAAGGCCAGTGGCACTATGGCTTGTTTGGTTACAGCAGACACTTGAGCATGGCTGGAGAGGAGAAGCTCAACTAGAGAAAGAGGAAACTGGAGATGTTGACAAGAGAAGGACCAGGCAGGTCAGGAAACCATGCAGAGGACCCCACACCCTGTCTCCTACAGCTTTGAGGGGTCATGGGGGTAGTGAAGGATCAAGCTGAAGTGTTTATTTTATTAACTTTTTTGTGCTTTGAGCGAAATTTTACAGAGAAATAGGTTTTCCGATCAAGAACTGACAGACATGCTGTTTCAGGATACTGAGCGCAATCCCGAAACCACGCAGCACTCTTCCCTTCCCTCCTTGTGTCTCTCATTGTCATTCGTCCTTCTTTCCCACCTTGGGAGCTGCACTCTTGGGCAAGTGCTGCCCTTTCGAGCACTGGTCGTGTAACTGGTTGTGTAACTGGTTGTTCTATAGAGTTGGTGCCTGGCTCGTGTCATTGTTCCCTTTAGAGGTTTGTCTATTATTTCACTGAAAGGTGAACTGTGGGGGTGAGTCCCATTTCAGGTTTGCAGGGTGACCAAGGGTCATCATTTCCGGGCTTCCCAGTAAGGCTGGCCTCATTTTTTAGGATTTTTTCCCTACCTTTTTCTCCTACTTTGACAAGGACCTCCTGTGACGCTCCGGTGGGAGAAAGATGGGCAACTGGCAGCCTGTATGATGTTCAGCCTCTGAAAACCCACTGTAAGGTCAGCTGAGCATCGGCTTTGACTCGACAGCAAGGCATTGATGCGTGTCGGAGGGCGTTAATTACACTTAGGCATTTTGACGGAATCCTTACCACCTTGTGCAATCAGTGGTATCAACCCATTTCTCAGAAAGAAGGAATTGAGGTTCCCAGTGGTTACATCCCTAGAGGCAAAGTCAGAATGTGGACGGGGCTCTAACCTGGAAGACCCCCAAGGAACACAGGAGACTCTCAGGGTGCGGGAAGACGAAGCAATGGCAGGAGCTGAGGTCAAGTCCGACTCATCCACTCTTTACCTGCATAGCTCTGAGAAGGTGGCTTCTTCTCCCTGAAAGGTGACTCTAACATGGGAAAACCTGGCCCTGGCCTAGGTGCTTCACAGGGATGATCTGGATTTTAACCGAGAGAGAGGTGCCAGTGACCTCCAGCAACACACAGTGCGTACCCAGGTGCTAGCATTGATCGCTGCCGCCACTAACACCATCGTTGCGTAGCTGTCACCCCGAGCTGACTGCACTTGACTGCCCCAGGTAGGCAGGACTGGAGGAGAAGCATCCTTCCCTTTAGCTTCTGCGTCACAGCCCAGCTGCCCTCGCCAGCAGACCTGCACCTTCCCCCAACATTCCCTCCCAATGCAATCAGCACTTTAATTAAAATGAGTTCATCAGGCTTTGTGGAGGCACAGGCAACAAAGAAAGTAAAAACAGCAATTAACTCCTGGAGACTGTGCCTGGAGACCTGGGAGTTTCCAGTGAAGAGAAGCGGGTGGGGAGGGCATGGAAGATTTAGCTGGTGGGTTTGGGAGAAGGAGAGAAACCTTCTGTGTGGAAGAGTCCCTGGCAGGCCCAGAGTAGGCATCTCATCAGGGGTTCCACACCCACAGGGGCCAGACCAGGTCCCTGGACTGGGTGCAGTGGGCCGTGGTCTCCCCCAGGCAGCAGAGTGAGCAGGGATGGGTTTGAAATTTCTCTCTGAGATGTCTACTCAAGAAAGAGGACTCGACAAAAAGAATGAGCAGGAAAGTCTTTGAGGAAATAGCACCAGAACACTCCTTAGATGCAAGGAGGGCCCATTGCCTTACCCACTGTGCTCATGTCAACAGGAAAGACAAATCACTAGACAAGGACGTCATGCCGGGCAAAGGCAGCAAACATGAGGGAAGCCATCAAGGAGATGGACAGATGCAACTGTTGCACCAATGGACCAAACTCACTAAAATCACAAGGGTGGTGCTGGGTCCGGATCAGGCAACATTCCACTTTGTTCTATAGAAGAATGACTCCAGGATGACTGTTGTTGTTGTTGTTGTGTGCCATTGAGTCAAGCATGACTCATAGCAACACTATGAACAAAGGATATGAATCCAGTCCTGTCCTGCGCCATGCTCACACTTCCTGACACATAAGAGCCCATTGCAGCAGTCACCTGGTCAGTCCATCTGGTTGAGGGTCTTCCTCTCCTTCCCCAAACCTCCACCCTTCCCAGCATCATGTCCTTCTCCAATGAATAACCCCTTTCAGCAACATGCCCAAAGTACATGAGGTGAAGCCTCATCATTCTCGCCTCCAAAGAGCACTCGGGCTGTCTGTACCCTCCCCAAGACATAGTGGTTCATTTTCTTGGTCGTCCAGGGGATGTTCAGTGCTCTTCTCCAACACCACAGCTCAAAGGCATCAATTCTTTTTCTATCATTCTTATTCATTGTCCAGCTCTCGGATGCATAGCTAGTAATTGGAAAGACTATGGCCTACATCAAACGCACCTTAGTCCTCAAAGGGACATCATTTCTCCTCTATAATTGGAGAGATCCCTAACTGCAGGTTTTCCTAGTGCAATGTGTCTCCTTATAGCCTGACTGCTGGTACCAAGGGTGTTAACTGTGAATCCAAGCAAGATGAAGCTGTTGACAACTTCAATCTCCTCTCCATCCATCAAGCAACTAACAACATTTAATTAGAACTGTGTAGTCAGGGCTCTTGCTCTTAGCCTTCTCTCTGCCCACTAAGTCCTTCCTTTTTTGAGGGCCACTGTGGTGGGTAAAGGAGGCTCTGGTGATAGAGATTGCAGGGAGGCGCACCACTGACTCAAAGGCCATGTCTCTCTAGCAGTTAGAATTCAGCAACAGATCCACAAAATAAAGATAGGCAGTCTCTGCCAAAGGGGCCCTTTAGAGTAGTGAGAGAAGATCTTCACCCTGAAACCCACAGCGTCCCTTTTCAGCAGGAAGTAGCTAAGAGAATACGCCGTCCCCTTTTCCTTATGACTCAGGGTGAAGTCTCTCTCAGGGAGGAGTGATAGGGAATGGCAAAGGATACACTGACAAAGGAGATTAATCAGAACTGGCTTTGACAAGCACTGTGGCAATTGGACAATTAAAACAGACATTTGTATGGCGGGGGAAGAAGAACAAACTGGGGAGGAGGGTAGAGAGAATGGTCCAGCAATGAAGGAATGAAAACCCAAAATCCCTATAAATGTTCATTAAAATTAATAAAATTTAATAATAAAAAAAGAAAAGTATAAAGTGCTCTAAAAAAAAAAGATAGGCAGTCTCTTCCAGTGTAATTTACATCTTATGAAATCCAACCAAGGGTCAGTTATGTATAGGTTCCAAGCTGATGTCAATGAGTTGGAGGTTCTTTGAATGCTGGTTATATTGTGTGTGCAAACTTGGCTTCCTATGACTCTATAGCTTGGCATTTACAATAAGTCACTTGCTTGGTGAGATCTGATAGGATATGATCTTTTCCACGGTGCCTGGTATGATATTATAATCACCACAATGAGATCTGCTATGAGTAGCCAATCAGCTGAAAGGGATTTCCACTGAGGGTGTTATACGACTCAAACACACCCACACCCACACACATGACTGGTAAAGTGTTCTTGTTTTTGCTTTTTGCTCTATCTGGATCCTGTATCTGACACAACACCATCTGATCTCTTTAGACCGGAGCCAGTGGCCTGCTATACATATATTGCTTGCCAATATTCATCAACATGGAAAGCCAGCAGTCTGCTGTCTGACCTGTCCATCCTTGAGCTTAAGGTCCCAGGAATTGATGGAATACCAACTGACATATTTCAGCAAACAGTTGTGTCCTAGATGAGCTCACCAGGTTGTATCAGGAAATCTGGAATACAGCGACCCAGCCAACTGACTGGAAGGGATCCCTATTTATTCTCATTCCAAAAAGAAGTGATCCAACAGAGTGAGGAAATTATCTAACAATATCACTGACATCGTGCACAAGCAAAATTTTGCTGAAGATTATCCAAAAATGACTGGAACAGTACATTGACAGAGGACTACCAGAAATATAAGCCAGGTTTAGAAGAGGCCATGACACTAGGGACATCACTGCAAATGCTAAATGGATTTTGGCCAAAAGCAGAGAATACCAGAGGAATGTCTATCTGTGTTGCATGATTATACAAAGGGATACTGATTGAAATGTTTCAGCTGACAGATGCAGCCTGGATGCACTCAAGCAAAATACTGCTGAAGATCATTCAAAAATGGCTAGACCAGTACAGAGATAGGGAACTTTCCAGAAGTCCAAGCAGGATTTAGAAGAAGCCATGCATACCAGGAGGCCAGGATTGCTGATGTCAGAAGAGGACCCTGGCTGAAACAAAGAATACCAGAAGAATGTCTATTTCTGCTTTTTTGACTATGCAAAGGCATTTGACTGCATGGATCATAGCAAGTTATAGCTAACACTGAGAAGAAAGGGAATCCCAGAGTACTTGCTGTGCTCATGCGAAACACAGATCTAGACCAAAGGCTATTGTGCAAACAGAGTATGGGAACACTACAAGGCTTAAAATCAAGAAAGGTGTATGTCAGGGCTGTATCCTTTCTACACACCTATTCAATGCTGAGCAAATAGTTAAGGAAGTTAAGGAAGCTGGACTCTAAGGAAGAATGTGGCATCAGATTGGAGGAAGACTCATCAATTACTGCATTATGCAGATAAACTTACTTGCTGAAAGTGAAGAGGACTTGAAGCACCAACTGTAGATGATCCAAGACTAAAGCCATCAAATGAGTTGCGTCTCAACATCAAGAAAAAAAAATCACCATGATAAATAGAGAAAAGACTGGAATTGTCAATAGTAGTTTCCCCTTACTTGGATCCACAATCAACACCCATGGTAGCAGCAACCAAAATAAATAAAAAGACATGTTACATGAGGGAAATCTTCTATTAAGGACGTCTTCAAAACTCTTAATAGCAGAGATCAGTTTAAAGACTAAGGAGAAAGAAGGAAAGAGGGGGGAGGGAGGGAGGGAGGGAGGGAGAGAGAGAGGAGAGGGAGAGGGAGAGAAAGAAAGAGAGAGAGAGAGAGAGAGAGAAAGAGAGAAAGAGAGAAAGAGAGAAAGAGAGAAAGAGAGAAAGAAAGAAAGAAAGAGAGAAAGAAAGAAAGAAAGAAAGAAAGAAAGAAAGA
>NW_006399752.1:37764886-37771874 GCF_000299155.1 Elephantulus edwardii | reverse complement strand
GAAGGGAAGGGAAGGGAAGGGAAGGGAAGGGAAGAGAAGAGAAGAGAGATAAAAGAAAGAAAAAACCACTAAGGTGTACCTGATCCAAGCCGTGGTATTTTCAGTTGTCAGGTGTCGGAAAGCTGGACAATGAATAAGGATGACAGAAGAATTGTTGATGTTTTAGAATTGTGGTATTTGGAGACGAGTATTGAATATGCTATGGACTGACAAAAGAACAAACAAGTCTGTCTTAGAAGTGCAACCATGGTCCTTAGAGGCAAGGATGATGAAATATCATCTCATTAACTTTGGACATATTTTCAGGAGGAACCAGTCCTTAGACAAAAACATCATGCTTGGAAAGGTGGCGAGTCGGTGAAAGAGAGGAAGACCTTGAACAAGATGAACTGGAACAGTACCTGCCATGACAGGCTTGAGCATGACAGATATCACCAGGATGGCACAGGATAGGGCAAGAGCCAGATGTGTCGTTCACAGGGTTGCTATGAGCCATTGTTTGATGGTTGATTTGATGGCATCGAACAACATCTCAATTCAGAACAGCCATATTTCAAATGCTCAATCATCATGTGTGGTCAGTGGCTACCCCATTGAATAGTGCAAGTGGTACTACGCACTGATGTTGAATGGTGACCTGGTCATCATTTATCATCTTGGCACATTTCTCTCTCATGTAACTGTGACCAGGGTCCGTTCACCTCCAGGGAATCTGCCCTGGGGACTGTTATTATTATCAATAGTTCTTTAGTTATTCTCTCACTCACGGTGACTCTATGCACAAGTGAATGATATTCTGCCTGGCCCTGCACCACCCCATGATTGACTGTGGACTGGACAGCTGTAATCTATGAGGTTTCACTGGCTGATTTTGGGGAGATTACCAGGCTTTCTTCCTAATCTTAGGAAGCACTCCTGAAATCTGGTGAGCATTCAGCGGTACATACATCCCCCTTGACAGGAGAGTGGCGGCTCTGCTTAAGGTACGCTGGCCAGGAATCAAACTCGAGTCTCCCAAGTGGAAGACAAAAATTCTACCACTACATTACCAGTGACAAGACCCCAGTGTAAGTCCATATACTGATGTGGAATGATCGTATGTCAGAGTCCTCTGCTCTCATGCTAAGAATAGATGCTGTGAGGTGCTAGTTTCAGATTGGCCCCAGAACAATGACCTGGAATCCCCTTCTCAGTTCCCTTTCCTTCCACACTAAGGACTTCAACACCAAACAGGAGACCTTCTCGTTACTTGGTATGCATTCCTGCTAAAATCAACTCTCATGCATCTACACGAGAAAACAAACAGGAGGACGCCTTTGATGGGAACAGAAGGAAATGTTTTACCTCCTACTTCCTCCTACTCAGTTTCATCCATCCGTGTATTTACTCATAAATGCTCACTGGCTCACTGGTTTGCTCGTTCATGAGACATTCTCAGAGCCCTCCCTCAGAGTCCGGTGTCTGCTAGGTGCTGATGTGCTTCACATGTGGATAAGAAACAGTATTTGCTCTCAGTCTGGAACCCTCTCATGGGCTTATATGAGTGGAAATGAGAGCAATGCATAAGGCAATAGGGATTGCATCTCAATGTCAAGAAAACAAAATTCTCGCCACTAGATTGACAGGCAACATCATGATAGAGAAAGACTGAAACTGTCAATGACTTCTTCTTACTTGGATTCGCAGTCCATACACTTGGTGATGAAACAGCCTTGTTGTTGTTGTTGTTGTGTGCCATCAAGTAGGAACTGTCCCACAGCTGATCCTCCGGAGGATTTTCAGAGGCGGTAAAATCTCTCAGGAGATCGCTCGTTCTTCTCTGCAGAGCAGCTGGTAAATTCAAACCTTGTGCCTTTGGGATTGCACTGCAGCTTACCATGGGGTCACCAGAGCCCCCTAATAAATTGCAGCGAGCACTTCAAGTTCTCCTCATTTGAGCAAACAAGGCTGTGCCATCTGCAGAATGGAGGTTATTGGTTAGTCTTCCTCCTCTTAAACCACCTTAGTCTACATTTTGTTGTTGTTAAGATGTTAAGTGCCACAGAGTTGTAGGGGACTCATAGTGACCCTATGAAGGAAATTTCTCAACACTTGTGTGTCTTTAATCCTTTCTCCAGGTTCATAGGGTTTCCAGAGTCAGGCTATTAGGGAAGTGGATGCCACCCTTGCTTCCAAGCTTGTTTTAATTGGGGAGTTCCACCTCACACTGTCTGCATTGGGTAACCAACCATTAATGCATTGACACATCAGTGTCACAGTGTTCAGCCTCACAGCAACCACAAGTTACCACTGTACGGCAACTTGTACACCAGGGCTTTAAGACCTAGAGGAATGTTTGAACAAAAACAACGAAAGACAGGCCCGAGGGCCGCGGATTAAAAGTCACCCACCTTTGGCTTGGTAGCATTGCTTTCTGTCCACTTAGCCAACTGATCTGTCTCTATGTTGATGTTATGGTCGTTAAGTGCCGTCGAGTCACAGGCGACTTTAAAAAGGACTTTAAAAAGGTCCTTGGTAAGAGATTTGCCCAACACAATCTATAACGACTGTTATTATTGTTAGGTGTCCTCGAGTCAAGTACAGGTCATAGTGACCCTATGAACAAAAGATCTGAACCCCGTTCTGTCCTGTGCCATCCTCACACTTCCTGACACACAAGACCCCACTGCAGCGGTGACCTATAATGATTACAGCCTGGCAAACCCTATGGGAAAGACATCAGGTCACTGTAAGTAGTAACCACCTCAAGGGCATCTGTCAGCAAGGGACAGTGTACTAGAACTGCCACCTCACAGGGCCAGAGCTGAGGGTTGTCAGCCAGGCTGACTGGTGGAGTGCGGTGGGAGAGACGCCATACTTGTCAGAACTAAAAGAGCTCTGTAACACTGGCCCAGGGCTGCAAGACCCCATTCCTGAAGACCCCATTTCCCCGGGCCCTGCAGGATCCAGCAAGGCGGAGTGTCAGAGGGAGGCCTGCTGGGAAGAACGCCCAGGAATAAGCTGTCCTGCCTGAAGCCTTGTGTCCTGAGTGTTCCTGACCTGAACTGGAACCCTTACTGCAATAAACTCCACAACATGACCTACTGTGTGGCAGCATATGGCGTCCCCATCATAAAGTCACACTCAGTGCTGCACAGTCGAAGCTGCCTTATATCACACTCCAATACAGAGTACAGGTGCCCCGTGGGGCTTCTTCATAGGCCAGAAAGCTTTAGGGGAGAAATCGCCTTCTCTTTCTCCCACAGACTGACTGTTGGGTTTGATCTTCTGACCTTTCAGTTAGCAGTGACACACTATAACCACTGCACCACCAGGAATCTTTGTCCATATTAATGCTTCTAAAGTTGATTTGAATGCTATTGCCATTTCAAAGCAAAGTTTAGCTCAGGTCTCCAATAGCTTAGCTTAGGTTGGGATGAAGATGAGCCGGTATTGGGGTCCACTGAGGACCGTGTACAGATGGGACTCCAAGCCCCCTTTCCCAAGATTCTGGCTCAGGAGGCTTCTGAAATTTTTGCTCAGGGCCCCCAGAAATCCTGACTATGGTGGTCCAGGGACCACACTTTGGAAAACCCTGGGGAGAAGCATGTGTGTCCTGAGAAGAGCAGATCTCCAGTGAGGAAGATGTGTGCCCAGGCTTCCGAGGGCAGCAGGCTCTCCTGTCCGGTTCTCTGCCCCTGTCAGCTAGAGGAATGGGTCCCAGGTGTCGCGGACGTAGCCTGAATAACTGAGCGAGTTACTGAACTCGGCAAGCAACTCATGAATTCTTAAACCCCCCTCAAGGATTCCCAGACAGGGACAGGGTCCACTGAAGAGCTCTCTGGGCCCTCTGCCCTCCATCATCTCCCCAGATGAGGCTAGGTGACAGGGTCATGCCCCCCTGCTGTGGCCCCCAGGGTGAGAGCTTTTGGGGGAACAGAACGCTCTTCCCCACCTCCACCCCTAGCCTTCTTAGCACATGAATTATGTATCCAGCACTAGCATGCAGCTGTCAGGAGACTGTCCCTGGACCAGAAATCTCTAAGAGTGCCGTGCACAGACATGTCCCCCTTCTCTGCCCCCATACAGGACACACTGCCTGTGTGGCTCTGGAGGTGGACATTGCTGTCACACTTCTCATGAGCTCTGTGGGGCGAGGACAAGTCTGTGCCTTGCCACTGGCCTCAGTGTCTCGCACCGGAAGATGAGGATAGTGGGGTCATCTTGCCACACTGATCTAAGGTGCATTCTGTCGCTGCCGCAGACACACGGGGCATCCCGTGTAAACGATTCCCGTCCTGTGTGGGCAGTGGTGGGTTGCACAGGGTGACTCTAGTTGTTGACTTAGATTTTCACCACATGGCTGGGTCGTTGTGATGTACCATGGAGTCAGAACTGACCCAGGGCTGACTCGACAGCAAGTTTTCAGAGGCACAGGGGGAGCAGGCGGAGACACCCCCTCTTCCTCCTGCGCACCAGTAGGTAGATTCGAACTGCATCCCTCTGCTTTGGCAGCAAAGCTCCTTACTGCTAGGCCACCTGTACATATGTGGGGTGTTTGTGTGCTCCCTGAGGGAACGTGGATAGCTTGCTAGTAAGGGAAATAGAACCCTTTGGGTGGGAACATGCAAAATAAAGCATTGCATTTATTTAAATGAGAGGAGATTGTTCCGTTTGACCATCCTCCCAGGCTTAAACTGAATGGGTTCAGAGGCAGAGAATGATTATACTTGCTCCCGTCAAGGAAGAAGCAGCAGAAAGCACAGTGATCCCTTTGAAGACCCTGGCTAGATGAGGACCCCGGCCAGACCACCACCACCACCACAAACAGCAGCAGACGTGGCAGGGAGCCAGGGCCAGGAGAAGCTGAACTACGCCACCTCACAGGGCCAGAGCTGAGGGTTGTCAGCCAGGCTGACTGGTGGAGTGCGGGGGAGAGACGCCATACTTGTCAGAACTAGAAGAGCTCTGTAACACTGGCCCAGGGCTGCAAGACCCCATTCATGAAGACCCCATTCCCCTGGGCCCTGCAGGACCCAGCGAGGCAGAGTGTCAGAGGGAGGCCTGCTGGGAAGAACGCCTGGGAAGAAGCTGTTCTGCCTGAAGCCTTGTATCCTGAGTGTTCCTGACCTGAACTGGAGCCGTGACTGCCCTAATAAACCCTGCAGTAGTGAGTACTGTCTCCGATGGGTGCTCTGGTGGCCAAGAGGGCAGGCGGTTGTGGTGCTAACCCAAAGGTCGCATAATCTACTTCTCCAGCGGTTCAAGTCCACCAGCAGCTGGATGGGCAACCTCACGGAGGCAATTCCCAGCCTCTCATAGCCTCCTGGAGGGTGTGCCTCGAGTAATTTCTACACCAATGAGTGAGAGATGGTCTTTGAGTTCAGTGCAGCCTCTGTGATGCCTTAAGGAACCCATGAGGAGAGCTCCAGTGGCCTGATGGGTAAGAAGCTGCATTGCCAACCCAAAGGCAGGTTTGGACCCTGCTCTGCACAAGAGAGGTGGGCAATCTCCTCCCATACAATGTACGGCCTCTGAAAACCCAGCAGGGCATCTGCTATGAGTCAGTTCCTACTTGACAGCAATGAGAGAAAGAGAGCTGCTGGCTCCCTGGACCCTAACAGCTCGGGCTTTGATCTTTTTTGAGTTTTTGCAAAGGTATCGAGAGCTGTGGGAGAGACAGTGTTTTAAGGACTGGCAGAAGCAGGTGCAGAAGCTCAGACACATGACTGGCCCCACCAGAAGCAGTTTTGTGCCAATGACATGGGTGATGGGGGCTCTTTCCCCCTGTGGCATCGGCAGATGCCTGGCCCCGCTGCGCCCACGTGATCCCTCAGTGTCACACTGGACCTCGATATTCCAAAGGGTCTACACTGGCTGTTTTTTCTAACATGAATTCCTGGGTCCTTTCTCTTCGCTTATTCTGGAAGCTCCCCTGAATGTGTTTAACATCACACTAACACACAAGCTTCTGGTCATGATGGTGGTGGCTTCACACACAATGTACTGGCCGGGGGTGGGACCACCTCCTGCATGAACGGTGACAGTTCTACCACTGAACCACCAATGCCCACGACCTTCCAAATAAGAGGAGGAAATGTCTGAGGGTGCCCGTTCCATGCCTCACACAGATTAAAACAATCACCCACCCAAACCGACCAACCCACCCATTGACATCAGATCAATTCTGACAATTCTGCTGCTATGAGAACCTTCCCTCCAAGATTTCCAATGCTGTGATCATTGCAGAACCAAGGAACAGACGGTGGGTTTGAACCACTGACTTCTAGGCTGGCAACCAAGGGTTTACTTTTTAATCTAACTCTTCTCCCTTATTGCTGTTCTTGGAATCTGCTCATAGCTGACCTTCCACTGGGTTTCTGAGGCTGTAAATTACATGGGAGGAGTCTGTCCTTCTTTCTCCCAAAGAATTGCTAGTGGATTAAAACTCCAGAGAGGCGTGGCCTCTGGGCTAGTAGTGAAACTCCCTACGGACCAGGCCACCAGGACCCCCATGCAAACCCAGTAGTATCAAATGCTGCTATCATTAGAACATCTGGGGGAGCTTTTAATGATCCTTTTAAAGGACCTATTAAAGGCCCACACTCCCCCCAGGACACTCCTATCAGGACCTAGCGGTGAGGCTCCAGGGCTAGTAGTTTCTGAGCCTGGATTTTGTTCTCTGTCCCTTCCACAGATGACACAGAGCCTTAGCTCTCTGGTCACTCATGTTTGTTATTGTTGTTATGTGCCGTCGAGTCACTTGCGACTCATAGCGACCCTACGTACAATGGCCCTAAACTCTGCTCTGTCCTGTGCCAATTGCACCATCTCCGATACACCCATCCCAATTACCCCAGTCACTGAATCAATCCACCTCATAGAGGGCCTTCCCCTCCTGCGCCGTCCCTCCACCTCCCAAGCATGATGTCCTTCTCCAAGGACCGGTCTCTCCTCACAACATGTCCAAAGTATGTTAGATGGAGCCTCAGAATCCTTGCCTCCAAGG
>NW_006399752.1:37731829-37764576 GCF_000299155.1 Elephantulus edwardii | reverse complement strand
CTTTACCATCCATCCTGATGCTGCCAATTGGCCCAGTGGTGAGAATCTTTGTCTTCTTGACATTGAGCCTCAATCCATATTGGAGGCTGCAGTCCTTGGCCCTCTGCAGCAAGGGCTTCAAGTCCTTCTCACTTTCAGCAAGCAGGGTTGTGTCATCTGCATAACGCAGATTGTTGACAGATCTTCCACCAATCTTGACCCCACCTTCCTCCTCAAAGAGCCCAGCCTCTCCGATAATCTGTTCTGCATACAGGTTGAAAAGGTATGGAGATAGGACACATCCCTGGCATATACCCTTCCCAATTTTGAAACATGCAGTGTTTCCTTGCTCTGTTCTAACGACTGCCTCTTGGTCCAAGTATAGGTTTCGCATTAGCACGATCAAATGTTCTGGGATTCCTATTTTTCTCAGAGTCAGCCACAGTTTGTTATGATCCACACAGTCAAATGCCTTTGCACAGTCAATGAAACACAGATATACGTTCCTCTGGTACTCCCTGCTTTCAGCCAAGATCCATCTCTCTTAGAGAAAAAAAGAAAGAAAAACAAACCCACAAAATGTATTTCCTTCACAGCGACTGCGTATCAGACTTCTGAGGCTGTAAATCTTGATGGAAGGAGATTGTCCATCTTCTCCCTTGGAGTGGCTGGTAGATTTGAACCACTGACCTTTCTGTTAGCAGCCCAGCATGTAACACACGAAGACACAGAGCCTTGGCTCTCTAGTCATTCTTGTGTGCCATCGAGTTGGAACTTAACCAAAGCTGATCCTCTAGGTTTTCAGAGGCAGTTAATCACATGGGCGGAGACTGCTCATCCTTCTCCAGCGGGGGCGAGTGGCCTCGAACCGTGTGCCTTTAGGATTGCCATCACTTTTAGATCATAAAACGTGTGACACTGGACACCACCCTACTGCAGCACTGATTTAGCGACATAACACACCTTCCCATGTCACCAGTTGCCATCAAGTTTGTTACGGCTGGTGGAGCTTCGCAGGTGTCAGGGGGGCGCTGGGCTCCGTCTGCTGCATTTTCAACTATCAGTACAGGCCTTTCTTTCAAGGTATCACTGGGTGGTTTCAAACCAACAGCCTTTGGTTAGCAGGTGAGCACTCAACCACTGTGCACATCAGGGGTTTAAAAAGACGGAAACTGGTGCTAAGGTAGCTGCCATTCCCTCATGAAGGCCCCAGGCCACTGCAGGGCCCATGATGGATCACACACACACTCCTACCCTGAAGGATTCACCACTTGCAGAGCGAGCAGGGAGCAGTCCTGCCCTCTGCTCAGGGAGCTGCTCTCTCACTCAAACCACAACCCTGAAGCGTGACCCACGAATAGCAGCCTGGGCTTTGCGTCCTCATCATCCACTGTGCGGACATGCAGGAAGGTCTGAGGTCCAGCCCACCACCATCCCCTGTAAGTGGTGGTATAGACGCAAAACATACAACCCAGGACGTGAGGGAGTGTGCTGGGGTCACTGAACCGAGGGTGAAGAGGCAATATTTCCCAAGGAGAAATGAAACCTGAGCATGTGGAACAAAGATCGGAGAACAAACACCAAGACGAAGGGAAAGTGGAGCGTAAGAGCCTGTAGAGGAAGCTAGAGTGTGCTCCTGGGACAGAAGGACGCAGTGTCACTAAGGAACTGAGAACACAGGGAGCCGGGGTGGGTTGCATGGGGCCTCTCAGGCAAGGTGAAGAATCCAGCCCTCATCCCAGTGTCAAAGAGGAGATGCCGGAAGGCTGGAACGCCTTGGGGCTGACAGAGTGTGGATGCGGAAAGGACAGCTATCAGAAGCCCAGGTGATGGCAGCTTGGGCCAGGAAGGTACATGTGGAGAGGGGCAGTGAGGAAGGGTTGACTTCAAGACCCCGTAGTGGACCAAAGGTGGGTGTAAGGGGTCGGGGGTGAGGGAGAAGATAGAAGAATGATTCCTGATGTACCAGGTGAGTGGGGATGCCTGGTCCACCAACTGGTCTTATGGGGTGGTGATGGCTGAGTTTATGTGTCAACCTGGCCGGGCCACAGTTCCCAGTAGACTGGCCAAACACTAGTCTAGGTATGATCTAGGGGCAGTTACACGTGGTTAAATCAGTTGGTTTTAGGCAAAGCAGATGACCTCATGTAATGTAATAATATCACTGTCCATAATGCAATGTAATCAATCAACCAGTGTTGTATATCTGAAACCTGAGAGAGAGAGAGAAAACACTAGAAAGTATGAAAGAGACTCACAGACGTGGTTGACACAGCTGAGGCCAGTTTGGATTTATAGCTCTCAAACCTTCAAGAAAATACAGTTCTTCAAAGCCACCCACTCGTGGTATTTCTGGGATAGCAGCTCTAGCAAACAGGCTCTGGGATTTAGAGTGACTCCTTATCCTATGCTACTCTGGAAGTCGGCTGGCTGGCTGGCGTCTCAGTGGCCTTCTCGTCTTGATGTCAGTCAGGCGAGGGACGTATCTGGGGTCCTCATCATCACTCCTCCTTGCCTGGACACTTAACTTGGTGGGGAAGCCCAAGCTGCGATTTAATCTCACTCACCTGTCCTCTCTTATGCAACTTGGAGAACTGTGGATGCAGGACCAGGGCAGTATCTACTCTTGCATGACGTCTCTTGGTGGAAGGTAGAAAATCTGAGATGGTATTCACCACCAGGAGAAGCTGAAGAGTGGCTGGTTGCACACCTGTGCCTGGAGTTCAGGGTAGAGCTTTGGGTGGGCTCACCACGTGGTTTACTCAGAAGTCACCGGAGAGAAGCTCCTTTTAATGTGCATGTCTCAAGCCCTCCAGCTCACATCCGCTTGCTGGTGCTGTCAGCATGAAGGGATACAGCCCAGACTCCTGCCCACCGCCAGCAGGTCTCTGTGGATGCAGCCCCTGGCCACCACCCCACATCCACACCACTCCCCCCACCCTGCCCCCAAACTCCTGCCCACGGCCAGCAGGTCTCTGTGGATGCAGCCCCTGGCCGCTCCCCCTCTCACTGCCGCCTGTCCTCTGACCACACTCAGCTGTGATCAGTTTCTTACCCTGCAGGTTCTCCATCTCCTGCCCTTTGTTTGCACAGCTGTTCCCTGGTTCCGATCCCTCTTTCCCCGTGCTCCCACTCTTCATTACTACATTCTTCAACACCCACCAGTTGGAATGGACTGGAAGGGAATTGGTCCTGGTGCCATGTGCCAGGTACAAGTACCCCATTTAATTCTCAGTTCTGTTTGCCTCATTTTACAGATGAGGAAATCCGGACGCAGAAACAAGCAGTTTTGCCCAAACCACACAATGAGTAAGTAGCAGAACTGGGATTGAAACTGCCTTCTGCTCTGGATGCAGGGTCTCACAGCGCACCCAGGTACCCTGATCTTATTGTTTGTCTGGGACCTTGAACCCCAGGTCCAGGAGGGAACTGTCCGTGACCCCCATGGCTGAGCTCAACTTCACGGGCCTAGCAGCGACAGCATGGACTTCGAGTTCAAAGCTAGCCTGGTAATGACCTCGGGGAACCCCCTGGCGCCAGAGGGTCTCAATTTGAGCAGCATATCTACACCGGGAGATCTCACAGAGCCTAGAGGGGTTCCACTGGGCTCCGCCTCCAGAGGCGGGGCTGAGGTGGTCACGTGAAGGGGCTCCCCCCCTTCGCCCCAGCACCGCCCATCCTGTCCCCGGTGCCCCGCCCCGCCTCCCTGTCGCTGTCAGAAGCCTCCAGCCGGGAGGGATCCGAGGTGTCGCGCGGGCTCTGGACACGCCGCCACGCCGGGGCTGGTGAGGTCGGCAGTGCCGCCGCGGGGACCCGGGGGCGCCTGCTCGCTGCTCGGCCCCCGCCCGGCCAGCTGTGCAGGCGGCTGGATCGGTGGCAGCAGCAGCAGCGAGGACTTGAGCTCAGGCAGCAGCAGCTCCTGTAGCAGCGACGCCATGGATCTGTCCTTTATGGCCGCGCAGGTATGGGCACCTCTCCATGTGCCTTGGGACGCCAAGTTTGGGGAGGTCCCGGGCAGAGGCCCTGCCCTCTCCTGTCGGGAACCCTGCGGTGACGCCCACTCGAGACCTGCGTCTGGGTCCTTTGTCTCGAGCTGGGCAGTCTCCTGCACCCCCATCTCGGGCGCACGTCGGGGTGGGGCGCACCCTGCGCACCGGCGGATCCAGCTGATCCCACCTGGGTCTCTTCCTGGGGCTGGGTTCCAGGAGGTTGAGGGGCTCCCCTCCTTGTGTGGCCCCCTGCTCCCGTGTCCCAAGCTCCCCAAAGGCAGAGCAGCCCAGACCATCTCCATCCCCCGTGGATGGGCAACCTCTCTCTTCCCATTCCTTCTCGCGGCGTGGGGGGAATCTGGCATCCTTTGGTGACCTCGCATGCTCCAGGGGGAGTCTCACTTTCCTCCTCCGGAAGTGGGGGACCACGGGGGAGAGGCCCTCACAGCGGGAATGAGGGAGCCGAAGGAAGCTGAAGCATGTTTGTGCCGCCAGGCGGGCGCTAGCGCTTAGCCGTGGCTTCATCTTGCTTTGTGCTCTGATTTGCTTTCAGCCTCTGGCCTGACCAGAACTCTTTCCTAGCTACAAGGCAGGCTCCCAGTGGCGAGGCAAACAGATCCCCTGCCCTCGAGCTTGGCCTTTAAGCCAGGAGCTTCCGCGTGAGTTCTCCCTGCTCTGCTAGCGTGTCTGTGTCCAAGATCTTAAGCCAGAAAAAAGGCAGACGGACACCAGCTTCTTAGAGCTGACCTAGTGCTGAATTGTGTAGCTCCCGAAGAGGAGCGCACGGATGGATGGCAAGGGATGCCGCCGCACCAGATTCCAGCTGCGCCTTCTGTGGAGTCCGTTAGGCTGGGGTGGTGAGGGACCGAGGCCACCAAGGTTCCCTTGCGCCCTGTGGGTATATATGGCAGGGTATGTAACACTTGCTCATATTATCAGTTTCAGAAAATGGACTTTAAATGGGCACTTTCCTTTTCCTCAAAACTTCATGCACGGTGGAAAACTGTGCTTAAAAATCTCAAGTCCCCTGCAGGCTGGCAGGTGCGCTCCCCAAAGACAAGACGTGCAGAAGGCAGAGCGCCACCCCCATCCGCGCCCCCTGGCAACATTGATTCTCACTCCTTGGCCGCTTCCTAACAAATTTTCCATAATACTAATTGCTCCTCTGAGAAATGTTGGCCTTTTGAATTTTTTTTTTTTGCTTGATTATCAGTGTTTGGTTCCAAAATCTATTCTTATAAATATTGTCATGTGGCCTGGGATGTTAGATTAGCAATGACTTCAGCAGCCACCTCTGAATTTTCCAAGGGGAATAAAACTCAACCCCCAGTGATTTCTGCCTCTGCCTTCCTCTCTGGATCCCACCCAAGAGTGTTGCCGTGGTTACAAAATAAATTGATCACTGCTAACCCCTGGGATGTCTGGAGCATCCGTGGTTGCCATGGTAACTCGACTAGATAAACAGCACCTATAGGCAGAGGCTGCAGAGCCTGGCCACACTCTTAGCATGTTTGTTAACTGTTGACGTTCAAAGGCCAGAGATGCTGCCTGATGTTCGTCATTAATTACCACCTCCACCCCGGGCTGGGCACAAAGACCAGAAGAAAGCATGAAGTGCCATAGTTCTAAGGAGTTTTACAGCTTAAAGAGCATCAGTGCTGCACCTCTGGGCACCTGGCCCACTTTATTACATGAAATCCTTACAAGGCCACGATGTCTGCACTGGTATACCCATTTTACAGATCAGAACATCAGCCTACAGCAAACACATACTGTTAGTAAATGGAGTGCTTGCAGAGAGGCTGGGTTTCCCCTCATTGCTTCACTTCAGAAGAGAGGAAACGCGCAGCACCAGTTTTCATCGGGATGATTCCAAATCACGGCAGCTCGTGAAAACGGACCACCCTGGGCGTCTCAAGGTTTATTAAAAAAATAAATTCCAGGCCTTTCTTCCGAGGTACCTCTCAAGGAAAAGCCAGAGTTGGAGCCAACTCGCAGCTGATGCTCCAGCAGTTTTTCAGAGGATGTGAGGTGCACGAGAGGAGATGGACTGTCTCTCTCTTGAGGACACACAGGGAATCCAACCACTAGTTGTTGTTGGTTGGTGGCATCAAGTCAACTACGACTCATAGCAACACGCAGAATAATGTATCGGAACCCGGAGGCTCCAGCTTTGTGTTAGCGGCACAGCCCCCAGAGCCCACGCCCCAGAGCTACCTCTCTATTGTTATTAGGTGATGTCAAGTGGACCATGACTCACAGAACATTATGAACAACAGAGCAGAACCTTGCCTTTTAGGTACTTTGAGGAGGAGTGAAGCCTCCCATCTCTGCATGAGCAGCCGAGGCCATTAACTGCTTGTCCACCAAGGACCTCAATCGTGACCGTTAAGTGCATGTCGTAGCGTCCTCCCCTCCCCAGCCTGCCACACAGGAATCTTTTCCCTCAGCATCCACCCACCTGCTCACCACGTACTGAGGACCTACCTTGTCTCAGGTACTTGGATGGCAACAGAGAGGACAAAAGGGAGTGAGACTAGCCCTTTGTCCCTGGCCACTTACTGTATAGTGGGGAATAATTCTAGCATTGGACATGGCAAGGTGCCTGGCTAATAGTGGGCCTGCAGTGATTTTCCGTTGAATGATTGGGTGAGGGAGAGCCAAGATGTCTGTCTTTGCACATCAGGAAAGAACAGTGTGTGGTGTCACATACCTCCCCTGAACCCCTGTCCTCACCAGGTCTTTAAGAGAATGAGACCCCTAGATGGGCTAGAACTCCAGGCAGATTGACTTGGAAAGAGGACATCCAGAATGTATTTACAGAGTCTGTCAGAGAGCTAGGAGAGAGGAGACAGAGTCAGACATGGGGAGTGAGACCAGGGTCAGGAACTGGAAGGCGCTCATTTTGGTGTGGTGGTGGGGAAAGTCTGTTATTTAATCAGTGGTCATTGAGAGGCATCACAGATACTGAGCAGGGGGCTATTGCTGTTATTTGCTATTATCTGCTGTCAAATTGACCTCTGGCCCCTATAAAACCCATGTGCAAAGGAGCAAGGTCTGTCACAGACAGAATTGTAATGATCCATACTGCTCCAGCGTACTGAGAAACAACATCAGTCTAGAGACTAAGGTGCACCTGATCCAGGCCATAGTCTTCACAATTACTTGCTACGGCATTAGAGAGCTGGACAATGATTAAGGATGACAGAAGAAGAATTGATGCCTTTGAGTTATGGTGCTCTAGAAGAGTCATGAACATACCATGGACCGCCAAGAAAACAAATAGGTCTGTCTTGGAGAAGGTGAAATCAAGTTTCTCCTTGGAGGGTAGGATTTTGAAGCTCTGTCTTACTCACTTTTGAGCACGTGGTCAGGAAGGACCAGTTCTTGGAGAAGGACATCATGCTTGGAAGGGTGGAGGGACAGTGTAGGAGAAGAAGACCCTGGATGAGATGTATTGATATAGTAACTGGGGCAATGGGGGTTGGTGTGTCAGAATCGGTGAGACTGGGTCAGGACAGGGCAGGCTTCAGAGCTGCTGGACGTAGGGTTGCTATGAGTCACAGACAACGCAACAGAATATATCAACAACATGGGGTTCTCTCTCACTGACTGATTTTCAAAAGTCGTTTACCAGGCATTTCTTCCTAGTCTCTCTTAGTCTGGAAGTTCCCCTGAATCCTGTTCAGCAAGCACACAAGTCTCCACTGCTAGACAGGTGATGGTCGCATTTGAGGAGCATGAGCTGGGACCCGACCCGGTTCTCCTACGTGGAAGGCAAGAATTATACCATTGGGCCAGCCAGGGAGCAGGGGAATAGTATATAACCTAAGCAGTGTCTTGGGGAAATCAGAGCTGGAGTGGTGCCCAAAGCTGTCGAGAGGAAGCTCACCTGCTGGATGATTTAAATGCATGCAACCAGATCTGTATCTTCAAAACCTGCCTCCTTAGTCCTCAGTGTGTTGAGAAATAGGACTCTGGGCAGTGGCTTAAAATAAACTTGGACGCATACAAACTGTTTTAGAAATATTTCCCTTTCCAAAGTTAAGCCTTTAAAAGACATTCTTCTTGGATGTAGACATGAGTTCTCTGGCAAGGCCTCTCCGTGAAGGAGCCACTGGTGCAGGGAAACCAGGCATAAGGCTGAGGGAGGTGTGGGCCCTGAGGGTTGAAGGCTCAGCCTGGGAGCCCTGTCACCCCCTGTCCCAGCCTCGTGCACTGTGGTCCTGCTGGACTTCTAGCTGTCCCTTCTTCACCTTGGAAGTGCTCTGGCCCCACTCTACCCAGTCCCTGGAGACATCTGAGAAGCGGGAGCATTACAGGTTTCGAGGGTTGAATCTTAAACCTCTGTGTTATTGACATGGTAGCCAGTCTCCACAGACAGCCCTCCCTCCTGGGTGCACGGGATGCTCCCCACATCAGGAAGGGTGGAACCAGAGATCCACCCAGATGCATGTAGACTGCAGAGCTGTTCTGCCGGAGTCCATGAGGTAGCCAGGATCCAAAGAGATCTTCCTCCTGCTTCAGATGTGAGTGGGTTTAACCCACTGTTCTACTATGGCAAAGAGGCTTGATTAGCATCTTTGTGTTGGAGATGGGATTGCCTGTAGCCAGTTGGCTAGCGCGGAGGGACAGGTGTTGGGGTGAAGAGGACTGGGCCGGTGAGCCCAAGGAGGGGAGCAGGCAGGCTGAGGGCGAGGTTACGATACCCTGAAGAGCTGAGGCCCGCCCTGAGGTAGCGCAGATTCCGCAACTCATTCTCACACTACAGAGACCATATACCTCAGGCCATTGAAGCTTCTGGTTCTCAAGAGTGTTGACAATTCTGATTTTCATCGCAAGTGTCTGCATTTAGAAATGCTGGCATCTAATTAAAAACATTTAGCAAGCCAGCCACCCACACGGTAGGCTGTTTCAGTGACTTATTGATCGTATTTCCGTTGAAATGTCTTAAAAATGTATATTGCTTATAGATTTGTGGGATGAGAGTTCAGGAGCGCTGGCGCCCGCAGTTTGTGCTCCATCTGGTGTCTGCTGGGGTAACTAGGGCTAGAGTTTCTACTTCCGGATGCGTCCCCTTCTCACAGGTCTGGTGCCCCTGCAGCCAGGCTACACTCTTTCCATTTGACATCTCACCTGTTCTCCAGACACCCCAGGCCTCCTCCCAATAAGGAAATCTCATGCTTCTCCCGCTTCCTGTGAGGCTTCATGCGACCTGGTGTGTCATTAACACCGGATGCCCTCAGTTCAGAAAGTCACTGGGGCCAGCTCACATTCCAGGTGAGAAGAGTCACACACGGATGTGGGGAGCAGCTTGTGCACACAGGAAGGAGGAAAGATGTGCATGGCCCCCCGTCTTTGGAGACTTGCTACCATGCAGACCTCAGGAGACAAGAGTTCTAGTGTAGAGACGTCCTGGAGTTGCCTGTGCAGCATCTGTGGACTGGAGAGAGTGACCTGGGACGTGTTGGAACACCTTGACCAAGCCTTGTGAACTGCCAGGTCAGGAAAGAAGTGTGTGAACTAAAAAGGTAGCCGTGGCTTCATAAGGCTGATGCGTGTGAAAGGGCCAACATTTGAGCTGCCTTGATCCCGCAGACCAGTGCCATCAAGTCACACTCCTAACGACCTCCCATCAGGTTCCCAAGGGTTGTATATTGTACCAAGAGGACCCTGCCCGGCTTTCACCCTCAGAGCTGCTGGGGGATTTGAATGCCAGAGACATACAGCATTTTGGTTATCAGCTCACCACACTGTAGACTAAATGCTCTAGGGCTCAACCCTACGCATAAATAAATGCATGCTGAAAACAGGAAGATCCTTGAGCTGTGAAAGGGGAATGAAAGGACAAAGCTGAATGAGGCTATGTGGAGGCTGAGGGGCAGAAGAGGTGGTGTTTGAGCATCTAACCTTACTCCTCACTTAACTCTATCAGCCCAGCTTTGGGAACCTGGGCCCTGGGGGGCAGGAGGACACTGCTGTACCTGGAACACCATGTGTTGTGTTGTGTTTGAGGTTTTTTTTGGGGGGGGGACGATTATTATTAATTTTAATGAAAATTTACAGAGACAATGGATTTCCATTCATTCACTGTTGCACTTTTCTCCCTGCCCACCCCTTCCCCCCAAGTATACTCTTCTCTTTGACAAGTAAAAGAAAAATTCTTTCATTGTTTTATAATCCCTCCCCCCAGGTCCACTCCACTATGCCCTGGGCTGTCTGTCTGAAAGATAACATGCTTGGAATGAACTATTTCTGATACACTGACATGTCCCCTACCTACCGCGTGGTAACAAATTCCCCCTTGGGAAATTGAGAGAGTTGTGACATACAGCTAACATGTTATGTTCCTCCCAAGTGAGGATGTAAGATTTCATCTCACGCACTTGGGTCACCTTTTCAGGACTGACCAGTTCCTAGAGAAGATAGTCATGCTTGGTTAAAGTAGATCATGAGGACAAAAGAGAAAGACCTTCAATGCAGTAGATTGACGTGGTGACTGCAGCAAGGGGCTCAAATATAAGGGACTGTGAGGATGGTGCAGGACAGTGCACCCAGGGCCACTGTGAGTCAGAATGGACTGTCATCATTGTTGGTATGTGCCATCGAGTCACTAGGGACTCACAGCGATCCTCTGTACAATAGCCCTAAAACCTGCTCTATCCTGTGCCAAGCTTATTGTCTCCAACACACCAACCCCATTACCCAGTCACTGAATCAATCCATCTCATCGAGGGTCTTCCTCTCTTGCACTGTCTCTGCACCCTCTCAAGCATGATGTCCCTCTCCAAGGTCTGGTCCCACCTTGAAACATGCCCATAGTATATCAGAAGGAGCCTCAGAATCCTTGCCTCCAAGGAGCAGCCTGGTCTCACCCTCTGTAGAATGAACCTGTTTGTTCTCCTAGCAGTCCATGGTATGTATATTCAGTACCCTTCTCCAGCACCACAGCTCAAAGGCATCAATTCTCCTTCTATCCTCCCTAGTCATTGTCTGGCTTCAGGCGAACCTTAGTCTCCAGACTGACATTGTTGCTCTTTAGTACTTTGGAGAGGTCTCTGACAGCAGACTTTCCCAGTGCAACTTGTCTTTTTATTTCCTGACTGCTGGTACCAAGAGTGTTGACTATGGAACCAAGCAAACTAAAGCTGTTAACAATCTCGAACGCTTCACCATCTATCTGCTGCCAATTGGTCCGGTGGTGAGAATCTTTGATTTCTTGATGTTGAGCTTCAATCCATATTGGAAGCTGCAGTACTTGACCTTCTGCAGCAAGGGCTTCAGGTCCTCCTCAGTTTCAGCAAGCAGGGTCATGTCATTTGCATAACACAGAGTGTTGATGAGTTTACTTCCAATCCTGGTGCCACATTTCTCCTCATAGAGCCCAGCCTCAGCCTCGTGGATAATCTGTTCTCCATACAGATTTAAAAGGTATGGAAATAGGACACATCCCTGGCTACACCCTTCCCGATTTTGAACCATGCAGTGTCTCCTTGCTCTGTTCTGACAACTGCCTCCTATACTTAGGTATAGGTTTCAGATAAGCACATTCAAGAGTTCTGGGATTCCCTTTCTTTTCAGAGTTAGCCACAGTTTGCTGTGATTCACACAGTCAAATGTATTTGCATAGTCAATGAAGCACAGATAGACATTCCTCTGGTACTCTTTGCTTGATTCAGCCAGGATCCACCTGACATTAGCTATAATATCCCTAGTACCACAGCCTCTACTAAACCCAGCCTGCACTTCAGGCAGTTCTCTGTTGATGTGCTGTTCACGTCAGTTTTGGATAATCTTCAGCAGAATCTTGCTTGCATGTAATATCAATGATATTGTTTGATAATTTCCATATTCTGTCAGGTCACCTTTCTTTGGAATGGGAACAAATATAGATCTCTTCCAGTCAGTTGGCCAGGTGGTTGTTCTCCAGATTTGTTGGCACGATTTGGTGAGCTAATCCAGGGCAGTGTCTGTTGAAATATGTCAGTAGGCCATCAGTTCCTGAGGCCTTGGTTTTTTTCCAATTCTTTCAGAGCAGCTTGAACTTCTTCCTTTATCACCGCAGGCTCTTGCTCATACGTTGTGTCATGAAATTCTTCTGTATCCGCCAATTCCTTTTGGTATAATGACTGTTTTCAGTTCTCATTTTCTCAGCGTGTATTCCAAATAGTGGAATAGCTGGGTCATATGGAATTTCTTTGTTCAGCTTTTTGAGGAAGCGCCAAACTGCCTTCCAGAATAGCTGTACCATTTTATAATCCCATCAACAATGTATAAAAGTTCCTTTCTCACCACATCCTCTCTAACATTTATTACTTGCTGTCCTGTTAAATTTTGCTACTGTAACTGGAGTGAGATGGTATCTTATTGTGGTTTTGATTTGCATCCCTCTTATTGGGACATTTCTTCATGTGTCTGTTTGCCATTAAAATATCTTCCTCTGTGAAAATTCTTTCCACATCTTTTGCCCATTTTGTTACCAGTCTTTTTCTTGTGGAGACCAAGGAGCAGTCTGTAAACTTTTGGTATAAGCCTCTTGTCTGATAATGGTATTACCAAATGTTTGTTCCTGGTCTGCAGTGATTTTTCCCCCTCCTGTTGGAGAAAGTTTTTGATGAACACATAGATTTAATCTTTAGAAGGTCCCATGCATCACTGACCTACTATACAGCAGTAGTAACCAAAACAGCATGGTACTGGTACAAAGACAGACACAAAGAGCAGTGGAACAAAACTGAGAATCCAGAAATAGACCCAGCTATCTATGGTCAACTGATATTCCACAAGGAAATCAAAGCTATCAAATAGGGAAATGATAATCTCTTCAACAAATGGTGCTGGCAAAACTAGACTTCCACCTGCCGAAAGCAGAAACAGGATCCACATCTCACACCATACACAAAAATCAACTCAAGGTGGATCAGAGACCTGAGAGTAAAGCCCCAAACCATAACATTCATAAGAGACAAACTGGGATCAAGCTTAGAAGTGCTAGGCCAAGTTATAAAGAGACTACCAAATACAACCAGAAATGCAAAATCTAAAGGGCATAAAATTGATTCATGGGACCTTCTCATCTGGTCTTCATTCCTTAGTGTTCAAGGCCTCAGCACCTAACAACAATAACGTAGTTCATTTGCATTTTGGTCAGTGTGTGTGTGTGTGTGTGTGTTTGTAGAAGAAGACAACATAAAGTTATCTGGTGGCTAATGGTCTTCTGCGCCACCCAAGGGCCTCTGGGATTGTTCTAACAGATCTGCCCAACTCACAGAAGTTATCCACTCACACACCACTGTCCAGAGAAGTAGCGTTGTGGAGAGTCTGTTTTCCCAGTTAGCGATGTGTTCCTTCCTCTGAAAGCTAGAATTATCATTAACATACAAATGATCTATTATCTCAAATGCTTTTCACAAAAGGCCTGCCTTGTACTTCAGATTCTCATTTAAAAGATTTAAATATTTTATCATTCTAATGAGGCCTGCGCTGGGAGAGGCTACAGAACTGTGTTTTTGTGGGGGTGTAATGGAGTATTAAAGAAGCAGTAGAAATCTGTAGTGCACCGTGTAAATAAAATTTCTAGATCATGTTGTCAGAGTAAAAACATTCCATTTGGTTTGGTAAAAACAAGATCTCATGGAACGAAGAGAAATTAGGACACTAGGAGGTAGATTTCCAAGCTTCCAGTTAAATGAGTGAGTGCTTATGGGTACTTGCTGTATGCTCTGGGGGTGACACCGATAGCAGGTTCTCGTGGCGTCGTCTGTAGGCAGCTGTGCTGTTGGCACAAAGCCCACGCCTTTCCAGCAGTTCAAATCCTCCCATGGCCTTGGGGGAGAGAAATGCACGGTCTCCTCTCCTGCCATTTATAGCCTCTGAGAATTTGCTGGAGGGTCAGTTCTGAGTCAGTTCCAACTAAATGGCAGTGAGAGAGCTGTGTGCTCAAGAGCTTTGACAACATAGTGTGTTAGGCGGTTAGACTCCGAAGTAAAACGTTAGTAGTTCAAATCCACCCCTTGCTCCATGGGAGGAAGATAAACCATTTCCTTCTGTAAAGGTTTGCAGCTGAAGCAGGTTTGCAGTGGAAACGCAGTGAGAGACTGACATGAATTGGCACTTACTCCTTTGCAGTGGTTGTGGGTGTTTGGTTCACTGTGTGCTCAGCCCTGCTTTGAGGTCTCCAACCTTAATTCCTTTTACACAGAGGTGAAAATATCCTCTCCTGTTGGGCCCCCTCAAGATACTCATGCATTTTTCTTCCTCACACTATCAAATGCTTGTGAAGTACCAGGCAGTCCAGAGCTCAACAATTCATACCCAGCTCTCACTGGACTCTTACAAAGCCTCATGGAAGGGAGCCTTTTCAGCTCCATGCTAGATGTAAGGAGTTAAAGCAGCAGTGTCTTCAGACGAAGACTGATGCAGCATCCGTATGTGCCCAGGATCACGAAGCTGTGATTCAGACTCAGGTCTCTGGGTCACTTCAGTTTATTTTAAAAAATCCAAGCTGGTAATGGTTGTCTTTTAATTAAAGTCTTTAGACCTTCAACCATCCATGGATTGAAGCTCAAGATCAAGAAAACAAAGATTCTCACTGCTGGGCCAATGGGAAGCATCATGATAGATGATGAAGAGCTTGAGATTGTTAACTGCTTCTCTTTGCTTGGTCCACAGTCAACACTCTTGGTATCAGCAGCCAGGAAATGAAAAGACAAATTGCATTGGGAAAGTCTGCTGTCAGAGACCGCTCCAAAGTACTGAAGAGCAATGATATCAGTCTGGAGACTAAGGTGTGCCTGATTCACACCATGGCCTTTGCAATTACTTGCTATGCACCAGAAAGCTGGACAATGACTAGGGATGATAGAAGGAGAATTTTGAGCTTTTGTGCTGGAGAAGAGTATTAACTGTACCATGGACTGCTAGAAGAACAAACAAGTTTGGTCCTAGAGAGGATGAAACCAGGCTGTTCCTTGGAGGCAAGGATTCTGAAGCTTCATCTGACTTATTTTTAGACATGTTGCAAGGACAAACCAGTCCTGAGTAAGGAATGTCATGCTTGGAAGAGTGGAGGGACAGTGCAAGAGAGGAAGACCCTCGTTGAGATGGATTGATTCAGTGACAGGGGTAATGTGGGTAGGTGTGTCAGAGACAATAAGATTGGCATAGGATAGAGCAGGGTATAGGGCTGATGTATATAGGGTCACTATGAGTCTTGGGAGACTCGATAGCACATAACACCACCACCACCACAACAGTAGACCTTCCATTTAATGTGTTTCTGGATAAGCTTGAGTTGGCATCTGCTTTCTTACTGTTTGAGGAGATCTGGTGGCACAGCACATTACGCTGCTAGCCAAAAGGTCAGTGGTTTGGATCCTCCAGCCGGTCCACAGGAGAGAGATGGGATAGCCTTGGAAATCCGCCAGAGTTTCACCGTGAGTCACAGTCAACTGGGCAGCGATGGGTCTCCTGTGATTCCTATTTGTCCCCCTCTGTTCTCTCCACCTCCCCTCCCATCTCCTACTGTTTTTATCAAGGTTAAATATACGTGAAAGTGCGCGTGTACTTTCTGTGCAGCTGGCTGAAGTTTTAGAAAAGCATCTACTTAGTTCCTGTTAGGTGCTATCCAGTCGCCTCTGACTCGTAAATACAGCTAAATGAAGCGCTGCCCACCCAATCCTGCACCGTCCTCTCCCTGCGGGGCTTAAGCTCGTAGTTCAGATTCTGTGTCAATTCATCCCATTAAGGGTCTTCCTCTTTTTTTTTGCTGACCCCTAGTTTTCCAGGCACCATGTCCTTTTCCAAGAACGAGCCCCTCCTGATAACATGCCCAAAGTGTGTAAGACCGAGTCTCACAACCTTTTCTTCTAAGGAGCACCACTCTGGCTGTGCTTTCCAGATGAAGACAGACGTGGAAGCAAGACTGAGCATCCACTTCTAAAACAATGGACTCGAGAAAACCTAATAAATATCGATGTTTGCCTCAGGAGCTCTGGTGGCCTAGTGGCAAGAAGCTGCCCTGCAATCCCTAAGGCACGCAGTTCGAGGCCACCATCTGCTCTGCAGGAGAAGGATGGGCAATCTCTCATGCAGTTATCTGCCTCTGAAAACCCACCAGAGGGTCAGCTATGGGTTGGTTCAGACTCAGTGTTCACAACAACAACTTACATATCCATAGGGAGCTCTGGTAGCCTAGTGGTAAGAAGCTGTGTTTCCATTCCAAAGTCACACGGTTCAAACCCACCAGTTGCTCCCTGGGAGAAAGATGAGCATTGTCCTCCTGTGCAATTTACTGCCTGCTGGAGGGTCAGCTATGAGTCAGTTTTGACTCAATGACACACAACAACAACAACATCTCCGTATAATGACTACTGGATAAAAATACACAAGAATGTCACTTGGATCCCAGGAGCTGTCCGCTTCTGCCTGTGCAGAGTTCACCACTGCTGTCTGTCATCTGTGAGAGAATACTAGTTTCCTTTATGAACCTGATGTAGCATAACTTTAGAAACGCTTTCACACGACTTCTTCCACTCGGTGTTGTGTCTGTGAGAGCCATCCTTCATTCCCTTCCGCTGCTCTGTTTCTCAGCCTTGACACTGCTGGCACTCAGCAACCACAACTCACAGCCATGGAGTCAGAACCGACTCACCGCTGACCGCCAGTGGTTTTCAGAGGCGCTGGGAGAACTCCGTGTCACACGTGTGGTCTTCTGCATTGCAGGATGTTTAGAAACATGCCTGGCTTCTAGACCTCAGTAGTATCTGTCCCATGGTTGCAATAACCAAAAATGTCCTTGTTGTTATTGTTGTGTGTCATTCAGTCAGAATCGACCCATAGCTGACCCTCCAGTGGGTTTTCAGAGGCAGTTAATTGCATGGGAGAAGATTGCCAATCTTTCTCCCGTAGAACAGCTAATGGACTTGGACTGAGCATCTTTGAGTTGGCAGCGCAGTTTCTTACCACTAGGACACCCTGTCAAATGTCTTGGAGGATTAGGAACCCAGGGCTAGAAGAATTAAAATGACATTAGGAGGTTGTGTGGTGATTAAAGCAGTGAGATGTTAACCAAGGGGTCATCACCCACTGCTTTTTGGGGAAAACATGAGGCTGCCTGCTTCAGTAAAGATCTAGTCTTGGAAATGCTATGAGGTAGTTCTTCTCTGTCCTACAGAGCTACTATGCGACCCAACCAGCTGCATGGCAATGGATTTTTGTTGTTTCATTTTTTTTACTATTCGATGGTATCCCATGATTATATCACATGGTGGTGTAGCTGCCAACAGTGGACTTGAACATACCAATGATCTACTTACTTATGCAAGGTTTCTTTCTATTATATGCAAGTTCACTGTGCGTCAGAGCCTATTAGAAAACCGACAACAACAGCAAGGCCAGGGAAAAGCACAGAAAAGGGCATTGAGCAATCTCTCAGGAATGAGTAGTTTTTGTTTTGCCTTAAAGCACGTTTAAATTGACGGCCAGCTCTTAGTCTTCTGCACTTTGTGGTTAAACATCATGGAGTTAATTTTCACTCTCATCCACCCCACCAACCTGTTCTTTTTGGTTGGTTTGCCTTCTGCATTGTTTTTTTGGTGTTGGGGTTGTTTTGTTTTGTTTTTATGATGCTCTTATTGTTACACTTTATCTTCTCTGTCTGACGGACTCCTGTGTGGTGCTGAAATGCTCAGTTGCTAACTTAAAGCTTCCAACACACCAGAGAAGGACCTGGTGGTCTACATCTGTAACAATGTCCAGCCATGGAATGCCCACATGACAAACTGCTCAGTCCTGTGCGGTCACTCTGAGTCAGAACAGGCAACGGCAGCAGTGGGTTTCCTTGGTTGGAATTGACAAAATAGCTTTAAGTCTTCATCCTGTTATTTTAGTAGTTGCTGTAGGGTGAACAGTATGAAGGTTTAGCTCATCACAGTCACCTACAGGGATGCTGGGGGTGTAGTCCATAGGGAGTTCCTTTGCCAACCCAGAGGTGGTGCCTCTCTGGTGGTTCAAATCCAACCAGCAGCTCCAGGAAGAAAGATGGGCAATCTTCTCTTGTATAATTTCTAGCTTTCAACAATGTGATTCTAATTTGATGGCAATGAGTTTTGAGTTATCTACAGGCTGGATTTTAAGAGGAGGACTGTGGCATCAGGATTGGAGGAAGACTCATCAACAACCCGTGTTATGCAAATGGCACAACCCCACTTGCTGAAACTGAGGAGGACCTGAAGCATTTGCTGCAGAAGGTCAAGGACTGCACTGTTCAACATACATTGCAGCTTAATATCAAGAAAACAAAGATTCTCACCATTGGGCCTATTGGCTGCACCATCATAGATAGAGAAGAGATTGAAATTGTTAACAAATTCAGCTTGCGAGGCTCCACAGTCAACTCTCTTGGCACTAGCAGTCAGGAAATCAAAAGACGAATAGCACTGGGAAAATCTGCTGTCAGAAACCTCTCCAGAATAGTGAAGAGCAAGGATGTCAGTCTAAAGACTAAGGTGTGCCTGATCCAGGCCGTAGTCTTCACTATTACTTGCTATGCATCAGAGAGCTGCATAATGACTAAGGATGATAGAAGAAGAAGAAGAATTGATGCCTCTGAGTCGTGGTGGTGAAGAAGAGTAGTGTACATACTTTGGACTGCCAAGAGAACAAACAGTTCTGTCCTAGAGAGGGTAAAACCAAGTTGCTTCTTAGAGGCAAGGATTTTGAAGCTCTGTCTCACATATTTTGGGCATGTGGCCAGGAGTGACTAGTCCTTGGAGAAGGAATCATACTTGAAAAGGTGGAGGGAGAATGCAGGAGAGGAAGACCCTGAATGAGATGGATTGGCACAGTAACTGGGGAAATGGAGGCAGATGTGTCAGAGACAATGAGATTGGTTTAGGATAAGGTCAGGGTTCAAAGCTGTTGTACATAGAGTTTCTGTGAGTTACAAGTAATTCGATAGCATGTAAAACAACTGGTGATACTATACCACTTGGTATAGAGTATAAGGACCTTAAAGCCAAAGCAAAAAAACAAAACAAAAAACAAGCAAACAAACTTGCTGCCACTAAGCCAAGCCTGACTCATGGCAGCCTCGCACTTGACAGAGGAGAACTGCTCTGTGAGGCTTTCTTGGCTGTGATCCTTATAGAAGCCGCTAGCCAGGCCTTTCTTCCATGACAGAGCCCCCTCAGCTTTGGTGCTATTGTTGTATATTTTATTTCTGCGTGTTCTAAGCCTCACACTACATTATTAGGGAACTCTGGTGGCCTAGTGGTAAGAAGCTACAGTGCAATAGCGAAGGCACGTAGATCAAATTCACCAGCTTCTCTATGAGAACAGGTTGGATGTGATGTCATCACCCCTCCTGTGTGATCGTTGCCTCTGAAAACGTGCTGGAGTGTCAGCTGCGGCTTGGTTCTGACTTCATGGTACATGACAGCAACCACATTATCGTTATTTTTGCTAAAAGTCAATTCCCTGTTAAATAACAAGAAAAAAGAATCTTACCTGTTTTCCCATCAGTTATTTCCTCAGCACTGTGTGTACCTCGGGTGGCCTGGTGGTCACGGACTGAGCTGCAGTCCCAAGCCTCACGGTCTGAACCTGCCAGTTTCTCCACAGGAGAAGGGTCTCCCCAGATTCCAATTCCCTGATTCTAATTTACCGCCTCCGAACACCTGCCGGAGGGGCACCTCCAACGACGACATCGTTTTTCTTCTCCTGAGGCACTGCCGAATTTCACGGATTGTGAAGGTTCTAGGGATGGAATTGCATTCAGGTTTTTCTTCAGGGGAGGCCTGTCTTCTGCGTTTGCTTTTGAATAATATTTTTCCTGGGTGTAGAACCCCAGCTTGACACGTTTTGTTTATTGTTGTTCTTTCAGAACTCCAAAACTATTGTTCCTCCTGTCCCCCTTGCTTGCATTGTTTCCAGTAAGAAATCTGCGGTCATGCTGTGTTCTTCTCATCATAATGTGTCGTTGTCCCTGCTGTTAACATTTTTCTCCCTTTCACTGATTTCGAGTTAAGATTTACCACTTCAGAAATCCAGTGTCGTTTGTTGTTAGATGCTGTCAGGTTGAGTACAACCCACGGCAACCCCGGGAACAGCAGGTCTGAACCTGTCTGTCCTGTGCCGTCCTCACAATCTCTGTCATGCTCAAGGCATTGCTGCAGACACTATCAATCCACCTGATGGAGGGGCTTCTCTCTTCGGCCGACCCTCCACCTTTCGAAGCATGATGTCCCTTGTACTATTACTCGTTACTATTAGGCTAAAAATGATGGGGTTTGGTTTGGTTTGGTTTGGTTTGGTTTAGTTTGGTATTGAGGAAAGAAAGGCCCTTCTGATACTTCTAACCAGTGTCCCATGGATATGAGATTTTCAAGGCTGGCTCATGAGAACAGACGTAGTTTCCGACCCTGTAGGGCATCGAGTTCTATTTCCTGCAATTCTTTCAGGTATGTCTTTGTGTCCCTGGTCTCTTAAATAGCTAGAGCTGCTGTAACAGAAATACCACAAGTGTTGGCTGCAACCAAGAGACATTTATTTTCTCACTGTTTCAGAGGCCAAGTTCAGGGCATTGGCTCTTGGGTAAAGCTTTTCTTGTCTGTAGGCGCCGGAGGAAGGCTCTTGTCTCTCCAGCTTCTGTCTCCTGACTCCCGGGAGATCCCCAAATGGCTTAGCGTCTATCTTCGCCTGTCTCTGCTTCCTCAATCTGTTCCTTTTATATAAGAGGCTGACTCAAGACACACTCTGCATTAATCCTGCCTCGTGAACAAAGACAACCGTTTCCCAAGTGGGATTAAAACCACAAGCACGGAAGCTGGGAACTAGAATATGTATTCTAGGGAGACACCCTCACACCACGTGGTCCCAGGCAGTTTCCCTGCACACGTAAGTGACTCTGTACCGCGCTGAATACTGAGAGCTGCCCCTGCAGACCTCCAGGGTTCTCACTGCAGAGCGTTCCTCTCCATGCTCTGCCCTGAGTCTCCAGCTTTCTTGGTCTCCCCAGATTCTAAGCGTGCTCTTGTCAACACAGACAGCCCTCTGAGAACCACCTGCCTGGTTCTCCTCCTGCTCCACAGCCTGGAAGAAGTTAGGGCCACAGAAACCTTCCCCTTGCTTGTTTCCCATCTCTCAAGGGCCATTTTCCTGCGTCACCTTGTAGAGAATGTCTGAAACCTTTTATGCATTTCAGGTGAGAGGTAAACTCACGTCATTACTGAATCTTACCCCAAAGCAGAGATTGCTGAGCCTGTGCTCATTTTTGTTTTTATTATTTATTCTTCCACCCTCTCTCCTCTCCTCCCACAGTGGAAAAAGGAAAGTATCACTTGAATCTGGATCACTTCTCCCAACCCCAGAACCTTAGTTTACCATCCCCATCCCCCCCCCCCGAACCCCGCATGAAATGGAAATAGCACATTTACTTTGCAGGTGAGTGAGCCCCTGATACCAGAGTTAGAGACCAGGCTGGGCGTGGACGGGCCAGACTTCTCTCCAGTCTTACTGTCTCCGTTTGAGTTTTTCAGGATGTTCCTTCCCTGTGACATTGAGGGACTCAGTGAGTGATTCATGTGTCTGGTCTACGTGCCAACAGCTGGGAATCAGGCAAGGCCAAGTTTCTATAGGGCTGGACCCCAGGCACCTGGATGCACCGAGAGAGTCATTCCTCAGGAAGATATAAACAAGCCCAGGAGCGGGTTGCTCAGACCCTGGCCCAGGGTGACAGCGTCTGCACAGCCAACAGCTGGAACCCTGCTCATCCTCTCCAGACCCCGAGGGTCCCTCATCTATCTCCTCAGCAGGAAGCTCTTGGAGCAGATTAGAAATGCATTAGGACTAGGCTCTGAGTGGTTCCGGGAAACCTGCAGGGTGACTCATGTACTCTCCCAGGCCCCCTGTGCCTGCTTCTCCTCGCCCAGCAGAGTGGTGCCACCGGTGTCTTCTGCCCGCTCTCTCACTTCCTGCCCATCCCTCTTCCCGCCTAGTAGAGGTCACATCTGGGGCCCATTGTGTGTCCCAACAGCCAGTCAGCCGGTAAGGCTGGCCATGCAGATGGCTGTGCTGTGAGCTCCTGGAGTCAAGAATGACGGCCTTGGTCAGCCATGTGGTCCTCACCCATAGCACGCAGATCTGCTTAACATAGACAGCAGGGCTGCTGGGCATGTGGGCAGGTGAGCAGGAGCCCACCCTCAGGGGAGAAGAGAGGGACCAAGAGTGTGCAGGTGTCTCGAGCTCCTGCTCCGGGCCCAGCTCTGAGCTGCATAATCACCCCGTGAGGAAGTGTGAAGACCACACCAGGCCCATTCCTGTTGGGTTGTGACCCATCATGCCCCCCCCCCCCCATGTGCTGTGGGCTAGAACTGTGCACATAGGGTTTCCATAGCTGTGGCCACATTGCTAGGGCCTCTGAGAGGGTTCAAACCATCAACCTTCTGGTCCGTAGTTGAGCACTTTGCCATCTAGCCACCTCGGAACTCCAGAAGTACTAGTGTAGTTGTCATATGCCACCAAGTTGGCATTAACTCCTAGAGACCCTACAAACAGCAGTTGAGAACCTTGCCCCCTCTCATGCCGTCCTCATGACCTCCAGCATGCTTGAGCCCATTGCTACTGCAGTCAGCGTGTCAGCGCATCTTGTTAAGGGTCTTGTGGAAGTTCTCTTAGCTTGCCCATTTTACAGAAGAAGCTACTGAGGCTGAGAGCTCTGTGATCTTGCCCATCAAGCAGGAAAAGGCTAATCTGAGGTTCTGCAGCTTGGACATCTGTATTAGATTGCTTGTTTATCAGTGATCTAACTCGTGCAGTATTTGTCTGCCAGTTTGCTGTACTTGTGGGTTGCTGTGATGCTTAAAAGGTGCATCTTAAAAATGTTTCGGATGTCAGAGGGGTCACCTGTGGTGGACAGGTTTGAGTGGAGAGCCCTAAGACAGGCTAGGAAGCAGGACTGGGCATCCGCTTCTGAAAGAGCAGCCCTCTGAAAAGCCTGTGAACAGCAGAGGAGCACAGGTAGATACAGTGTGAGAGGTCGAGCCCACACTGGCAATGTGGGCTGGAGTGCTTTAGAGATTGTGAGGTTGGAATGCGGTAGGACGGTGTTCAGATCCACTGTTCATAGGGTCAGCTATGAGTCATACTCGACTTGATGGCTCTTAGCAAGTTGAGGTTCAAGGCCAAGGCTGTACCTAGATTCTAGGTGCATGCTGGGAAGCAGCAGATCGATAGAAATGTGTAAAATGGGGTGGGAGATATCTAAGCCCCAAACAAGTGTGTTCCATGTTAAAGGCCGCCCAGCCCAACCCTTGGCTAGCCTGTGTCCTCTCCACTGGAGCCTGGCATGGGCAGAGTGGACTGTGTGGCTAGAGCCAATTGTTCCAAAGCTCAGACAGGACAGAGTGCCAGGGACAGATGCTCAGGAGATGCCCCCGGAGTGAAGAGGACAACAGAGAGAGAAGTTACTCTCCTGACAGTGACCATGCCCTGTCCCTGCTCAGATCTCCACCTGAGGCCCCCAGGGCAGAGGACAGTGCCCTTTTTAAAAAAATTTATTTTATTTCATTATTTTTTGTGTGTACCGTCAAATCAGATCTGACTGGTACAGGAGGAGATTGTTCCTCCTTCTCCAGCAGAGCATCTGGTGGATTCGAACCATGCATCTCTGAGATTGCAGTTGCAACTTCTTGCCACTAGGCCACCAGAGCTCGCTGACAGTGCCTTTTTTATGTTCAGGTCGCTGGTGCAGAGCTCTGGGCCAGACCTGCAAATATTTAATACATGATCAAAGGACGTCAGAGATTGATAAAAGGACGAGAATAGCTGGACAGAGAGGCACGTCTTGCATCAGCTTGTCAGGCTCTTCCTCTCTGGTTCTCGACGGCAGCTCTCCTCAAGGCCAGTAGGTTCCCCTACATCCATGTCCTGTCACTCGGACCCCCCAGTCTCTGCATACATCCCATCCACCTGCGGGTTGTGGCTTGGGGCTGGTGCCAGAGGACAGCTTGGTGTCTGTGTGGGATTTTGTTGTGTCCTCTGAGCTGTTTCACATTGCTCATTTACTGGTCCAGGTTTCCCAGTGGCTGAGGAGTGAAACTGTGCTGGACTGGAAGACAGGCTCACCCCTCCCAGCCTCGGGCCCTCCCTGTCAAAATGATGATTCAAAAGTCAGGAGTCTTGGGGAGCTCTGGTGGCCTAGTGGCAAGACGCTGCACTGCAATCCCAGAAGTGTGTAGTTCAAATCCCCAGATGCTCTGCTGGAGAAGGAGGGACAATCTCCTCCTGTACCAGTCAGATCTGATTTAACAGTACACACACACACACACACACACACACACACACACACACACACATATATAATAGAATAAAAATTAAAAAGAGCCTGTGCGAGTTCTGAATCGTGTTTGCATTTCTGGTGGACACTGGCCAAGTTGCCTGTATAGGAGTGTGGGACCAGAAGGTGCCAGATCCCTTTGGAACTACGTTATGAGGGGCTTCAGTGATGGGAGGCTCACTACCTCACAAGGCTGTGACTTCCACTGGAGCTGGGCGGCCGTGGGTCCACACATGGAACTGCTCCTGTGCAGTGGACGGGTCACTTCATCCCCCTGAGCTCTCGAAGCCCTCTCAGCTGGGCCGTGGGCTGACAGTGGTGCCTGTACGTTACGATAAGCTTCAGGATTTTGAGGCTGAACTGTGGTGATGCACCATCTAGTATATGCTCAGAAGATGGTCATTATGTACTCGAGTCTTCCTTTCTGGTGACAAAGTCCCTCTCCTTCTGACTCTGCCCATTGGTCCCAGCCTGGCCTCAGAAGCCATGGGAAATACGTTCAATCCTGCCCTGTGATTTCACTGGACAGCAGACAGCCTCTGAGAGGAGATGCAGGGTGCCTGGCTGCAGTATTGGTCCTGCTATTTGGAGCAAGCTGCATTTCTTGGAGCTTCAGCGTCTTATTTCATGGGAACAGTAACGCCTGGTTCCCCGAGTGAATCCTGTGAGAAGATGGGTGTGAACACACGAGATTGCAGATTTTTCACGGATCCCTGCCCTGCATCCGCCTCCTAACCAGGTTATTGGGCTAAATGTCACCTTTTCTCTCAGCTCTTTTACCAAATGAATATCCCATCTGAACTTTTCACCCCTCAGATTTCCCAGTCTTGGTCCCAGGTCTGTGTCCCTGTAGAGCTGTTTTCTCAGAACAGAACTTGGTGCTCCAGAAGGCTGTCACCTCTTTGAGCCTCACTCTGAGCCCCCCGCCCCACACCAATGTGACTAGCGAGAGTATTCCTGTCTTTGGTGATTGTGTATACCTTTCATTTATGGGGAGTCTCCCCTTCCCTCAATGTAGCCATTCCGTCAGGCCATTCTCCTAAATTTATAGAGCTGATTTTCTGAACTAATTTGTCAAGAACTGTGAAGGAAGGATGAGGTTTTATCCTGCTCGCATGTTAAGAACCAGTGACTGTCCAGGGGTTGTGTCCTGGAATAGAACTGCTCTCTGAATGGTTTCCATAATGTTTCAGAAGTGGATTGCGGGAGCTCTGGTGGCCTAGTGGCAAGAAGCTGCACTGTAATCCCAGAGGTACACAGTTCAAATCCACTAGATGCTCTACTGGAAAAGGAGGGGCAACCTCCTCCTGTACCCGTCAGATCCAATTTGACGGTACACACATAAAAAAAAAAAGTGGATCACTAGCTCTCCTTCTAAGGCACCTCTGGAGGGATTCAAATCGCTGGGCTTTCCATCAGCGGTCAAGTGCACTAACCTCCTGACACTCCACACCCGTAACCACTGAGTTACCTCCACCTCATGGGGACTCCTCCTGGTCAGCAGGGTCGTGCTACACAGGCCTTTCAAGGGCTGATGTTTTCGAAGTAGATCTCCAGCACTCTTCCAGGGTACCTCCAGGTGAACTTGAACTGCCAACCTCTCCATTAGTACACAGCATGTCAACTGTACCACTCGACTACATTTGCACACTCAACTGATTGCTAGCAAGTCTGTTTCCACTCACAGCAGCCTGATAGGACAAGCTAGAACTTCTCTGTGAGGTTTCTGAGTCTGCAAAGCTTTGCAGAAACAGACTGCCATGTCTTCTCCTGCAGAGCACATGGTGGGTTTCAACTGCTGAAGCTTCAGTTTGCAGTCGAGCGCTTAGCTACTGAACCACCAGGGCTCCTGCTTACATGTCAGCCTGCTGCAAGTTTACAGATGCTGCCTGAAGACTCAGACCTGCGGGTCAGATTCAAAGGACACAGCGGGCAATGTGACCTTCACCTGTGAGGTGACCCCTTGCTGCTCACGTCTGACAGGACAAGGTGGGGCAGCCAGGTGGAAGCTATGCATGCTGTGAAAACCACTCTCCTTTCAAGGAAGTAGCTGGCAAACCTGCCCAGCCTCGAAGAACTTAATCATCTTGGTTTTTTACATGACCATTTTTCTTTTTTATTATTAACTGAGTTAGAATTTATGAAGCGTTTTAGTCTTCCATCCCGTCATTCACATGTTAGTTACGTCACCCACAATACGATCACACTCCTCCTCGTTCCTCCCAGTGACTCTCGTGTCCATTAATCCTCTCCCTCCCCCTTGCTGCCTCTGAGCTTCGTCCTTAGCTCAGTCCTGAGCTGATGGAGGCGGTTATTCTAAGGAGTGAGTGCCTCCCTGGTGTTAGTGTCCACCTTATGTTGTAGTTGTTAGTATCATCGAGTTGGAAATAATAGCTGACCATCCAGTGGGCTTTCGGGGACTGTGAAGTGCATGACAGGACACTACCCATCTTCCTGCTGTGGAGCAGCTGCGGATTTGAACCACAAGCCTTTGGATTGGCAGAACAATTCCTTACTTACTACGCCACCAGAGCTCCCTATTCATCTTATGTCGTTGTGACGTCCCATGGAGTCAGAACCACCTCCCAGCCGACCCTCCAGCACGTGTTCAGAGGCAGGGCGCTGCACAGGAGGAGAATGCCATCTTCCTGCTGTAAGAGCAGCTGTTGGGTCAAAGCACGTGGTTTCAAGACGGCAGGGCAGGCCTGTCTGTTGTCTGCCATCATCACAGGACAGTGGAGCCTGTGTGGGTGGCGCGGACCTCAGGGTCGTGTGGGTGCCGTGGTCCTCGGGTGCCGAGGGCCTCAGAGGTTGTATGGGTGCTGTGAGCCTCGGGGACCATGTGGGTGATGCAGGCCTCAGGGCTGCGTGGGTGCTGCGAGCCTCGGGGACCATGTGGGTGATGTAGGCCTCGGGGGCCGTGTGGGTGCTCTAGGCCTCTGCCTGATTCGTTCTGCTGTGCACAGTCACCCCAAGTTGTTTCTGTCTTGTCAGCACCTTGCACCACACTGCTTGACTGAACGTTAACCCACAGGCATGGGTTCCGTTCCAGGTGTTAAGGGTGACTAAGGGCCACAGTTCTGAATGTCCCACCAGTCTCTGTCAGGCCCATAAGCCTGACCTGTTTTTTTTTATGTGACATCATCTCTGGTATGATGCAAAGAAGCAGCGTTATCCTCTCCCCCAGACAGAGGCTCGATCTCTATATTTATGGCTGTTGATCGCACATCCTTGGGAAAATGGCCCAGAACAAATGCTTCTGACTTTGCACAGACCCCGTGCAGAGATGTGGGAGCCCTGGAGGATTATCGCTCAGTAACAGATTTTCTCCTCATAAATGGAGCTCAATGAGTCTGGCCTTGAACCTCAACTTCACCCCTGAGCTGTGTTCCCACAGGCAAACTGCTTAACCTCCCCGAGCCTATTGAAGAGGTCACACTTCCCAACTTCAGAAGCGCAGTAAGCCTTTCATGACCTGTGGTGTCTATAGCGACCTACATACACATTTAATACCTCAGAAGTCTAGTGGGAAACTTACATCCCATTTTTATGTTGTCAGCTGGTAGGAGCTTGTATAACTGCATGCATCTGAAAAAAATGGCCTCATTTCACCAAACCCAGCACCAAAGACCCTTGGGATGTATGTGTCCCACTGATAGTATCAAAATGAGCTCTGGTGGCTCAGAGACAAGAAGCTGCACTGCAATCTCACAGGCATGCAGTTCAAATCCCCCAGCTGCTACACAGGAGAAAGATGGGCCATCTCCTCCCTGCAATTAACTGCCTATGAAGACCCACCAGAGGGTCAGCTGTGGGTGGGTTCTGGCTTGATGGTACACAGCATAACAACAACAATAATATAAAAAAATGATCTAAAAAAAGAATTTTTGCCTTTCACTCAGAATTTTCTTTCATTAACCATAGGGTCTCACAGTTTGATGGGTGGAGGGCGAGGGTGAAGGAAATGGGAGAGATCCAGTGTGAAAAACAATGTATATGAACTTTGCAAATAAACCAGTATAAAATAATTTTTTAAAAAAAAAAACCTTCAAGAAAATATTTTGCAAAAGATTTGCCCAATTTTAAAAAAGTATCTACAGAAAACAATAGTTTGGTCTTGAAGGAATAAGGGAGTCCTTGAAGCTGCATTCTGGGATCATCTGCTGTGGCTGGATAGACTAGACCATGGAGAGAATGCAGTGGGACCAGCTACCCCTTTGCCCATTCTTCCAGCCGCTTGACCACCCTCGTCCATCTCCTCATAGTTCCCATCACATGGAGTAGAACTGATGCACTTGAATTACAGGGCTGGTGACGCATATGGAATATACCACTGACCACCGGAAGAGCGTGCGGCACCGTCCTGGCGTAGGCACAGCCAGCGCGCTCCTTGGACATGGTGACGATGAGGCTCTGGCTCACATGCTCTGCACAAGTGTCAGGAGGGACGAGTCCCTGGAGAAGGACATTGATCCTGGGGAAGCAGCCTGTTGGGAAAAGAGAGGCAGAGCCTCTGTGAGACGATTGACACTGTGGCTGCAGCACTCGGCTCGAGCACAGCAGAGACTGAGGACGGTCCAGACCAGGCAGTCTCTCGTTTTGAGCTTACAGGGTCTCTGGGAATAGAAGTCAATACGGCCACCCCTACAGCCACCACTGCTGCCCTCTCTGACCAGTCCTGGGACGCCTGTCAAGCACCATCCTGGCTCCCAGCTCCCTCCCCATCTAGTGGTAATGACCTGTCATCCAGCGGCCTGCAGCAGAAAGCTTGGGTCTCAGGGTTCACTCCTAGGCTCCAGGTCCCCATGTGAGTTACCTTCCAGGCCTCTATTTTCTCATCTGTAAAATGGAACCTAGCTTCCTGGGTTTGAGGAAGGATCAATGGAGCTAATACATACGAGGCCCTCAGAGCATGTATGCACTTGACGGGTATCAGTAAATGCTGTTAGGGTGCCATTCCCATGCAGGAGGCTTGCCTGGAAGGCGGAAGTGGGGTACGCCATGTCTGAGGGTGAGGGAGGCAGCTTGGAGCTGCAGACAGAAGCTTGCTGCCTGGGAAAGCACAGTTCTAGGTGCTCCCTGGGGGAGCTGATGGAGGGTGGGAAGAGCAAAACAAAAGCAGCTGGGGGGCCGGGAAGGGAGAGGCGAGCTGGCTCTACAGGCGTCTCACAAATTGATTATCGAGCTGGCGGCCTTCAGTAGCAGTCTCTCGGGTATCTGTAACTGGCAGGGCCCTCTGAGCTTTTCGAGGAAGACGCTTAACCAGGTGGATTGATTGACACGGTGACCAGTGACATGCGATATACTACCTCTGAAAACCCACTGGAGGGCCAGCAAGGAATCATTAAAAATTGACAGTATATTTGGGGCTAGGGGGTGGGGTTTGGTGAGGTGCGGGGGGGGGGATTGTGTACCAATGAGGGAGTTTTTCTTTTGCGTTTCAAGGAGAGGAGCAAATGGGGGGGAGGGGGGAGGGGTTTGTGCGGCGAGAAGGGTGCAACAATGAATGAATGGAATCCCAAAATCTCTGTAGATGTTCATTGAAATGAAAAATAAACAACCTAAATTTAAAAAAAAAATAAATTGACAGTACATAAGAACCACCGTCAGTGGACGAGAGGGTAAGGGGTCGTGCTCCCAACCCAAAGACAGACTGTTCAAATCCACCAGGGGCTCCTCAGGAGAAAGTTGGGCAATCTCCTCCTGGGTGATTTACAGCCTCAGAACTGCCCTCTCTCCCCGAGGGTCATCAGTGAGTCAGTTCCCCTCAACAGCAGTCAGCTTGGGGAATGTTGCTTGTCTTGTATTTTGAGTGGGAATGAGGGCGGTTTTGACACAGCATCTTTTCATGTGTCTGGTGGCCATCTGAGTGCCCTCTTTGCTACAATGACTATTCCACTCTTTTGCCCATTAAAGTTATCAGGCTTGAGATGAGTTCTGGTTGGTCCGTTCTTGCCAGGTAGATGGTTTCTGAAGACATTCTCTGAGTTGTGGCTTGTCTTTTCACATTTTTAGTAAAATTTTTTTGTTAGATGAACGTTTGTCATTTTTATAAATATAGGTTCTATTTATTTGGAATTAGATACTCCACTGCTGCAATCGAGGCCTGACAGTATTGCCTTTGTGTTTTATTCTGAATACGTTATGATTTTAGTTTGCGCATTTAGGCCTTTAATTCTGGGAGTTTGCATTTAGAGTAGCATGGGTCCTATTGCTTAATTTTTTGTTTGTTTGGAAATGCATTTTCCCCATCACATTTGTTATAGAGAAGCTGCTTTCCTGATGAAATGGACTTTGTGCTTTGCGGCCTGGAACTGTGTGGCTGTGCCTCTGGGCCATCAGTTCTATCCTGCTGGACTTGGTGTCTATTTTTATACCCTCTGTGTGTTAGATGGCACCTATGCACCTACCTGAAGAGCCGGGGCCAGGTAGACCTTCTACTCATCACTTCTGACATCTGTCTTGCTTCCTAATCCCGAGAGGAGCTTCCACGTTAGAGGGACATGATGGTCCCTCGGGTCCCCTCCCAAGCTCTCCTGCGGGCTGTGGAATGACGTCTCATTCCAAACCTGTGTCCCCTGAGTTGAAGTCCAACTCCTCGTGACCCTACAGAGCTGACGGAACTGCCTGCAGACTCTCCAAGGCTGTGGGTCCTCACAGAAGCAGAGCAGCGGGTGGGTTTGGACTGTCACCCTTTTGGATAGCAGGTTAGTGCTTAATCACTGTGCCACCAGGGTTCCTGGAGGAAAGTCACACTCGTCCTCAGGGTGTTGAAAGCTCGGCCCCATGATCCAAGCGACAGTGGTGACCTGGGCACAGTGCTTAACGGCCCCAGCTCTTTCCTTACCAGTCAATGTTAGTGACCTGTGTTAGGAAGAGCTGAGTGGGTTTGGGAAGGGCGAGTGCACAGCACGGGACTGAGTGCCCTGCACTGCGGGCCACTGTTCCTAAGGAAGCGAGGTCCAGGGCACATGTGCCTGGCATCAGGGATGCCTGTGCCCATGCTGGTGTCTACTGATTGCCCTGTGCCTCTCTGATCAGCCAGGCTCCAGCTGGCCAAGGCTTCCGGCCCCACCTAGCCCTTTCTCTAGAGTCTTTTTTTAAAATTTTATTATTTTGTGTGTGTACCATCAAATTAGATCTGACTGGTACAGAAGGAGATTGTCCCTCCTTCTCCAGCAGAGCATCTGTAGCGTCTTCTCTTGAACATTAAGATTCTGTTCACACTCTCTGAGCTCTAGGGGTCAAGGTGGCGCTGGGTGGCCTTGTGAGATTACGTCTGAAAACTAACTCATCAGTCAGCCACTTTGCTTGGCAGCTAAATTACCTCACAGAAGGAAGACAAGCCGTCAGCCCTGTTCCTGACTTGAAGACCAGCAGCGGGGCTGGATTTGTCAGGGAGCTGAGCTGAGCTGGGCTGGGCCTCCAGGAGCCTGTAAGATAAATGAGAGAAGGGAACAGTAGCTTTTAATCACCTACCACAGACATGCAAGCAGAGCGATGGGGAGGGGGCACCTGCTCCGCTGGTCCATACCTCCTCAGGAGTGGTGTCCAGGTAGGTCAGCAGAGACACAAGGGCTGCCTCTCTGTAAGAGATAACCCCCACCCTCCCCAGCACACACACACACACACACACACACACACACACACACACACACCCCACTTCTGCTGCTGTGTGGACCCCTAGGCCAGGAGGCAGGGGGAGAGCTAGGAGAGGAAGTGCACTGAGCACAGAGTCAGAAAGCAGAAAAGTGTCTTCAAGGACCCCTCCGTCCTCCCTCTAAAGAGCACAGGCTCCTGAGGAAGACCCTCACCCCCACCCTGCCCAAGCCCTCCCAGGAGGCCTCGAGGTGGGGCCACCAGGAGAGATGTCAAGAGCATGGCTGCTGGGCAGACGGAGCCTGGGGCCCTGAGACCTGCACCGCAGCTCCCTCCAGAGACGGCAGGAGCCCCGGTGGCCCAGGGGGCTGCGCAGCTGACTCAAAGCAGCAGCCTTCTTTCTGGGGGTTTGAATCCACCAGCAACTGCACGGGAGGAAGATGAGTGCTCTCCTCCTGCGTGATTTGCAGCTTCTGAAACCCCACTGGAGGGTCAGCTATGTGTCACTTCCATCTCAAGGGCAGTGAATTTTTGTGAGCTTTTTAAGAAAAATTGTTTGTTAAGCAGAGAACAGGAAGTTCAAAAGGCAAATAACTGAAAAGGAAAAAATGAATAGTTTAAATGACAATACAGTCAAACTGAATAGCTGGAAAATTACAAAATAATATATTACATTATTTTATATATAGATAGACACATATATACATACATACATGCATACATATATATGTTGTTGTTGTTGTTGTTATGTGCCGTCAAGTCGCTTGCGACTCATAGCGACCCTATGTACAACAGCCCTAAACTCCGCTCTGTCCTGTGCCAATCGCACTGTCTCTGACACTCCC
>NW_006399752.1:37726460-37731554 GCF_000299155.1 Elephantulus edwardii | reverse complement strand
TAAACATATATACTTATACATACATATACATACATATATATTACTTTCTTTTATGTACATATATACACACGTGCGCGCACACACACACACACACACACACACACATATATATCCCTAACCCTGTCCTTATGGCTGGGCTGTCCCTAACGCCCTCCCTGTCCTGAATCAGTCTGTCTAAATCCAGTAGCTCTGCTGAAGCCTGCCCACGTGACCCTGCTGGTGTTTGAAATCCCGATGGCACAGCTTGCAGAACCACAGTGACACACAAGACATCACAGGACAGCAAACTGACAGACAAGGTGGACCATGAGCTTTTCCATTTCCAGGGACTGCCATGTCTGCGCCCTGGCTGCCTCGGAAGGGCAGCGTCCCCCAGAAGTCCACTCACCCACCCGCTCACTGACTTTGAGGGGATTGCAATTCACAGCAAAACTACAGGACAGAGTTGAACGGCCCCTTAGCATTCCCAAGACTGTAAACCTTTACAAAAGCAGACCGCCGTCCCTTCCAGGCCGGGGCTGGTGGAGTTAAATCCCTGACCTTTCAGTCAGCAGCCCACCACTTAACCTACTATGCCATCGGCACTCTGTGGCCTATGGTCAAATCTGACGAAATCACACAGGGCTTATCAACCAGGAGCTGGGTGACTCACAGCTAAATAGAGCTAGTTCTGGAAGGTTCCAGGCCACAGGATGCTGGTCTCCAAGCTGGTAGAGAAGCAGCTGCCTGAAGCAAACATACAGAGGTTACAACCTTGGGTGAGCAAACAGTTTGCTACAGTACATCTGTGCAACTAATCACAGCTCTCTCCAGACTCAAGGACACAAGGCAGTGGTTCTCTGGCCGGACTGGATTGCCAGGTAGTGCCAGCTTGGCTGAGGGTAACCCCTGTGTCGGAGGAGAGCTGTGCTCCGGGAGATTTTAAGGCTAATTTTTCACAAAGTCACAAGAACTTTTTCCCCAAGGAGCCTTTGGGAGGAATTGTTAAAATAAAACTTTAAATCATTACGGCAAATTTGATGGTGCTCCCTAGGAGACAACATGAAACGCAACCTTTTAAGGGTAAGATTCAGAATAGACACTCGCTCTGTGGGTGGTGCCATTGAGTCAACTCAACTCGTAGAGACTCTGAACAACAGGCCCCTTGCTTTATTCTCCATGTTCCTTGCAGTGCTCAAACCTGTTGTTGAACTCCTCGTCTGAGTCCGTCTCCTCGAGGGTCGTGCTCTCTTTTGCTGACCCTCTGCTTCTCCGAGCGAGATGGTTTTACCCAAGGACTGTTCCCTCCTGATAACATGACCAAAGTATATAAGACAAGGCTTCACCACCCTTCCTCTCAGAACCACCATGGTGGCACTTCTTCCAATAGTTTCCACTTAAATGTTACGTAAATATTTAATAACCTTTCCCTCTTAGCTGTCTAGACACTGGAAGCTGGGGAACTGTTGACCTTGCTTTATATCCCCAAGAGCCCTGCTCTCTCAAACTGCAAGCAGCAACATCAGTGGATTCTGTGTTCCTCCTGGTTTGCTTATGGTGTTGCTCTTTTATTGAAGGGTAACATACATTAACCTTGTATCTGCCTGTCTTGCTATAATTGCTTATTCATTAGTTCCAAAAGATCAAAAGAGTTGTGGTTATACAGATATTATACAATCTTGTCATCTGTGTATTTCTTCCTTCCTTTTTTTTTTGTGTGTGGGGGGTGGGGAGGTGGGAGATTTTAATTTGCTTTAACTTTGTATTGTGATTTAGAGAAAATTTGTTTTCCATTCAACAACATACATATTTTGGTGTCTGAAATTTCTTCCTTTCCAATGTTGATTCCTTTTCTTTTCTTTTCCTCTCCTCTCCTCCCCTCCCCTCCCCTCCCCTCCTCTCCTCTCCTCTTCTCTTCTCTTCTCTTCTCTTCTCTTCTCTTCTCTTCTCTTCTCTTCTCTTCTCTTCTCTTCTCCCCTCCCCTCCCCTCCTCTCCTCTCCTCTTCGTTCTTGTCCAAGTGCATAAGCTAGGACTTGTCCTGCAATGTTGAATGGAGGTGGTAGAGGACACACCCCTGTCTTGTCCACAGTCTTAGGAAGGAAGCCTCTTTTGTCTTCCCATTAAAGGTGATGTTAGCCGTAGATAATCTTCTGTCAGTTGTTCCCCATCAAGTTGAGGAAGTTCCCTTCTAGTTACATACAGTCCAGATCATGACTCTTAAGCACACACGAAGCTTGATGTGTCTTTATATTTTATGCAGAAAAGAATGAACAGAACAGGCTTGAGACAGCTGCCGGCCTCTGACCAGGTGGGCCTTTAGCTGGCATCTGTGAACTTAACTGATAAGAGTGGCCTGCTGCACACATGCTCGTAGTGTTCTCAGTGTGGTTCACCCGGAATGTCGGCTTTCTTTCTGGGAGTCTAGGAGTGTGTCCTGGCCAGAGGTGCTTCGCGACTTGCCCCACAGAAAACCCTGGGTGCAAGTCTCTAGTGAACTTGCCTAGTAGGATCCTCTTCATATGTACTGTCTGCAGTCATCGCTGGAGGGATTAAACACACTCCCTGTGACTCCATGTGGAGAGAAGGCTCTAGAAGCCCGTGCCTGGTTTCCTCTGAACCTTGCCTGTGAGCCTTTCCCCTGTGCTCGTTTTTCTCTGTATCTTTGTCCTGACAGCTCTGGTGGTAAAGAGCTTCACTATCAATCCAAAGGCATGTGGGTTTGAAGAATGATGGCGTTGTCCTCCTGTGTGATTTACAGTCTCTGAAAACTGCCTGGAGGGCCAGCTGTGAGTCCATCTGTTGCTGTAATAAGTCATAGCCTGGAGTGTGACTCCATGCTGATGCTGGCGAGTCCTTCTGGTAGCCTCGGCCTCAGGGAGCTGAGCTCCTAAACCAACGGCCACACTGACTGTTCGAATCCACCCACAGCTCGGAGAGAGGAAGACGGGCACTCTCTCCTCCCTTGTTGTTTACAGCTTCCCCAGACCTGCTGTGCTGGGGCCTCAGCCCCGAGCCTGTTCTGGCCTGACAGCAGTGGGTAGAGTGTATGAGTCCAACTAGCCAGCCAGTGAGTCTCAGGGTGGTCTTAGGGACCCTGGACAAAAAGTGGACAGACAGATGCCGTGGTAACTTCCAACCAGCTCAAGAAGTAGGGTGATTCCAGGGCCTGCCGGGCCGCTCCTGTGGCCCCTGCTATCAGTGCACGAGGATTCAATCACGGTGCCTATTACTCTGTGGGCCCCCAGCCCTGCCAGTGGTGCATGGCTGCTTGTGCAGGACGTGATCTCCTCCTCTGCCCCCTCCTTCCTTCCCTTCCTGTCTTATTCCCTCAGCTTCTGGACATAATGGTTCCAGGCCCCATGCTGCTTAATCCCACCAGATAAGTGTTTCCTGATAACACTCTCTCGTTTTGCCGTGCTCCTTCCTCATCCCCAGCACATAATTCTCCCCTTTGCTTGTAAAAAGCCGTGTAAACAGTGGCTTACTTATGATTATACATCTTAAAGACTGGCTCGGGGCTCACAGCCCTCACACACCCCTGCCCTGAACCCCTAGAAGGAGGCTGTGAATGCCAGCACCGTTTTACACTGTGGTTTGCACGCCCAATGCTTCAACATGCTGTGGAGATTAACAAGCCGTGTTGGAAAGGGCTCCAGGGAACCTGTACTCTCCAGTGGAAACCTTCTGGGCCCCAGGGACAGTGGCCACCTGGGTCCACCCTGACACACCTGCCTCCAGACAGGGTGGGCACAAGACTGCTGTCTGGACCAGCCTCCACAAACTCCATCCTCAGACGCTGCTGCTGGTGGGGCCCCCTGAGCACAGCCACTGTCCTTCATCTTCCACTTGGGGTGACCACACGTGGCCGAGGGGCTCCAGCTCCATTGACAGGGCCGCTGCAGGGCTCTGGGCAGGTCAGTCCTCTCCATGTGTATTTGTATATCTGTTCGGGCTCACTCTTACAGCAACAGGAGCTGGATGCGAACACCGACGTGCTGATGGGTGCAGACAGCTCAGTAACGTTCACCCCAGGAACCGTGAAGCCGCCCACTCCTGCCGACTGACCCCCAGGTGCCTGGGACTGCCCGAAACACTTGATGCGTTCTCGTCCACACTGCAGCTGAATATGCAAAGTGCTCCCATTCCACAGATGGGGAAACTGAGGCCCAAAGGTTCAGTTGAAGCCACAAAGTGGACTTTCGGGGTGACAGGGAACAGGAAGGCCTGCGTAGGCTCACTCTCCTCTTGCCTTCAACGCTGCAGTATGACCGGGGCACCTGCTAACGGGGCTTACAGAGGGGCCCACACAGGCTGACACGCAAACACCTGTTTCCAAATTCCCTCCAGCCTGCTGCACGCCCCCAGGCTCTCCCAATCCCCAGTGGCCCCTGAGTGTGCATGTGCCCACCACACACACTCACAGAGTTGGGGGGGTGGGCAGGAAAGGTGGCAGAGAGTGCACTAGTGCCAACCCAGGCCTTTTTGTGGGTTTCCCAAGGCAGCCATAGCCATGAGACGATGCGAAAATGATGACCTGACCCCTTCCCTCAGCAAGGCTGGGGGCTGCTGGGAGCATGCGTCAGAACCTTTGGGCCAGGCCACGCTAGACCCACAACCTTACCTGGATTAGTTCATTAAAGAATAATAAATTGACTGGTCCGAAGGTAGTGGGTTCTCTCCACTATTGCTCACAGTCAATTACTTGTCTAAATTGGGATTCAATTAAAGATAGTTGATTATATTGCAATCAGATGGCATTCACAAACTTAACTTGAGCACTTAAAAAATATAATAATTAAGATGAAGACACAGCCTGGTCCTCAGGATTTGAGCCAACATATCCCCGGTTTGGGGGCACACACAAAACCATGGGGTATTCCGTTGTTGTTTTGGAGTGCATGGTTTGTCCTCAAATTCCTTTTTAGAACACATTCCCTGTGAGGTAAGTTGGCGGGAGCTGGGCTCTCTGGGAACCTGAACCCTGGGGACACAAAGTCATCACATCTCGGCAGAGGACCAGCTCCTCTCGGGGATGGGGACTGGGGTGGGGTGCTGGCTGCGAGGAGTGCTGCTGTCCATCCATCCATCCACCCTTCCATCCATCCATCCATTCA
>NW_006399752.1:37675540-37726360 GCF_000299155.1 Elephantulus edwardii | reverse complement strand
ACCCACCCATCCATCCATCCACCCACCTTCCCATCCACCCTTCCATCCATCCATCATCCATCCATCCAACCATCCATCCATCCATCCATCCTTCCACCCATCCATCCTTCCATCCATCCACCCACCCACCCATCCTCCATCCATCCATCCATCCATCCATCCATCCATCCATCCTTCCTTCCTTCCTTCCATCCTTCCTTCCTTCCTTCCATCCATCCATCCATCCATCCATCCATCCATCCATCCATCCATCCATCCATCCATCTATCCATCCATCCATCCTTCAGCCTGAGATGTTTTTCTATGAAGTGGAGGAGAATTTAATACGATTAGGAAGATGAAGAACCCCACAGTGAAACTCCCCCGATGGTGTGGGATCATTTCCGAGATATGATTGAATTAGCCAGAGTGGGCATTAGCTCCTGCGCGCCTGTGGCAGGCACCTCCCTAGAGAAGATACACACCCTCCTTGTTCCTGGTGTTTACTGCTGACGTGCAGAATCCAACCAGCAGAGGGAGGGCAGGCCCAGGGCCTTGGCAGGATGTGAGGGCCTCAGCATTGCCCGGAGGACAGAACAAAGTGCCGCAGTGGTGGTGGTGTTGGTAGGTGCCATCGATTCAACCGCGACTCACAGTGACCCTATGAACAACAGATAGGCCCTCGCCCCGTCCGGTACCATCCTCACAATCTCTGACATGTTCAAGTCCATGCTGTAGTCACTCTGTCAGTTCATCTTGCTGAGAGTTGTCCTCTCATTCACTGTGTTAGATATAAAAAAGAGCATGATTCCAGAAGTATGCGGTTCAAATCCACCAGATGCTCTGCTGGAGAAGGAGGGGCTATCTTCTCCTGTACCAGTTAGATCCGATTTGACGGCACACACACAAAAAGAATAAAATTTAAAAAGAGCGTGAGGGTATGAGGGAGAGAAATAAAAAAGGAAACTGGTCCCAAGAAACGGACAGGCCTTTATTGCATGGTTGGAGAGAGACGCCAAGTGACCCAGCAGCACAGCATGTGGACAGGATCGGAACGGTGCGTGGGCAGTGTGGGGAGTCTCTTCTTACAGGGGACCCGGGGAGGACTAAGATGGTATTTCTCGTAATTTGGTGTGTTAATTAAATTAGGTTTTAGCTATTTTGATCAGGCTCAGACCCTTATCAGGATCCATTGTCTGGTCTTTGATATGACCAGCTTAGATGTTATCAAGTTTCTCAGGAAGTGATCAAGCTGGGGGGTGATGGAAGTGGGGCAACTGCCATATTCTTCCTTCACACTGACCCTAGGATTTCTCCAAGTTGGGGGCTTTAAAGAACAGAAATTTCTTTCCCCAAAGTTCGAGAGGGCGGAAGTCCAAATCAGGGACTTGGCCGTGTTGGTTCGCGAGGGCAAGTTGTCCACAGTGTGTCGAGTTTCCCGTCTGCTGGCGTCCTGGCGCGCCTCTGCTCTTCACACATGCACCCGTCTCCCTTGTCACATGGGCTCCATGTCCCCACCTGTGGCTCTATGCCCATCGTCTCCCTTGTCACATGGGCTCTGTGTCCATCGGCTCTGTGTCCATCGTCTCCCTTGTCACATGGGCTCCGTGTCCCCCACCTGTGGCTCTGTGTCCATGTCTGTCCTTCCTGTTAATAAGGAGCCTCTCGGAGGGGATTCGAATTAGCACCTTCAATGCGCCATTGTGCTCTGCAAGGTAGATAGTCAGAGAGCAGAGAGGAAGACCCTCAGCCAGGTGGACTGACCCACGACTGCAACAACGGCCTCCTGTGTATGAGAGATGGTGAGGTGGCGAGGACAGGGCAGGGTTCAGGTGTCGTATCCACGATGGCACCTCACAGCGAGGTGGACTGGCACGGTGACGGCGGCAACGTGCTCACGTCTGGTGGCCATTGTCAGGTGCGGCCGGCCTGGGCCGTGTGTGGTTCTGTGGTCTGTGGGGCTGGATGAGTCAGAATCAACTCAACACCATCCAGCAGTAACAACCGCCCTCCACTCCGGCAGGCGCCCGGGCGATGCCTGCGGTTCACAAGCCTGGCTGCTCATCAAAGCGCTGGAGGTTCAGGCTCCTCCAGAGAGGCCCTGGAAAGGAAGGTCTGCCCATCTATTTTCCCGAAATCATCCGCAGGAAACCCTACAGACACGGATCTGCTCTGATCCACGTGGGGTTCCTATGAGTCACAGTGTTTCAAAAGTGGAGAAGAGTCTGAACATACCATGGACAGCTAAGAGCACAAACAGGTCTGTCCTGGAGAAGGTAAAACCAGGCTGCTCCTTGGAGGCAAGGATTTTGGAGCTCCATCTCACATACTTTGGGCATGTGGCCAGGAGGGACCAGTCCTTGGAGAAGGACATCATGCTTGGAAGGGTGGAGGGTCAGCACAGGTGAGGAGGACCCTGGATGAGATGGATTGACCCAGGGACTGTGGCAGTGTGTGTCAGAGGCAGCAAGGTTGGCTCAGGATAGGGCGAGGTTCAGAGCCATTGTTCAAGAGGGTCACAATGAGTCATAGTCGACTTGATGGCAACATCATCTGTGAGATGATGTTGTTAACTGACGACATCTGCAAGAAGAGCTGTGTTTCTGCCAAGCTCATCCTGGGGCAGGAGGAATGGAGGGCGTCCTTCACAGGTCAGTCCCTCCCACCTTCCACTGACAGGCAGCGAAGACCATGCAGAAGGACCCACCCAGTGCAGGCAGGGAGGGCAGAGCCCACCCGAACTAGTCCAAGTTCTTTTTCCTTCAGATTCTCAGCCCAGCCCCTGGGAGCCCCCACACCTCCACTGTGGTCAGTGGGTGCACAGTGGAGGACAGGGTCCCAGCCATCCAGGGCCACCCTCTGGGAGCAATCCTTTTGCCCCTGGGCCCGTGTCCCCCCGTCACTTCTGATCAGAGGTGATGTGTGCTGATGAGACAGCCGTTCTCCTCCTGCACGGGGTTGAGTTTCTATGGTGATGGTTCAAAAGTGGTGAGTTGGCTTTTCCCCTTAATTTGTAATGTTTTCCAAAAATACCCGTTTTCCTGCTTTGACTGGGGCTCTCCGCGAGTAGCACCCTCACCCGCGCTCTGTGTCTGCAGCCGGTCTTCCGCTCACAGTGTGTCTGAGTTACCAGGAGCTGTACTTAGAACTTCCACCCGTCCGTTGTTGTGTTTTTGTTTGGTGCAGCACAGCGTCGTGAGACGCAGCAGTGCAAAGCCGGCTGATGCTGTCCTCAGCTGTTCATTCATCACTGTTGACTTTTGTCATTTACTGTTCAAATCACTGCCGGATTTAGAAAGATGCTGATGATAATGAAAGTCTGGAAAACCTCCAAATTTAACCCATTGCCATGAGTCGATTCCGTTTCTGTGATAAATGTTACCTTTCATACAAAGGTGTATCTGTTTTCTTTCATACACCTTGGTTTTTTACGCCAGTTGATTTAATTGAAAACTCTGTGGCATGTGAGATCAGCCAGGGAGGGTGACAGGAATTACTGTTTGGCAGCAAGTTGACCATGAACCACGGCCACGTGGACAGCTAAACCCAGGCAAATCAGGAGGCTGCCTGGCTGCTGGATGTGCCTGTGAACCCGGCCGTTGCTGATGCTGGTCCTCGAAGCCTGCATCCAAGGAGCCAGAACACCAGCCAATAGCCTCGCAGGGAATGGAAATGATTCCCACGTCCGCATCATTCTCCAAGAGCCCCCTGCAGTCAGGCCAGTGCTCTCAGAATAACTGGTGAGGACAGAGCAGAACTGCCTGGGCGCGTTTCCTGGGCTGCATTTCTCCGTGGGGGCAACCACCTCACCTGGCTCCCTAGAGTGGCTCGTGGGCTCCAACCACTGACTTCTCAGCTATCAGCGCAAATGTCTAACCCACTGCATCATGAGAGCTCCTTGAGATGAAGCCAAAGCAGAGTGTAGTTGTTGTTGCTGTTGGTGATGATGGTGGTAGCTGTTCTTGAGTCACCCCCTAACTTGAGAGGACCTCACAATTCCATGGAAGTGCTTCCCAGTCCTGCTCCGTCCCCGTCATTGGTGACAGATTATTGATCTGATTATTGAAAGGACATTGCCAGGCCTTTCTTCCTAGGCCCTCTAGGAAGCTGGATACAAACTCACATGAAAAAGAATCAGCTTCCCAGCAACACACAAACCTCCACTGACTGACACCTGATGGCTGTGCATGAGGTGCTTCGGCTGGGAATCGAACCCAGGTCTCTCTCATGGAAAGTAAGAAATCTACCACGGAACCGTGAGTACACCTGCTTCAGGGTGAGCACATCCAGGGAGCACATCCAGGGGAGGATCACTGTGATCCCCGCACACTGCGACCTTGATCTCCACAGCCCGATCATGTACATGGTGCTCTTGGCATCCACCTTCATTAAGGAGAAATCATCAAACTGTTCTTATTGAGAGTCCTTCCAGCACTTTCTGAAGGATACAGGATTTAAGAGAGCAAGGCGGCATCCGGATGTCTCCTGTGGAACAGCTGGTGAATTTGAACTGTGTATCTTTGAGTCGGTAGTGCAATTCCTTACCACTAAGCCACCGGCGTTCCCTACAGAATAGTGGCCACATTAACTTGTTTGCGCTGAGAGACAAGCAGGAATGCATGCAACTTGCGTTACTGCCGTGGTCTGGAGCCAAACCTGCAATATATCGGAGCCCACACACGTTTCAGTCTGTTCACTTTTAAATGGGTGGGGTCATGTCTAAACCCTTCACATCCCTCATGTCTGTCTAGATGAGCCTTCAGCATTTGTTGAGTGAATAATGAGTGGTGAACTGGAACTCTGACTTTACAAGCTTTGCTATTTACATGTGGAAGAGCTGGGAAAGCTTATTAAGTCCGTGAGCTGGCTGGAAGCTTCTCTGGAATTTTCCAATGACCTGGACCATCCAGAGAGCCTGGGCCACAGCTAGGTGCTCTGAGGGGACAAAGCTGTGGGTACAAATTCTGAAACTACAGGTTATCCCCTCACTGGCCCCTTGTACAGTGGTCAGAATTGTTGTATTGTTGTTGTTAGGTGCTGTCAAGTTGAGTACAACTCATAGTGACCCAATGGACAATAGTCCTGCACTCAGTCCTGTCCTGTGCCATCCTCGTCACGTCTGCCCATTGCTGCAGTCACTGTATCAGTGCCTCTCACCGTGGTCTTCCTCTATCACTGAGTTTTCCCCTCTCCAAGCCTGATGTCCCTTTCTAAGGAGCAGCCTCTCCTAGAAACATGTCCAGTGTATGAGATGTGAAGATTTGCCATCTTTGCCTCCAGAGAACATTCTGGCTGCATCTTTTCCAAGACACATCTGTTTGCTCTTTTGGCTATCTGTGGGATATTCAGCACTCCTCTCTAACACCACAACTCAAAGGCACCATTTATTCTTCTGTCATCCTCATTTATTTTCCGGTTCTCAGATGCATAGCAAGTGATTGAAAATACCATAGCGTGAATCAGGCACACCTTAGTCTTCAAACTGATATCATTGCTCATCAGTATTTTGGAGAGGTTCTTAACAGACTTACCCAAAGCACTATGTCTCCTGATGTTCTGATTGCTGGTACCAGGGATGTTGATTGTGGATCCAAATAAGATGAACACATTGATAGTTTCAATCCTTTCTCCATCTATCATGATGTTTCCCATTGTTCTCTTCTTTGTTCTAATATATAAGTAGCTCTGGTGATGCAGTTTGTAGGAAGATACACTGCTAATCCAATCATAGCACTTTGACAGTTTTAATCCAGAGGTTCTACAGGGGGGAAAAAAAGGTGGGTCATCTGTTCCGTTTACAGTCTTGGAAACCCAATGGAGGGTTAGCTATGAGCTGACTCTGACTTAACTTTTGGACAAACTGTTTTAGAAATGTCTGCAGTTACTGGGTGGCACAAGTAACTTAGCACTTGACTGCCAGGTGAAAGGCTGGCAAGTCCATTTAGCCAGTGAAAAGATAGGAACCCAGTTAAATTTGAAAACCATCCAAATATTAAGGAATGTTTGGCCTAGTGGCAGTACACACATAAAAAATAATAAAATTACATTTAAAAAAATTTGTGCTATATTTGGGGTATACTTATACAAATTATATTTCCATGGAAAAGGACATCATGCTCTGCAAAACAGTCAAGACAAAGAGAAAGACTGTCAACCACGTGGACTGGCAAGTGAATACCGCCATGGGCTTGCGTGGGGCAGAGATTGTGAGGGCCACAGAGCAGGACGGATTCAGGCACATTAGTTCTGGGGTCACTGTGAGTCGGAGCCCACAGGATAACACCAACCACAGCACTGCTGCTTTTTTTATCTGACATTCAAGCATTTTATAAGATGGTTCTGATGGGCCCAGATTTAAGCCCTGTGACACCTGACTTCTCTAGCTTCCTCAGTATTCTGGAGGGCTTCTGAGCTCTGAAGCCCCCTGGGTAAGCAGTTAGTGGTGATTAACTGCTAACATAGAGCTTGGTGGTTCAAATCCACCCTGTTCCTCCGTGGAAGAAGTTCCTGGTGATCTGCCTCTGTGAATAAAATAATAAAATAAAAGCCACAACTGCTAACTAGGTTTCTGAAGCTTTATAAAGTCCGAGGGAAGGAAACAGTCCATCTTTCTCCACAGGAGCAGCCGCTGGGCTTGAACCACTTCACCAGCCCAATGCTTACATACTTCACCACCAGAGGTCTTCAGCTGTGGTGCCCAGTTCTGCTGTGGCACATGAGGTCCCTGTGAGTCAGGGTTCCCTTCAGGGGCAGATTTGGTTTGGACTTTCGGGGTGCTGGGTTTGACTGAAGAGACCACCCCTCAAGTCTCTCTCCCTGAGGAAGAAGTCCACAGAGAGGGGCACACGCAGGCGAGGCCTGAACCCACGTTGGCTGGCCTGGAGCTCCACAGCTCCTCCTCTCCCTCCCCTCCCAAGGACAAGTGACAATCTGAATGCTTTCACTCTGCACAAATATACCTTGCAAAATCCACTTCCCAGGGGATCAAATTCATCTGTGGCTGAGCCAGGAGCCCACAGGCCAGGTGCCCAGCATGGCTTCTGTGAGGAGGCAGGCCATGGAGGCTGGGGCCTCACTCCAGGCCCCATTCACAGCACCTCCCCAAATAAACCCCTCATCCTGCCTCTGAAAGCCGCCATTGTCTGGGAAAGGGGCTGGAGAGGCCGCGCCAAAAGTCTCCTCAAAGTGTTTTCTGTTCCTTTCTGTGGAGAGGCCCTGCTTCAGGGCGGTTGACTTAACCTCTGCCCCCTCAGCGGGAACAGATGGGGCCCTGGAGGCTGCTCCCTCTTCAGTGAAGCCCCAGACGGCTCCCCCACGTCCGTGACAGCTCACCCTCCTAGAACACTCGGTCACCACATGCGACACTGCCACCATCCTGAAGGACAGAGACCCTGGAGCCTGGGCCACCAATCCTTGTGTCCCACAGCAGTAGCCATCACGTATGGGGCACACTGGCTTCAATTTTGTAAAACTGAAGAAAATGCCAAAAGTCACAGACACCCAGGCAACTTCAGGGCTGGGATGAAACCCAAACCCACTGTCTTCGGGCCAATTCCGTCTCCTAGCAACCCTGTGGGACGGAGCAGAGGTGAGCCGAGTTCCCAAGGTCACAGAAGTTCATGGAAGCAGACCCCCCCTCCTGCAGGGTCGCTGCTGGATTCACATTGTTGGCCTCCCAGTTAGGAGCCAGCACTCAACCACTGCACCACCGGGGCTCCTTAAGGGACCAAAATTGTATTATTGTTGTTGTGTACCGGCGACTCAGACCCAACTAATAAACAACCCTCCAGCGGGTTTCCAGAGGCAGTTAATCGTATTGGAGATTTTTCCACCTTCCTTCTGAGAAGCTGTTGGGTTCAAACTGCATACCTTTGCCTTCGCAGAACAATCCCTTATCTGCCTCCTCTAGGGAATACACCTCTGCCGCCCATCTCTCTGTCTCTCAAGGGTCATCGCTTCCTTGGTTCTGGCTGATGGGTCACAATCCGCGTGCACGCTTCCACTGACGTGCTTTGGATCCATGCATCATACAAACTAATGTGATGTGTGTGTGGTTTTTGTTTGTTTGAGATCAAACCATTTTATTCAGAGGGGTTTAGGGAAGAAGCAATGGGGCTGGGAAAAAGAACCTCAAAGATTGTGGTCTAGCCAGGGTCTCCCATACGTCGGAGGCAGAAAGCGATGTGTGTGTATTTCTAAAATGCTATCTAAGGTTATTTCATTCATTCAGGAACATGATGATAGATGGATAAAAAGATTGAAGCTGTCAATGACTTCATGTTACTTGGCTCTATAATCAACACCCATGATAGCCACAGCAAAACAACAAAACAAAACAAAAACCAAATCATGTGTGGCACTGGGAAAATTTGCCATCAAGGACCTCTATATAGTGCTCAAGAGCAAAGATGTCAGTTTAAAGACTAAGATGTGCCTGATCCAAGCCTTGGGTTTTTTAATTTGTTTCCTATGCATCTGAAAGTTAGACAATGAATAAAGATGACAGAATAATGGATGCCTTTGAGTTACGGTGTTCGAGAAGATTAATGAGTATCTCGTGGACTGCCAAGAGAACAAATAGGTCTGTCTTGGAGGAAGGAGCCTCTCAGAGGCAAGGGGAGTGGCATTTCATCTAACATCTCTCATATTCTTTGGGTATGTTGTCAAGAGTCGTTGGAAAATGACATCATGCCAGGAAAGGTAGAGGGACAGAGAGGCAGGCCTCCAACAAGGTGAGAAAACACCGGGGTGGCAGTAACAGTACGAGGGGGGTGCAGAAGCCTACATGGTTTGGGTTGTTCATAGGGATTCTGCGAGTCATAGTCGATTCAACATCACATAACAACAATGAGGTTATCTGAGGACTTGCCTAACCCTCCCAGAAAGAGTAAGGGCCTCCCAGCCTCTCCATGAGGCAGCTTTCTCATTTTCCCTGTTTTTATGTGACAGATCCTGACCTCAGAGAAATTAAGAAATGGACTAGATGGGAGCCACCTGGCAGCCCTGAGACCAAGCTGTTGACTGGAAAGCTCGCCGAGCCTCGGGATTGATGGCTGATGGTCTTGGCCTGCATTCCTTCACATCTGGTCTAATTCCATTTTATTATGGCAAAGAAAAAACACCAACGACTAGAAAAGGACATGTGGGTTGGTAGAGTAGAGGGTCAACAGGGAAGAGCTGTTGTTGTTATGTTGTTTACCTTGGGTTGGAACTGACCCATAACTGACCCTCCAGCAGGTTTACAGAGGCTGTTACACAGGAGGAGACTGCCCATCTTTTTCCCGCAAAGCGGCTTGTGGATTTGAACAGCATGGCTTTGAATTGGCAGTGCCACTTCCTGACCTCTAGGCTACCAGAGCTCCCCTAGAAAAGTCACACCTTCATGGAATTTATTCTCAGGGAGAAGTCTTCATAGATAACCTTGGACATGGTGGCCTCTCCTTAAGTAAGTAATCCAGCATTCAATAAAAATAATTGTAATCTTGATCTTGACTTGAACTTTCCCCTCTGATAGAAAAAATGAGAGTCTATCAGGCTGATTCTTTCTCTGAAAGTCTGCAGTCAAGGAACTCTCCAAGGTACTGAAGAGCAACGATGTCAGTTAGAGGACTAAGGTGCACCCAGTTCAAACCACATGCTTTTCATTGCTTCCTGTGCATCTGGAAGTTGAAACTTGACTAAGGATGACAGTGGAAGAATCAATGCCTTTGTGTTATTGTGCTGGAGAAGAGTAGCGAACAGTCCATGGGCTGCCAAAAGAACAGATAGATTTTGGAGAAGATGCAGCTCCTTAGAGGGGAAGATGAGGAAACACCATCTCTTCTATGTTGGGCATGTTGCCGGAAGAGGCCAGTTCTTGGAGGAAAGCCTCGTGCTTGGAAGGGTAGAAGGTAAGCAAAAGAGAGGGAGAACCTCGACAAGGTGGATTGACACAGCAGCTGGAGCACGGGGCCCCAGCGTAGTGGGAATGGCAAGGACAGAGCAGGCTGGGGCAGGGCTCAAGTTGCTGTGCACAGTGTCGCTGTGAGTCAGGGTTGACTTGACAGCACCTAATGACATGTCATCCTGATTTTCAGTTTACTTATCAGCAAGAGGAGCACTAGTGCTGCAAGTACTTGGCTTCTAATCAGAAAGTCAGCAGTTCAAATCCACCAGCTGCTCCACTCGAGAAAGATGAAGCAGGCAGCCATGGAAATTATATAGGGAGTTTTGCCCAGTCTTAAAGGGTTTCTATGAGTGAGGATTTGTCTTGATGGCCATGGGCAGTGAGTTAACTCAACTAGAACTTTGTTTTCTTCTCCTGCCTCCTTGGGCCATACTCTGTCATGAGAGATCGCTCACTGGTATTTGAGGTTAGTAGTATGCAGTTGACACAGCCCGGCTTGCTGAAACTGAGGCACACCTGAAGTGCTTGCTGTAGAAGGCCAAGGACTGTAGTCTTCAATATGGATTGAAGCTCAACATCAAGAAAACAAAGATTCTCACCTCTGGGCCAACTGGCAGCAGCATGATAGATGGTAAAGAGATTGAAATTGTTAACAGCTTCAGAAGAGAGAGCGGGCAGTAAGTGACTCGAGTATCACAGAACAGAAGCAAGTCAAAAAAAGACTCAAAGTGTCCGAGAAGCCAAAGGACCCAGACCCAGCAGAAAAAGAGTTTTCCCCGTATGACTACAGCAAGTCCCATTTCAAGGCTTTTGCAGGAAGCAGCAAACCAAAAGCTTCCCAATTCGATCCCAATAAACAGAGCCAGTCAGCCCAGAAAGGCATTGCAGCAAAAAAGCTTAAACAGACAACCGGGAACAAAAGCATGTCTTTTCCAACTGGAAAATCTGACAGAGGCTTCAGACATAACTGGCCAAAAAGATAGTGTTGGAAGAGACCTACAGGATCCCCCAGTGGACTGGAGGCACCAAGTGAGGGTGCTGGTTTTGTACAGACTTATTTTTAAACCATTAAAAATAATTCTTACTGAAAGAGAAAAAAAAAAAGAAATTGTTAACAGCTTCAGCTTGCTTGGCTTCACAATCAGCACTCTTGGTATCAGCAGTCAGGAAATCAAAAGTCAAATTGCATTGCGAAAATCTGCTCTCAGGGACCTCCCCAGAGTACTGAAGAGCAACGATGTCAGTCTAGAGACTAAGGTGTGCCTGGGCTGGCCATGGTTTTTACAATTACTTGCTGTGCATCAGAAAGCTGGACAGTGACTAAGGATGACAGAAGAATTGATGCCTTTGAATTGCGGTGCTGGAAGAGAGTCTTGAACATACCATGGACTGCCAAGAAAACAAACAGATCTGTTTTGGAGAGGGTGAAATCAAGTTTCTCCTTGGAGGCTAGGATTTTAAAGGTCTGTCTCACATATTTTGGGCACGTGGCCAGTAGAGACCAGTCCTTGGAGAAGCACATTGTTCTTGGAAGAGTGGAGGGACAGTGCAGGAGAGGAAGACCCCAGATGAAATGGATTAATATAGTTATTGGGGCAATGGGGGTTGGTGCATTGGAATTAGTGAGACTGGCTCAAGACAGGGAAGGCTTCAGAGCTGCTTTACGTAGGGTCACTATGGGTCGCAGGTGACTTGACAGCATATAACAACAACAGCTGTACCCCTAAAGTCTGTTTTAAGTGTTGTCCTCATTTATGGCTGCCATTCTCAAGTAGTCAGTGACTGCTGGTGTGAAACCACCTTGTCCATTTCAACAATGGCTTACTATCCAGAGGGCATCTCCACACATGGCTTAAAGGTAGACTAGTCCTGGCCAAGGGCCCTGGAGCACAACCTTCCAGATGCTTCCCTCCCCACCTGCTTCTGAGGTGACTCTGCCAACAGTCCCCAGTTCTGACCAAGAGCCTTTCCTCAGGTCTTCCTAGTTTCCAAGGATGCCATTGAGGCTACTTTAAAAAAAAAAGTCTCCATTCTTGGGATTTTTGCCTTTTCAAGTTATTTTCACATCACATCTAGAACTTTGAATATAAAATCTGTTTTAAAACAACACAAAACTTAGCATTATAATTAATTACTTAGCATATATAATTAATTATATATTATTATAATATATTACCAATACTATGATGCTGAGTGAACTAACTCAGTCTCATAAGGACAAATACTGTATAAGACCATTTTTTGTAGAAACAGAAAGATAACTAGTAATACGTGTATGAGGATCCAAGGTGGGGAACAGAGGGGTGAGGATGGGCGGGGAGGGGATGGATAATCATAGGGTCGCACAATTTGATGGGTGAAGGGAGGGATGGGTAAAAGGCAATGAGAATCAACGTACACAAACTTTGTAAGTAAAAGCAGTATAAAATAAAAAGTTTCTTTAAAAATAAATAAAAAATCCCAGCAAAAGAGAACAAGGCTGAGATTTTGGGGCTGCTAGATTCAGAGAGTGTCTCAGAAGGCTGCCTCAGCACAAGCTGGAGGACTTGGGGGTTTGCTACAACCACAAGTGATGTTGTTGTTAACTGCTGTCAAGTTGCCTACAGCTCATAGCAATCCTGTGACAGCAGATGGGAACCTTGTCCTATCCTGCACCAACCTCATCATTTCAAATACGCTTTGAGTCCACTGTTACACTGTGTCCACTGTGTCAGTCCATCTTGCTGGGGGTCTTCTTCTCGTTCTCTGACACCCCCCCCCCCACCTTCTCCAATATGATGTCTTTTTCCAAGGACTGGCTTCTCCTCACAACACGTCCAAAGTATGTGAGATGAAGTTTCACCATCCTTGCCTCTCAGAAGTGCCCTGGTTGCACTTCTCTAAGACAGACTTGTGGTTCTTTTGGCCGTCCATGAGATGTTCAGTACTCTTCTCCAACACCACAGCTCAACAGCATAAAGTATTTTCTGTCATCCCTATTCATTGTCCAACTTTTAGATGTAGAGCCAGTAATTGAAAAGACCATGGGTTGGGTCAGGCACACCTCAGTCTTTAAACTAATGTCCTTGCTCTTTAGCACCTTGGAGAGGTCCTTGACAGCAGATTTTCAGAGTATAACACATCTCTTACTTTCTGGAGTTAAGTAGCATGAAATCACTGGCAATGTCAATCTTTCCTCCATCTACCACAACGATGCAGATTGGGCTAGTGGTGAGGATTTTTGTTTTCTTGATGTTGAGATGCAGCCAAAAAGGAAAGGACAGGCTCAGCATTTCACGAACAATCAGTCACAGATTAGTTCATTCAACAAAAGCATGTTAAAGAATTCACTTGTGGGCATAGTCCACTGGTGACTGGTTTTATAAAACGTAATGAATGGGAATGATTGTGTAAAACACAACGTGAATGAAGAATAGTGTGAAACACAGTGTACACGAACTTTGAAAGCAACATAAAATAAAAATTTAAAAAATGAAAAGAATTGAAAGGGATGCAGTTCACTCCTCAGGTGAAAGATGAGACAGTGCACTTCCATAAATGTTTGCAACCTGGGCAGCTCAGCGGGGCAGTTCTGGCCTGTCCTACAGGGTCACTGAGGCAAAACTGACTCGATGGCAAGGGACTCTGGGAGTGGAGTCCATTGTTGGGACCACTGTGTATTTTGAGTACTTTGAGCCTAAAGGTCCATTTCCAGAACTATTTCTTACAGGGTTCTGCTGTGATCTGTAGGGTTTTCATTGGCTAATTTCTCAAAGTAGATTGCCAGGCCTTTCTTCCTTGTGTCTCTTAGTCTGGAAGTTCCACTGGTGTTTGAAATATTGGTGACATAGCTCCTAGCAGCACAGCAGGTGAGTAACTGCCATAGTATCCTAGACTGACAGAAGAGTGGTGGCAAGTTATACAAGGATGCTTAGACGCACATTATGAATGGACTTAAATACCCAGTTCTAGGGGAATGGTTAGGGAGCCCTGGGGATCTAGTCCCTGGGGAGTTGCACTGGAAACCCCAAAGCAACACCTCTCAGGGGGTTTGAATCCACCAGCTACTCCAGAAAAGAAAGATGGGCACTCTCCACCCAAGCAATTTTCAGCCCCTAGAAACTCGCTGAAGGGCGGCTATGAGTCATCTTCAGCTCTATGGCAATGAGTGTGAGAACGAGGGAGGGGAATGGTGACATTATGGTTTGTATTTGTGATGGAATATTATGCAGTGGTATTCTCACCACTGGGCCAATTGGCAACATCATAATGGATGGTGAAGAGATTGAGATTGTCCACAGTTTTGGTTTGTTTAGTTCCACAGTCAACACTCTTGGTACCAGCAGCCAGGAAATTGAAAGACATATTGCGATGGGAAAGTCTGCCGCCTACGGTTAAAGACCTCTCTAAAGTGCTGAAGTGCAAAGATGTCAGTCTGGAGATTAAGGTGCACCTGATACATGTCTTTGCAATCACTTGCTATGCATCAGAGAGCTGGACAATGACTAGGAATGATAGAAGGAGAATTGATGCCTTTGAGCTGTGGTGTTGGAGAAGAGTACTGAATATACCATGGACTGCTAAGAAAACGAATAGATTTGTCCTGAAGAGGGTGAAGCCAGGCTGCTCCTTGGAGGCAAGGATTCTGAAGCTTCGCCTGACATACTTTGGACTGTTGCAAGGAGAGACCAGTCCTTGGAGAGAGATGTCATGCTTGGGAGGGTAGAGGGACAGCGCAGGAGAGGAATACCCTTGATGAGATGGATTGATTCAGTGACTGAGGTGATGGGGTAGGTGTGTTGGAGATAGTGAGATTGGCACAGGATAGAGCAGAGTTTAGGGCTGTTGTGCACAGGGTTGCTATAAGTCACAGGCGACTTGACGGCACATAACAACAACAACAACAATATTTATAGATGCAGATAGTATTTTTAATGATGTGTTGTTGTTATGTGCCGTCGAGTCGCCTGCAACTCATAGCGACCCTATGATGTAGGAATATTAAATTGGATCTCTTTCTCTCTCACTCTCTCCTACATAGAAAAAGGAGAGAAAAAGACAGAAGGAAAAAAAAGATGGAGAGAGAGAAAATGGTTGTTATTGTTTTTCATTCTCATCAGATCAGTTCTGCTTCCTGGCAGCCTCATGGACGTGCAACGTAGAACCACAGCACAGGCTTCTCAGATCTGTACTATTTTGGAAAACAGTCACCAGGTGTGTCTTCTGAGACACCTGTGGGTGGCTTTGAACCACTCACCTCTCGGGTAATAATTGAACATTTCATCATTTGTGGAAAGAAAGATACGTTGCTATGTTTACACGAGTACATGGCCAGTGTCTATCTCAGAGTTAGGAATTCCATTTCCTTCTTTTCCTCTTTTGTGTTATCTTAGTGTTTGTGTCCTGTGCTGAGAGTATAATCACTTCTAAAGTTAGAGAAGGGAATAAAGGTCTTCCAAACCTGTGCTGTAGGGAGCTCTGGTGGCCCGGTGGCAAGAAGGTGCGCTGCATCCTCAAGGTTTGTGGTTCGAATCCCCCAACAATTTCACAGGAGAAGGATGAGCAGTCTCCTCGCCTGCATTTAACTGCCTGTGAAAACCCACCAGAGTGTCAGCTCGTACTCGCTGGCACACAACAACAACACCGGACCAATGCTGTAGTGGGAAGGACCTGGTCTTTAGGGAGAGAGGCCTTAACACCCCACTAGGAGCTTTGGGGTGAGCCTCTCTGTCGTAAGGGCTCTATCTCTAAAAGTGCAGATGAGATTCCTGTTGGGAAGTTGGTTGGTGACATTATCAAAGATGGAAAGAAACACCTTCAAGTGTTAAAAACAAACAAGCAAAATTCTTTTTCATAGATTAGTATAAGTTAAGGGATCTGGTGAACTACTTGTACGGAGTTGCACTGGCAACCCAAAGGTGCATGGTTCAAATCCACCAGCCACTCCGCAGGAAAGAGACGAGTGGTCTCCTCCAGGGCCAGGTGATTATCTGCCGCTAAAAACCTGCTGGAGGGTCAGTTATGGGTCAGTTCTGGCTCAACAGTATACAACAACAAGAAGTAAAAGTTAAAGGACCTCTGGTGGCCTAGTGGGAAGGAGCCACCCTGCCAACTCAAAGAACTGTTGTTCAAATCCACCAGTTGCTCCAAGGGAGAAAGATGGACAGTCCCCTCCTGTGCCATTTACGGCCTCTGAAAACCCACTGGAGGGTCAGCCGTGGGTCAATTCTGACTGATGGCCCATAACTGCAATAGCATAATGGCAGCAGAAGTCAGTGAGCTTCGATAGCCTGGTCTGTGCAGAGCTGCACGGCCCACCAGAGGCCACATTTCACTGGCTGCTCCAATCCACCAGACCCCATGGGAGAAAGACAGGCAATCTCTTCCCATACGACTTTGTTGTTATGTGCCGTCGAGTCGCCTGCAACTCATAGCGACCCTATGTACAACAGCACTAAACCCTGCTCTATCTATCCTGTGCCAATCGCACTGTCCCTGACACACCTACTCCCATTACCCCAGTCACTGAATCAATCCACCTCATAGAGGGTCTTCCCCTCCTGTGCTGTCCCTTCACCCTACCAAGCATGATGTCCCTCTCCAAGGACTGGTCCCTCCTTGTAACATGTCCAAAGTATGTCAGACGAAGCTTCAGAATCCCTGCCTCCAAGGAGCAGTCTGGCTTCATCCTCTACCAGGACAAACCTGTTTGTTTTCTTAGCTGTCACAGACCTGGAAATGCAGCTGAGAGTCAGCTATGAGTTAGTTCCAACTCAATCTCAGTGAGCAGATGAATGAATACTGTTCACCCTGAACCCTGATGGCAAAGTGTGTTGTGTGTCGGACTTTGTAAGTGAAAGGTGAGGGGTTCAAATCCACCAGGAGAAAGGTAGACAACCTGCTTCTGTCAGGACTGATGGGAGATCCCGAGGGAGTCTACCAGGAGTCAAAATCAACAGATGGCAGCGAGGTTAACAGAAGTTCTAGAACCCCCTAAGTAGTGCACACAGTCATACATGCAAACAAGACTTCAGCAGTTCAAGTCCACCCAGCGGCACTTTTGAGGGACCTGCATCTTAAGGGGGCAGTCACGGATAAGCGGTGGGGAGTGTTGTTGGTCTGCACTATATAAACATCTTGCGCAGAACCAACACACAGCAACTAACACCCACCCAGCAGGAGTCAGGGCTCCAGACGGCTCGCTCCCCAGGGGGAGTTCCCTGGACAAAGACAGTTCCCCCACAGGCTGCAATGTGGTGGTGGGGGACTACTGTCCAACCACTCCCGCTCACATGGACCAGACATTAGCAAGACATTACCATTTCCATGATCGTTGTATGTTTATGATTTTTTTATTCATTGTTCAACATTTTCTTTCCTCTCCAACCCGTCCTGCCATGCACCCCTTGCTCCAGATTGTTGTCATACGTATAATGACTAATCATGTATTTCTTTCTGACAGTTCTCATCTGTTTCAGTGCATTGTTCATTATCTAGCGACTCTTCTTCCATTCTCTCTCCTACCCCACGTCTTTTTCTATAATATAACAGTAGTGTTTTGCAGTGTTTGTCCTTCTGGGTTTTTTTCTTTCCTTCTTCTTCTTCTTCTTTTTTCATAAAAGCTTAAAGCAGTTTTATTAAGGGGGCTCCCAGGCGGGATTCCTTGGCCTGGAGAGAGAGACAGACCAGGGGAAAACTGCCATGTTTGTCCTTTTGTGACTGAGATTTTTCACTCAGCCTAAGTCCTCCAGGCTTCCCCATGTTGTATAGTTTTTCGAGTTCACTGTTTGAGTCCATTTTCACAGCCATTCTGTCAATCCACCTTTTCCTCTGGCCCCCCACTTTCCCTACAATGATGTCCTTTTCCAAGGAAAGGGCTCTCCTGTCAACATGCCCAACGCGTGTGGAATGAAACCTCACCCTCCAGAGTCATCAGTCGAGGTCTTGGGCCGTATTCCCTTGTGGTCCATGGGACTCACCCTGCTGATTTCCTGAAGTAGCTCTCCAGGCCTTTCCTCCTAGTGTCTCTGTCTGGAAGCTCCAGTGAATCCTGACAGTCTGGGGTGATAGAGCCCAGCGTCCGGCCACCAGTGTCCGCTCACATTCCCTGCTTACCTCTCTCCCTTCCCTCCACAGCTGCCCATGATGGGAGGCGCTTTCATGGACTCGCCCAATGAGGACTTCAGCACCGAGTACTCCCTCTTCAACTCCTCCAACAACGTCCACGCGGCCGCCAGTGGGCAGGCAGATGAGCCCCCACGCTCCTCCAATGACGCGGTCCTGCTCTGGATTGCCATCATTGCGACCCTGGGGAACATCGTGGTGGTGGGCGTGGTGTACGCCTTCACCTTCTGAGGCCGTCACCCTGGGCTGAGGGCAGGGCCCGGCCTGGTGGGGCACGTGGCCATGTCGTCTTGTGGGCATTCACTGTCCCTCGTTGTCAAATGGAAAGTGCTAAGCAGGATTTCCACTCTCTGCAGGTGCAATGACCAAGCGTCTGGAGCCTCTCCTGAGGGCCCTGGCTTCAGACGGCCCTTCCTGGGGTCAAGATGGGTCAGCAAATGTGGGGACATAAGTGTCCAGTTCCCTGGGACCAGAAGGGGCAAGACTTTGAAGAACAGCATGGGAAGTGCTGCCTCCCAAGAAATGGGACCAGATGGAGCCCCACGTCACGTTTGATGTGGAGAGGTGGCCTGCTCATCTCTGGTGTCTTGTGATTGTGCTTGCCTCAACCCGGTGGGCAGGACCAAAGATATACGGTGTCCCTACCCCAAGCCTTGCTTCCCACTCCACCCTTGAGAATATCACAGGCAGTCACTTGGCAGACTGTAGAATGTTCTAGACTGACTTAGAAGCAGCACCTGTCACCACAGACACCCAGAGGCATCAGGAAACCCACAGGTGGGGGTATCACTGTGCTGTGGGGGTGGGAGTCCTGGGGTGCTGGTGGGTGTATCTGCTGGATGGATTGTAAAACAGAGAGGCCGTCTTTATAGACTGGATGCCCACAGTAGTAGATACAGGTTCTGAAAATTCACAAGATTTCAAGACGAATGAACTAGGGTCCACCTGTTTGCTTGATGGAAGGTGGGAAGGGGCTGGAAGGCCCGCACTCTGGGACAGGTCACCAGAGGTGTCGGGCGGAGGGCTTGGCTCTCGGCTCAGGGTTCTCCTGGCCTGGCTAAGCCCTCCACCCATCAGGCCTCTGTCTTCGCAGCTGGTCAGCTAGAGCTTCTCCATGCTGCACGCAGGGGCGACAGGCAGGTTTAACCTCCGGCTGGGACGCCACCCTCTCTCGCAGGTATTTGTGTGTTTCTGCTCTAGTCTGTGTCCTTAAAACACCCATAGTGATGTGAGGCATGGGGACCCCAGAAGACGGGGCTGAACTGCCCGGCGAGTCCACTGGCCATAGTCCTCACAGGAGCAGATCATGCTCTTTTCTCCCTCAGATTGGAGGATGGGTTTGAACTGCCAACCTTCTGGTTAGCAGCCTAGTGTTTAACCACTGCACCAGGAGGGCTCTTTTTAAAATTCAGTGGCGGGGCCCCTGGCCATCAAGGACGTGCCCAGCGCAGACCAGCCGGTGGGGTCGTGCTGGGGAGGAGTTCTGGAAAGGGCTCTCGTTCTTCCTGCCATAGGGGGGAAAGGGCATTGTCAGAGTACACCCCCTTCCCCAGCAAGGCAGCCCTCCCTGAAAGGCTGCAGGTGGGGGGGACAGCCAAGGACTGCTGTGCCTTCTCTGCTGTCCCTACAGGAAAGGAAATTAAACAATCAGTTGCCGTGAAGTTGATCCCGGCCCCTGGCGCTGCTAGTATGTGGAGCTCTGCTCCCTCAGACTTTCTCGGCAGTGGACGGTCAGGCCTTCACCTGAGGGGCTTCTGGTAGACTTGAACTGACAAGCTTTTGGCTAGCTGCTGAGCGCATAAACTGTGTGCACATGAAACTAGACTCTAAATAATCACAACAGAAAGCAGCCCCTGTGCTCACTCTGTAGCATCTCTGTGACTGTGAGAAGGGCGGATAAGCTCTTGTGCATGTTTAGGGACAAACGCACAGTGGCTGCCTTTGGCCACTGGTCCCAGGAGGAATGTGTTCTAGGTGACAGAGGAGAGATGTCCTAATTGTGCAGGGCAGCCAGTCATTTCAGGAGGCTGACTGGTCAGTCACCACCGGCTGCTGTAACAGGTTTATCAGTCTGGCCTCCACACAGCGCCCCAGCCGCCAGCTCCAAGTGACCACATCTATCACCAAGTGTCCACCAAAGACGCATCAGCTGGAGGAGGCCTCGGGCGCAGAGGGCGCCTGGCCTGTACAGCAAGGGAGGAGGGCGTGAGACTAGGTCCTCTGGACCCCAAGTGGGGCCTGCATGGCACTGGCCTGGCTGGACGTTTTACTAGGGCTCACTGGCCTCACTCCGGCCGCTTCTCCAGCAAAGCCTGCACCATCCAGTCCCCACGTGGGCCCAGGTGAGGCCGTCCTCACAGCTACGCTCTGGTGTCATCTCCCACAGCCTTGGCCCTAGAAGGAGGAGGCGGCCATCCAACTCTTTACCCCTGGGGAGAGGCATTCTTGGAGAGGGCTCTGTCTACCATGGAGGGTGGAGGAGGGGCAGAGAAAGGACAAGTCCTGCTTCTAACATCCTCAGCCTCCGGAGTGGCCCTGGGGGCAGGGTTCAGCCTGCACATCCGGCTTTGCTTTGCTTTCTCCTGATGTAAATGCCACTAAAGTCAGTATTTGAGCGCTATTCCCTTCTAGTGCCAGGGCCCTCAATGGAGAGGAATATCATCAGCTCCTTTTCCATGCCACCATCGCATGGTGACTTGGACTGGTCCGTGCCACTCCGTCAACACCTGCTGTCTTCTCCCTGTAGAGAGCTGTCAAGACCACCGCGCGTTTAATGCCTGACTAAGGAGCAGAGGACGGGCTCCAGACAGAGGCTGTCCCGTCCCCCATCTGGGGTGACTGAACACCAGGCTCACTGCTGGGGTCTGGGTGCCAGGCACTGAGCTTGACTTGCATACACTTAACAAACCTACGATGTACAAACAGCACCCACTGCTAAGATGCATGTCCAAGGGACCAGGAGCTCAGGGAGTGAAGCCGTTTTCCTGAGGCCACTCTACCAGTGACTGAGCAGGTATTTGAACCTAGAACCATCTGGTCCCAAGCTGGCCTCCTCTGGCAATAGCATACTTCCCTCGGGGTCAACATGGCACATTCAGGGCACTTTTAAAGCAGACTTGAGTCCCCAAAAGTCCATGTCACCATGTGACCTGATCTGCTCTTGTTCACTAGGGAGGTGCTGCCCTGGCCCTTTGACTGGGACAGGTCATGCCTGCCCAGTGCCCTCCCCAACATCAGGGGCCATGTTCTGGGTGGGCAAATGCTGGTCCTGCTCAAGCTTGAGCATGAGTCTCCTGGTAAGGCCTCTGAGAGGTTGAGACCAGGCGTCCTGTGGAACGGGACTCGATGTGGCCAGAACTCAGTGTGACGCCTAGTGGCATCAGGGACAGTTGGTTCTGCAGGTCTGGTCACAGTGCAAAGCCTGCTTAGCAAACTGGGGGTCCTCTCACCTGGGGGAGTCGGGCCCCAGGTACCCAGTGCTGAATGACAGGAGGGCTGATCTTTTCCTGGGCTGCCCCTTGCAGAAAGTTTCTGTGTTTGCTGGAATGTCCTTTGATGTCCCTCTGATCTCTCTCCACTTTCTCTCAGCAAGCCTGAGGGACCCCATAATCTTTCTTTCCCCCCTTTGTAAAAGCAGCCAGTTGCCATTAAGTCATGTCAAAGGAGGACAAAGGGTTTGCGTTTCAGTCCTCGGGTGAGGCGATGCGGCCCACGAGGCTGAATGATCCAGCCTGCCCAGAGTCACAGCTTGCCTGTGACATCAAGGTCAAGAAGTGATGACATTATTCCTTAGTCCAGGGAGAGGAGAGGATTACATCTCCCTGCATCAGAGGCCTCAGGGAAGAAAGGAGGGAAGATAGGAAGGAGGTGAGCGTCACTTAGCTCTCACTTAGCTCTCCATCCCCGCAGTAAATGGAAGGTCTGGCCAGCAGCCAGCCTCCATTAGCAGATGTCAGGATCCTGTCCTTGCAGCCAGGAGGCGCGGCCACGTCTGTCGGGATCTGTCGCCTGTGCTGCTGCAGCCTGCTTGCTCCAAGACAGACGGTGTCTCCTTGGGGTCTCTGCCCTTCACTGGTTAGCATGTGCGGCCCCCTGCTTGAGGCCCTTCCTCGTGCGCTGTTCTTTCGGCATCTGTCATCCACAGGGCCACCCCAGGGGCAGGTGTGAAGGCACAGGGAGGTGCCTGCCAGTCATTGTCCTATTTTTATATTGGGTAAACTGAGGCCAGGTTAGGCGCCTCTGAGGAGTGGGGAGCAGAGATGCAGAATCACTTCTGTTCTCAACAAAGCTGACTAGGGGTTAGTTGGGTTGGGGGTGGGGCGGGGGAGACCGGAGGCTGCCCTGCCTCTTCTGAATAACATGACAACATAACGACTCATCCTGGGGCGGTGGGTGAGGCCGAGGCCTGGTGGGCCTCTGACCAGCTCTTCTCTTTCTAGTGAATTCCTAGAAACAATCACATTCTGTCTAGGTGGGTCAGACAGACCCGCCCACGATGCACACACGGGCTTATTGGAGGTTATAGAGAATGTCCAGTCAGAACATGGAGGGGAGCCCTTGGGTGGGATAAGGGGTAAGAGTTAGACTACTATCTGAAAGGTTGGGGGTTCAAACACACCCCCAGATGCCTTGGAAGGAAAGGCCGCTGCTTTGAAAGGCTGGTGGAGCACGGTTATAGTGCACACACATGGGGTCGCCATGAGCCGCAATCGACCAGACAGAGACATAATGGTAACAGTCAGGACCCTCTGTTGTCAAAGGAGGCAGCTGGGGGCCTGCAGCCAGTGGGTGCCTGGCCCAGGCGAGCTGTGTGCCCACCAAGAGGGAAAGGATCATGTGATCCAGCAGCCCCCGCCTGTGGCCTCTGCCTGCCCCCTTTAATCAGGCCTGTCAGATGCCCATGCATTGTCCCCAGAGGAGGACACAGCAGTGGGCAGAGCTGCTGTGAGTGAGAAGCCCAGACACCGCTGGGTAAGAGGAGTGGGCAGAGCCAGCATGTCTCCTGTTGACCTGTCTTGACCTCTGTCCTTCCCTGAGACTCTCCCTAGGCCCCTGGCCATGGCCACTTAGTGAGATGGGACAGGAGGGTGAACTGAGAACCCAGAGGGACAGAGTCGAGCGGAAACTGGGTCACACTGGGGAGCCCTCAGAACAGTCAGAGCAGCCGCACCTTCTAAAGAGTCCTTATGAGGCCAGAGTTTGAGCTTTCACTGACCTTGAGGGAGGTGACAGGGGACAAGGCCCAGACCGTGGTGATGGCAGAAGATGAAAAATCTCCAGCATGAGATTTCTTGAGGGTCTGGTGCCCAGGGGTGAGTGGCATGCTGATGCCTTCTCACCGCAATCCCCCAGGAAGGAAAAGTCTTACCTACCAGAAAGACCACAGAATGGCCCAAAGTGTGAAACATGGAGGTGAGGAATTCCGAAACAGTTATCTGGGCTATTCTATGTCGTTGCAGAAATGATACATGTTATTAAGAGAGAAGCAGCAGACAGGAAAGCTTGGGATGCTGCCCCGTGGCCACAGCACACTCTGGCCTTGGAGATGTCAGGGATGGTCCACACCCACCACCTCCACCTCCTGTCAAAACATGAGGTGATGCTCATCCTGTGCTCCGGGTCCTACTTCCAGCCAGCCTCTCAACTCCTGGGGCCTGAGGAGTAAATCCAGATGACACAGCAGGCACACTGCCGACAGTGGACGGGGACCTCGGAGCCCTCATTCAGCATCAGGCACCTGTCGGTCCCAGCTCCCGACTGCCAGCATCTTAGTCAACCAGAACCCAATATATTGTCCCAATGATGAGGCTGGGTGTGACACAGGCTGTGTGGGCTGGAGGGAGGGGGCCTCCACCTTCACACCTGAGGACACCGGGACTCACAGGGATTTAGGGGTGTTGGAGGGAGGGGATTCCACCTTCACACTTGAGGACACCTGGTGTCCTAGGGACTTAGGGGTGTTGTCCAGTCTAGCAGGTGAGCACAGATCCTAACCTCAAAGTTTCTGATTCTAGCTGTTTCTCATGGGGACAATATTGCCCCTGGGGCCATGTGGCCTCATCTGGAGACTTTTAAAACTTGTAAAAATTTCCTCAATTATCTATATAGTGAGCGGGGGCTCTGGATGCTGCCGTTAACCCATTCCCTCCAAAACTAGAAAACAAAGCATCATTTGGCCCAAAATGGCAGTGGTGCTGAAGTTGAAAAACCCTGCACAGAGCTGCCCCACCCCTGAGCCCAAAGCACAGGTCTGGGTGGAGGCTCCGGATTGGCCGCATCTGAGGGTCATTAACTCGGAGGCCTTAGCAAGCACCGCTGTGACAGTTGACGGTGTCTTTAGCAGTGGGCTCGGGTGTGTCGGAGATGGTGAACCCGGCACACGGCAGGGCACGTTTCAGATCTGACGTTCACAGGGTTGCAGTCGACCCTGCGGTGTCGATCGCAGCCACCCTAGTTCATCTGAGTTCTTACCAAGTCTGATGGGTCATGTGATTCCATTTGCATGGCCCTGAGTTCTCCTGAGGAACCCCAGCCTGGATGGAGAGAGGCCCCAAGAAAGCAGATGCGGGGGCTGAGCCTGTTCCCGCCAGCAACCCTGTTCCTGGAGCCTGGCCACTCACAGGGGCTTCGGACAAGCAGTGTGGGAGGAAGTGGGGCAGGCAGGAGATGAGGCTGCTGGTCAAGAGCCTTTGGAGAACCCTCCACCTCCCATTTCTCCTCTTCCTCTGTTGCTCCAGCCCCACCTTCCCCTCCTTTGAAGGTGTACGTCACTCTATACGATTTAAAAATGTACAGAAGCCTTGTTCTTGTAAGAAGCCACTGCTCAGAGAGCAATCCTTCCTGCTGAGAAAACCAGACATGTCTGTGTCTTCTCTTAATGTTTTCATAGTTCACTCGAATGGAAGTTGTCTGTCCCATTAGCAGGTATTTTAAATTTTCTTGTAGACCTTTCCTACCGCGCGTCCAGTTTCACATTGAGCTTACTAACTTTTACTTCAGTGGGAAGGCATTTTCTTAACATAGGTTTCAATATACTCTTTTAATCCAAGCTATCTAACCTGAAAGGATGTAAAGCTGTATCTGATTCCTCTTCCATGGACTATTCAACTTGTCCTTTTATATTACGATCATTAAAATAATATTAATGCGTAAGTGTCCAGTTCCCATTTGTGATTTACATAAAGGGCCCGACTACTCATCTTAGAAAGACTCCACCTCACCTCCACTCTGATGTCCCCCCTGCTCCACTTTCAGTACCATGGTCCCCATTCTCCCCGGCACCCTCCTGAGTACCGTCTGACATCACATTGGAACTTATTGTAGGAGTTTTAGAATTTACCTGCGAACCATCCCCTGAAAACAAACACTTTCTCTTTTCAACCTCTTGCGCCATCATCTAGGACAGCACCTGGCTCCTAGGAAACACCCAGCAGATGGTGAATGGACGGATGATTGTTGAAAGACGAGTCCAGCAGATGTCAACACGCTACAAAGCACACGGAGTGCGCAGATGGAGCCGCATTCGTTCCCTCCCGAACAGTTGGCCCTGTTCTCACTCCCTCTAGAGACACTGACTTGATCCTCGTTACTCTATGAAGTAGATGACGTTATCACCCCAGAGACATGGGTGGCGGAATCCTCCCCCACCATGTGGGCATTTTGTGCAATCTCCGCGTAAGCGAGATTCCTAAAAGGGCCCCTGTTCTTCCTGAAAGACCACAGGTGGTGATCCTCCTACACAGTCTGTCAATGGAGGGCTGCATGCAGCTGTGGTGCTCAGATTTCAGCAGTGCTTCCAGGCTCAGACAGACTAGAAATAAAGGACAGGCAATCAGCCCAGGAAAGCCCCGTGGACCACCAGTCACGGATATGGAGCAGGACTGAGGGACATGTGTTCCCACAGTGACGGGGTCACCAGGAGTTGGAGGGCAATTCAATTGCAGCTGCAACATTATTAGCTCTGCTATCCAGATGAAGGACCTGTGGCCTGAATGATTTCCTGCCCAAGGCCAAGGGCGTAGCAGAACCTGCACTGGAATTCAGAGTTGACGCAAGTGTGTATTGGTGATGAAATGCTCCCTCCCTGGTAGCTGGGTCCTGACTGCTGAAGCCCCTGCCCAGGAGCATGGTTTTTTATTTTTTATTTTGTGTGTGTGTACCGTCAAATCAGATCTGACTGGTACAGGAGGAGATTGCCCTTCCTTCTCCAGGAGAGCATCTGGTGGATTCGAACCGCACACCTCTGGGATTGCAGTGCTGCTTCTTGCCACTAGGCCACCAGGGCTCTCCAGGGGCACATTTTGAGAGAGTTGTTGTTGGGTGCCAATGAGTCAAGGACAACTCATAGCGATTCTATATACAACAGTCCTGAATCCTGTCCTATCCTGTGCCAGCCTCACCGTCTCCGATACACTTGAATCCACTGCTGAAGTCACCATGTCCATCTATCTCATTAAGGGTCTTTTTCTGACCTTCCACCTTTCCAAGCACAATGTCCCTCTCCAAGGAACAGCCCCTCCCAGCAACAAGTCCAAAGGATGTGAGATGAAGCTTTGTAACCTTTGCCCCCAGGGAACACTCCGGCTGTACTTTCTCCTGAACATACCTGTTTGTTCTGACAATCCGTGGGATGTTCGGTACTCTTCTCCAAGACCACAGCTCAAAGACAACAATTCTTCTGTCATCCTTCTTCATAGTCCAGCTGTTGTTAGGTGCCCCTGAGTTGCTTCTGGCCCACGGAGACCCTGTGTACAATAGGATGAAATGCTGCCTGTTCCTGCGTCAGCCTTACGCATTTGAGTCTGGTCGTTACAGCAGTGAGAGGCCTGCCAGGTCAAGCAGGAGATCACTGGTGAGTGGCTTAGGAGACAGAGTAGGCACACAAAACAGGCCAGTCTTGCCAGGCACCAGGGGGCCACCATGGTCTTAGGAACCCCCTCCCTTGATTGCCACATCCTCACCCCAGAATCTCCGACAGCTTCCTGCCTCTGGCCCCAGCTCCAGGGCAGTGCGAGGGGAAAGAGCCGAGTCCGCCAGGAGCCAAAGGCTTTCTGTCTTGTGGAAGATCTTCCTCCTTCCCGCTGATCCTCTACTTTAGAAAGCAAGCCCTGTTCCCACGTTCTGGCCCCTCCTGATAATATTCAGATGGTCTTCACTGGCCGGTCTTCTTTCTCAAGTCTATCATCATCAATCCAGGAAATCAAGAGACGAATTGCATTGGGAAAGTCAGCTGTGAGGGACCTCTCAGGAGTACTGAAGAGCAATGACATCAGGCTGGAGACTAAGGTGCTCCTGATCCAGGCTATAGTCTTCTACGCATCAGAGAGTTGGACAGTGACTATGGATGACAGAAAGAGAACTGATGCCTTTGAGCCGTGGTGCTGGAGAAGAGTGTTGAATATACCGTGGACTGCTAGGAGAACAAACAGGTTTGTCCTGGAGAGGCTGAAGCCGGAATGCTCCGTGGAGTCAAGGATTCTGAGGCTTCATCTGACATACTTTGGGCATGTTGCAAGGAGGGACTAGTCCTTGGAGAAGGACATCATGTTTGGGAGAGTGGAGGGACGGTGCAGGAGAGGAAGACCCTCAATGAGATGGATTGATTCTGTGATTGGGGTGGTGGGAATGAATGTGTTGGAGACGGTGAGGTTGGCACAGGATAGAATGGAGTTTAGGGCTCTTGTACATAGGGTCGCTGAGTCACAAGCGACTACAGCACATAACAACAACAATCATCAATCCCTCAATTCTCAGTCTTGATGCTAGCTTGTCTGTGGAAGAACCTGCTGATACTTGAAATACTGATGTAACTCAGTATCGTAACAACATGCAAGCCACCAAAGTATGACAAAGTGACGGATGAGTGGTGGGTTTGAAGAGTGACATGTACAAAGGATTCCATAGCCAGGAAGCAGGGGACTGCAGAGGTGTCCAGCCCCACATCCTCGCCCTGGTGCTGGCCCTCAGGGCAGCAAAGCAGGGGTCGTACAGTGCACAACCAGCTCCCCCTGCCACGGCCAGGGCCAGCTTTATCGTGGTCAATGCCCAGAGCAAAGTGGGGGCACATTCTGCCCATTGGCATCTGGTGGGCATGGCTGTTCCCACTCCCGTCTCTCCAGAGCTGGATCTGGGGCTGAGGCTCTGAGGAGGAGGATGCCTAAGGCCATGAGGGCCTCCTGGTGACCACCAAAACCAGCCTGTGTGTGTATCTGCTCCGGTTCCTAAACTGCCCAGCAGTGATTTTCCACTTGACCCCTCACTGCCCGGGCGCCCACAGAGCGATGACTGCTCCAGACATGCTGTGATGAATATGTATGCAGGCCTGGGCGGCGGGGGCCTTTTCTGTAAACAGCACAAATCACATTAACTACCACGGAAGCCAGCCCTTCCTGCCCGCGGGCGGCAAAGCATTTTCCAGTCGCCACTTCCTGTGGCCCCCTGGACAGGCCCTCATGTGGAGGCCAACATCTGCCCAGGTGCCAGTAAACAGGGCATGATATCTGTGCCACATGAAGGGGAAAAAGGGCCCCCTAGTCTGGGTCTTGGGGTGACGGGGCACAAAAGGTCAGCTGAAGATGGGCGAGTGTAAGGGAACAAGATACGAAGCTGGAATTCTGGGGACCACAGAAGAGACCTCCTAGCCAGATTGGAGCCGAGAAGATCTTAGAGAAGGGAAGCGTGTTTACTTGTTCATTTGACGTACGATGGCTGAGATTGACTATGTGCCTGGAACTTATCAACCAAGTTAAGTTCTCGTCTTTCTCTAAGGACAGAGACAAGAAACAAACAAACTGATAAGCAACATAGCAGCCAATGGTCATAAAGAAAGCCGTTTCTGCTTCCCCGCACTGTCCCTTGCCCTGGCCTCGTCTCTGCTGATGCCCTTGCCAAGGACAAATGACCCAGGAGGCAAGAGAGGCATGGACGGACCTGTTCCTGCTCAGACTGCATGCTCTGTACCCCATGAGGCCTGTAAATGGGAAAGGAAGTGCTGACCCTGTTGATGGGTGGTCTGAGGCTCACAGGGGCAGATATCAACCATCTCTAGAAGCAGAATCTTCGATGTGAAAAAATACGAGACTGGAGATTAGTAAACACAAGTCAGCCCGCGCTTGCCATGCTCACTGGGTACTCTGACCCTGTCCTTGGTCTCCGCCGGCCACACATACTGCCCACCTATGAGCCCCAGCCACTAGGCCTGACCCTAGCAGCAGCCTCTGTGGGTTCTGTCCACAAAGAACAGGACAGGCTCCAGCCAATGCTGCTGTGTAGAAAAACCCCACAACTTCAAAGTGACATGTCCCATGGAGGCACAATGCCCAAGAAGGCTGAGATGAGCAGAGGGAGGAGAACAAGCAGCCAGTGTCTTCCAAAGGCTGACAGAAGAGAGGGTTTCAGGAGAAGAGCCTGATCTCCCATGCTGGCTCAACTGAGAGCTGGACAAGACCATAGGCTGGTCCTACGTGTGTGAGGTGTGTCCACGCGTGACAACGTGTTCATATGTAAATGTTCCTGTGTATGACTACATGTATGAGCAAATGACTGTGTGTGCTCCACAGTGAGTGAGTGTGTGAAAAGAACAAGGGCTAAAACAACTCTGAGATATCATCTCACCCCAGTCAGAACAGCAAAATTTAACAGAACAGCAAGCCACAAATGCTGGCGAGGTTGTGGAGAAACTGGAACCCTGATTCACTGTTGGTGGGAGTGTAATATGGTGCAACCACGGTGGAAGGCAGTATGGTGCTTTCTCAAAAAGTTGCAAATAGACATACCATTTGACCCAGCAATTTCACTACTGGGAATATACCCCAAAAGACCATAACTGACATCCAAGCAGATATATGCACACCCATGTTTATCATGGCTTTGTACATAATAGCAAGGAGTGGGAAACAACCTAAGTGCCCATCAACAAACGAATGGATAGAGTAACTGTGGTATATTCACACAATGGAATACTACGCTGCATTAAAAAACAAGGAACTCATGCAATATTATTCAAAATGGGTGACTCTGGGGGGAGGGGTTTGTGCGGGGAGAAGGGTGCAACAATGAATGAATGGAATCCCAAAATCTCTGTAGATGTTCATTGAAATGAAAAATAAACAACCTAAATTAAAAAAAAAAATGGGTGACTCTGGAGGACATTATGCTGAGCGAAGTATCTCAGTCGCAAAAGGACAAATACTGCATGGTGCCCTATTGTAAAACAGGACTGACATTGGGGTTATGGGGAGACTGAGAAAGATGGGTTCAATAATGTATACTGCATTCAAACAGATGAGGGAGAAAACTGTTTCAAAGGGATATGTGATTAGGTATTTTTGTCATGACAAGAGTCCAGAGCGAAGGCTGCATAGTGGAGTGGACCTGGTGGAGGGATTGTAAAACAATGAAAGAATTTTTCTTTTGTTTTTCCAAAAGGGTAGTGTACTGGGGTCGGGAGGAGAGGGTTGGAAGGAGAGAAAAGTGCAACAGTGAATGAATGAAAATCCAAAGTCTCTGTAAATTTTCATTGAAATAAAAAAAAAAAGAAGAAGGGCTGAAGTGGAGCGGTCATGTCTGATCTCTACTTACTCCATGAAGGGGAACTGCTCCGTCAACAATATCTACAGCACAAACCAATTCCCATGAGGTCAGATATGGCCCCCATACTCCCACACCTCCTTCTACTAATTCTGGCACCGATCTTGCTACTCTGTCCAAAAAATCCATCACAATAGCTCACAGAGCACACGGAACCATACTCAGAGTTATGGAGTTTATCAATTACTTGATGTTGTTGTTATTGATTGCCTTCGAGTCGAGCACGACTCATAGCAACCCTATGAACAAAAGGCCTGAAGCTCCTCTACAACTATCGACATTTATCAAAGTTCATAGAGTTTCTGGAGGCATGTTGTTTAGGAAGTGGATGCCACTCCTGCTTCCAGACCTGTCCCTCCACAGGACACAGTTTCAGTTGATGGCAGGATAGCAATTGCTCAGGCAGGACGGTTTAGGAAGCATGCTCACAGGCCTTTCAGCCTTCAGCCTAGTGGCTTTAGGCCAGTAATACAGAGCTCTTGATCCTGCTAATGACGGCATCTCCCCATCCATCACTATCCCAAGTCTTCCACCAAACTTGGCAGAAGGCTCCTCGCTCTGGTTCAACGGGGTACAGGCCCAAGGTCAGCTCTGTCTCACGCTGGGGCTTGGTTCGCCTGCTGTGGCTGCAGCTGCTCTCCTGTGGTCTAACAGGCACAAGAGTCTCCGGAGGATGTACGCTGCCTTCATGCTGCTGCTGCTGCTTTGCTGGGGTGAGATTCGCAAATTCTGCTGCTGAATCAGGTCATTTTATGGGGGAGACTAGTCAGTCTGCTTTGGAATGACTAATATGCCCTATTCCTGCCCATGCACATGGCAAAGTCAAGGTCAATAACTGGGAAAGTAATTTTGAACACCATAATTTTTAACACCATAGAGTGCAAGTACACATGTGTGTAAGCACATGCCTGTGTGGACATGTGTAAGCACAAGAGCACATAGTCAGGGTGCAAGTTTGCAAGTGAAGGCGGCTCCTGTGTGAAGGCCCTGTGTCTGAGCGCGGCCACGTGTGTGAAGTCCCCGTGTATGAAGGCCCCGTGTGTGAGGTCAACCCCATGAGTGAAGGTGGCCCCACGTGTGAAGGCCCCGCGTGTGAAGGCCCCATGTGTGAAGGTCCCGCATGTGAAATCAACCCCGTGTGTGAAGGCGGCCCCGTGTGTGAAGTCATGCCCGAGTACACGTGCGCCTGTGTGTACTGTGTGAGTGCTTTTCACGTTCATGTAGGTGTGTGTGAATGCATGTCTGTCTACACATGTGTACCTATGTGCACTGTGTGAGTATGTGCCTGTATTAAAGGGCAGATCTGTGTGTAAGAGTACATACTGCCTATGTGCACGTGTGTCAAAATATGCCTGTGTATGTCCATGTACGTGCCTGTGTGTGAGCTCGTGCCTCCGTGGATGAGTGTGTGCACATGTGAGAATGTGCCTGTGAACATGCATGTGAGGACTATGTGCATATGTGTGAGTGCAGGCCTGTGTGCGAGGATCAGTGTAAAGAGCTGTGTGTGTTATCAGGATGCAGGCCTGTGTGCACTTATCAGAGCACAGAGCTGCGTGCGTGTATTAGAGTGCAGAGCTCTGTGTGTGTGTATCAGAGTGCAGAGCTCTGTGCGTGTGTATCAGAGTGCAGAGCTCTGTGTGCGTGTATCAGAGTGCAGAGCTCTGTGTGTGTGTATCAGAGCACAGAGCTGTGTGCGTTATCAGAGTGCAGAGCTGTGCATGTATCATAGTGCAGAGCTGTGTGCGAGGATCAGTGTGAAGAGCTGTGTGTGTTATCAGGGTGCTGGCCTATGTGCGTGTAGGGGAGTGAAGACTCGTGTGCACGCAAGTGCATGGATGGCGTGTGGGCACACGTTCATGTGTGTGCGCTTGTCAGGCAGAGAATGTAGCAGTGGGTGTGCCTACGTCCTTGTGCGTGTTTGCATGAATGGAAGAATGAACTTGTCTCTGAAAGCAGGTTTGTGCCTGCATCTGTGTTGCTACTCGGTTGTCAACTCTCTGGCAGCCTATCTAACATTTTCCTTTGCCCAAGGGATCCCAGTGCATTTAATTCATTGCAAAATCTGCCCCCAGAGGGAGGCAGTAGAAGTAGGAAAAGTCAAATAGGAAAAACCAAAAACCAAACCCAAACCCTACAGGGACCTATGACCAGCAGGGGGCAGTGTGGCGCCAGAAATCAGAACCACTGGCGTTGGTCTAATGGGGCTGAGTGATTTGAGATCCACTCTTGACAATTGATGCTGTTGTGTGTGGTCAAGTCGGAACTGACCCTTAGCTGCCCCTTCAGTGGGTCTTCACCCATGAGATAAATCCCCATGGACATGCAAGCCGGGAGCTGAATCCAGCGCTCAACAGACAACCTCTGATTTCATTTTAATAAAACTTTTTACTGAAGCATAAACATAGAAGAAGAAGCTGTTGTGTGAACATGGTTTAAGATCAGGAAGAGCGTGTATCAGGGTTTTATCTTTTCTCCATATCTATTCAATCTGTATGCTGAACAAGTAATTCACAAAGCTGAACTCTATAAAGAGGAGTGTGGCATCAGGATTAGAGGAAGACTCAACAAAGACCTGTGTTATTTTGAGGACTTCGTTATTTTGAATAACTTTGTTATTTCAACTTGGCTGAAAGTGAGGAGGATATGGAATCTTTGCTGCAGAAGATCAAGGACTACAGTCTTCAGGATGAGTAATATCTCAACATCAAGAAGACAAAGATTCTCACCACAGAACCAACAGCTTTACGACAGATGGTGAAAAGATTGAAGCTGTTCATGTTTTCTTCTTGCTTGGCTCAACAAAAAACACCCATGGTACCAGCAGTCAGTAATCAGGAGACATATTACATTGGGCAAGTCTGCTGTCAAGGATTGCTCCAAAATACTAAAGAGTAATGATGTCAGTTTGAGGACTAAGGTGCACTAGATTCAGGCCACGGTGTTCTCAGTCACCTGATACACATCAGAGGACTGGACAAGGATGACAGAAGAAGAATTGATGCCTTTGAGTTGAAGTGCCAGAGAAGAGTACTGAATATTCCACGGACTGCCAAAAGAGCAGATATGTCCTGGAAAGGGTGCGACCAGAGTGCCTTGGAAGCAAGGATGGTGAAGCTTCATCTTTCAAACTTTGGACATGTAGGTAGATAGGGGAGGCTATTCCTTGGATAGGGGACATCATGCTTGGAAAGAGGGAGGGTCAGTGAAGGAGAGGAAGACCTCCAATGAGATGGATTGGTACTGTGATATCAGCAATGGATTTTAGTGTCTCAGGAGGGGAAAAAGATGGCCCAGGTTAGGGCAAGTTTCAGGTTGGCTGTTCAAAGGGTTGCTATGAGTCATACTTGACACCTAACAACAACAAATATATACAGAGTGGGATGGGGGAGTGTGTTCAGCTTGCACAAAGTCTTCACACCCATGGGCCTAGGAGATGGTGTTCACCATGCTGGAAGCCCCCTCAGCCTGTACCCACAGAGTCACTGCCCCCGTGTGCAGGACAAAGCTGGACAGCCCCAGGGGGTTTCACTCTGTAATCTCTGCAGAAGCCAACTGTCTCATCTTTCTCCTACAGAGGGAGCTTGTGGGTTTGAACCACTGACCTTTCAGTTAGCAACCCAACACTTGCCCCTCAACACCATCAGTGTCCCTTCAGCCTGCCATGCGTAATTCTAGGAAATCTTTTAATCCATTACCAACACCACCAAAACAATCTCTAGACTTCTGTGTTTCCTTGAAAACCGTGGACAATTTGACTAATGGAGCTGCCTATCCTTGGCAGGTGGGAGTGAGTTGGCCAGAGCTGGGGTCAGGGACTCATTTTAAAGGAGCCATCTGCAAACTAGTTCATGCCAGGATCCCCACCAGATCCACAAAAGAGGGGCTGCTGCCCTGGGCCTCACTCTTTAAGGCCTCTTTCCCTGGATGTTTCTTGCATGCAGGGCACAGGGTCCAAGAGGCCAAGAGGGTGGACATGTCCATCCACAGCTCACATCCACCCATGTAGACCACACCGTGCAGACCAGAACCCCGGAATTCCCCCCCTTCTCCCAGGCCTGGGAGGGTTTGCACATATTCGGAACAGCTTTATAGAGCTGTAATTCACATATGACTGGGGTAAGTGGGGATAGATGTGTCAGGGACAGTAAGGTTGGCTCAGGATAGAGCAGGGTTCAGAGCTGTCATACATAGGGTTGCTATGAGTCACGGGCAACTAGAGAGCACATAACAGCAATACGACACAATGCACCCCTTTAAAGTATACAGCTCAGTACTTTTTTATCTATAAGCACCTGTCATCACAGTCAATCTAAGGACACAGGTTGTTGTTGCTGTTGTTGTCGTTGTTATGTGCCGCCGAGTCACCTGCGACTCATAGTGACCCTATGTACAAGAGCCCTAAACCCTGCCCTATCCTGTGCCAATCTCACTGTCACCGAAAAACCTACCCCAACTACCTCAGTCACTGGATTAATCTACCCCATAGGTCTTTTTCTCCTGCGCTGCCCCTCCACCCTCCCAAGCACGACATCCCTCTCCAAGAACTGGTTCCTCCTTGCAATATGTCCAAAGTATGTAAGACAAAGCTTCAGAATCTTTGCCTCCAAGGAGCAGCCTGGTTTTAACCCTCTCCAGGATGAACCTGTTCATTTTCTTAGCAGTCCATGGTATATCCAATACTCTTCTCCAACACCATAGCTCAAAGGCATCGATTCACCTTCTGTCATACCTAGTCATTGTCCAGCTCTCTGATGCATAGCAAATGATTGCAAAGACCATGGCCTGTATCAGGCGCACCTTAGTCTCCAGAGTGACACCATTGCTCTTCAGTACTTTGGAGGGGTTCCTAACAGCAGACTTTCCCATGGCAATATGTCTTTTAATTTCCTGGCTGCTGGTGCCAAGAGTGTTGACTGTGGAGCCAGGCAAACTAAAGCTGTTAACAATCTCACTCTCTTTACCATTCATCATGATATTTCCAATTGGCCCAGTGGTCAGAATCTTTGTCTTCAGATAGGACAACTGAGACAGAGCTTTCATGTATGGAAATACAAAGGAAGAGGAACAGTTATAAGCAGACACGAGTGATTGGAGCATGGAATGTGAGAACCATGAATGTAGGAAAGTTAGATATTGTTAAGGAAGAAATGGAATGCATAAATATTGACGTACTGCGTATTACCAAGAACACAGGTATCACCTTCAAAAGCAATTCCATTCCCTTTAGCTACCAGCCCTCTACATCCTAGGGATGCCTGGTGGCCTAGGAGTAAGGAGCAGCACTGCTAACCTGAAGGCATGCAGTTCGAATCCACCAGCTGCTCCACGGGAGAAAAATGGACAGTCTCCTCCCATGCAATTTACTGCCTCTGAAAAGTCGCTGGAGGGTCAGCTATGGGTCAGTTCCCACTTGATGTACATAACAATGTCTATGGTCCTTGTCCATGCCCCAGCCCTAGGCAATGACTCATCTACTTTCTAGTTCTGGACGCTTCTCACTGGCATCACCAGTAGGCTGCCTTTAGGGACTGGCTTCTTCCACTTAGCCTAGGCTTCCCAAGGCCTCGTGCTCACAGCCACAGATTCCAGGACCTCATTCCTTTTATAGCAAAACAGCCTTCCATCGTGTGGCTGCACCACGTCTGTCCGCCGATGGACACTCAGGGTGCTTCCACAGAGCTTACACTGTGAGCGCAGTCTGCTACAGGCATCTGCATCCACATGGGAGTTTGGATGTTGGATTGAGGGTGAGGAGACACTGAGTGTGACTTCTTGAATCGAGAAGCTGGTGTTTAAATCCAGCCTTGTGAAGGTCTATGTCAACGTAAAGGGAGAACATATGTAATGCTACAATCCTTCAGCGGACAACTCACAGTCGTTGCCATCAAGTTGGAGCTGACCCATGGCTGACCCTCCGGTGGGGTTTCAGAGGCTGTAAATCACACAGAAAGAAGAGCGCGTCTCTTCCTCATGCAGAGAAGCTGGTGGAATTGAACCACCTGACTTTGGGCTTGGCAGCAAACTCCTTATCCACGAGGCCACCTGAGCTCCCTTGGGCTCACAAGCAGCTGGTGAACATTTCAGCCCTTGATAGTCAGGCTCCCAGGTGCACCCTTGCTGTGGGCCCAGGTGCCACAGACAGCGTCCCTGTCCATCATTCCAGACAGCCTGGCTGCAAGTTCAGTCGCACTTCACCCACCCAACACCTGGAGGTATTGGGTTTGCAACCTTGGAAATAGAAAGCATTCCTGTGGAAAGAGCAAAACCCCAAATTCCATACTCACTGCTGTCAATGTGTTTCCTGCTTACAACAACCCTCTATCGGGTCTCCAGGGCTGTAAACCTTTACAGGAGACCGACTCACCTTTCCACCATGGAGGGATTGGTAGATTCAAACTCCTGACCTTTTGATTAGCGGCCCGGTACAATACTCTCTACGCCAAATGACTGACCTTCTTATAAGCATTGGATTCACTTCAGCCCTGTGAAAGCATCAGCTTCAGCCAGCTCCAGGCTAGTGTGGAGACAGGGGCTGTTGTTATGAGGTGCCTTTGAGTCAAGTATGACTCATAACAACCCTATGAACAATAGGACATCGTATTTGGTAAAGGAGAGAGAGGGTCAATGAAGGTAAGATGGATTGACAGACACCCTGGTTACCACGATGAGCTCGAATATACCGACAATCAGGAAGCTGATGGAGGCTGGGTGACAGCTCGCTCTGTTATACACAGGGTCGCCCTGAGTCAGAGTCACCACAAGGACAGCTAACAACAATGACCTTGACCATATGTGGCCAAAAGGACGGCTGAACCATTAGTTCAGGGATCTTGAGAGGAGATTATCCTGGATTATCAAACGGGCCCCGAACATGCTCCCCAGCTTCCTCTGAAACAGGAAGTCAGAACCAGAGGAGACATGATAACAAACACCAGGGTGACCGCTGACTACAGAGCACAAGCAGACCAAAGATGCTAAGAAAATCAAAGGACAGGTGCTGTCCTGCGGCCTCCAGAAGGGACTGCCCTGCGCACACCCTGACTTTCGCCCAGTGAGAGACTCCTACTGGTCTCCAGAACCCAAACATCATCTGTGTGTGTTGTCTGACGGCACCACTGTGACCTTAGCCAACAGTGAGTCCAGCACCTGCCAGGGCTGCTGTCAGCTGTGATGGAGATGATGAGCTGAGTCTCCTTTCTTCTCTGAGATGAAGGAGGGCTGGATGGACAGGCTGCTGGCACCCGGATGTAAATAAGGACCCAGCAGGGCCCCTTCCCCGCCCCAGCCACTCCTGCCCTCCTCTGACCCCGGGCTGGCATTGAAGGAAGCGAAAGACGAGAGTAACCTCTGACCACTTGAAAGAGTGGAGGCGTGAGAGGTTCAGAGGATGACAGTCATCACCCTGGGCCCTCCCAGAGTTGCCACATGGAGGCAGCGGCCAGCCACTGTGACGTCATCCCTGGCCCACCAGTGGCCACATAAGCAGCTTTCAATGCAACAAGCCAAAGAAAACACAAGTGAACCTCAGGCTGGTGGCCAGTGACCAGCAGGCCAAGTTATTTGCTACCAAAGCACAGTCCATAAGAACAGGAGAGAGTCATCTATGCACATATTCTCATTCATTCTCTCTCTCTCTCTCTCCTCCCCCTTCTCTCCCCCCGTCTCTCCCCCCCTGCTGCTCGGTCCCTCTTGACCCCTAGCCAGTTGGCCACAGCTTCTAGAAACCTCCCTCAGCCCCAAGGGGCCAGCTGGACCCAGTCGGCCTGGCCTTCCCAGCTTCAGTGCTAAAAGACTTGTGTCCCCAGAATGCCCCGGTCCCAGCACACGGGGACCATCAGTCACCTTGCACAGTTCTTGGCCCCCATGGGCTTCGTCCACTCTCACACACAGGACCACCTTTCCCTGTCCTCTGGGTTCTTCTGGCCTCGGGGACCTGCATGCACAGGCCAGCAGCCCAGAATCTTCCTCCTTTGGGCTTCATCAAAACCAGCTCTGCCCGCTGGCCTGACTGCCACCTGTGACATGGTGCCTCATCGGCATAATTTGTCTTTTACATCTCAGACTTTAGCTTCTAAGGATGAGTGTCTGTCTGTCTGTCCCATCAGAAGACTGAAAGAAACCCTGTAGACAGGAGGAGAGCTTTGACCCTCCTTGGGTGAGCTCCCCACTGTCCCGGGAGTCCCCTAGGCCTGCCACAGCCCTCCTCTACCTTGTGTGAGCACATTAATTGCATGTCCTTGGCCTTGACCGAGAGCTAAGAAGTTCCCTCTGCCGGGTAGACACACACATGCACACCCCCAGGTGGGGCTGCTGTGTGCCCTGGCACCTGTTTTGAAGGTGCTAGTGTTGCTCTGGCTATGCAGACATGACGCACCCCTTAAGGGTAAAGGCCACAGTATCACCGTCCACTTCTCTTTCAGGCATCCCTGATTGACTTCCTGAGTGTGCTCCGAGCTCCCGGGGATGGAGCAGACACACACCAGGAGATCCTGTCCTCGTGTAGATGGGAAAGGAGTCCTGGTGGTGCAGTGCTCTAAGCACTGCTCTGCAAACTAGAAAGTTGGTGGTTACAACCCCCCAGTGAGCTGCTCTGAGAGAGAAGGACGAGGCAGAAAGATTTACACTCTCCACAGCCCCGGCCTGCACATTTGCTGCGAGTAGTAATTGACTTCATTGTATTGAGTTTCTAGACGGGTAGACAGGCATTAAGGAGCAAAGCAAACACAACACAAGTTCACACAACAGCGGGGCCTCTGAAGAAGAGAAAGGCAGCCACGCAGGGAGCAGAGGGTCCTCATCCTTCTGCCACCAAGAAGCTGTGTGATGCCAGGGGGACGTCTGCCTCTGAGATAGTTGCTTCCTCTGCACGCCGGGCCTGTGTGCCGGTCATGATCGTGCACCAGCCGGGCAGCCTGAGAACCTCTGGTTGGCAGTTCTGAAGCAGTCACACCCTTGCTGATTTTCCTTGCGCAGACCTTGCGTCATGTACTCACCTCCATGATGAAACCTTCTGGGAGAGGCCAATCCGTTGAAAGTTCTTTTCCTCAGGAGTATAGCCTATAGCAGTTCCTTGTGGAATCTGGCAAAAGTCTCTTGCTTTGGCTTGACCTGGATCCTGCATTTGGCTTGTCACCTCTGGTTCTTGGTCTTGAACCACCAGCCTGCCTTACCCACCAACCTTGGATATGTCAGTATCAAAAGCCAGCAGTCTGCTGCCTTCACTGCTGACCTTGGACCCACCAGCCCCTGCAGCGACATGAGTCAGAAGCCTCTCCTGTGGTCTGACTCACAGAAAAAGCATTAGTCGGTGTCTACAAGAAGCTTCTACAAATCTCAAGCTCTTTCTCTCTCCATCTTTCTCCTCTCTTTATTAATGTTTTTAAATTGGTTTTGCTTCTCTAGAGAATGCATCTTAAGACGTAGCATGTTAACCCACTGACACAAGCCTCCAGATGATCTTTCCCATCATTTCCCAAGGCTTCTTCCCAGCCCTGGGTGACTAACCAAACCCTGCCCAGTCCTTAAAAATCTCTGCTGTGCATGAGCCTATTGGCAAGGGGAGGTCATTGAAAACGAGAGAAATCCTCAAGGAGATGGGCTGACAGACAACTATAAAGGACTCCAACCTGCCAGCGACCAGGACTGGGCAGCGTCTCCTGCACATGAGCTGGAGCTGAAGCAAGTGGAGAAAAGTGCTTGACACGAGCAAAGGCTCCCCGGAGATGAGACACACCAGACGAGAAGGTGGCAGAAGAGGTCATTAAGTCCCGTCAGAGGTCATAGGCGGTCGGTCACACAGCCTCCAGCTGCCCTCGGTCAAACATTTCACAACCTCTTGGTCCTCCCTCAAGAACCAGGGTGCTGGGACAGTGTGGCCATTTCTCCCATGGGGGAAATCACTCGTAAACATCTCAGTCTACTCTGACAATTGGCAGACACTGAGTCAAAGGAGGAAGTTCACGTTCTTGAGGCAAATGCACAAGGAGCAGGCCCTACCAGAAGGTAATTGAAGGCATCTTCATGCAGCCTGACCATGACCTTGTCCAGGTCAAGATGCATTTCAGTTTCCATCATGCTCGTGAAAAATTATTTATTCAGCCTTCCATTGAATTGGGCTTCATTGAGTGCCTCCTGTGCATGAAATCCTGCACTAAAAACATTAGCTAGCCAGTTCCTGTTGAGTTGGCTTTGACTCATGACCCCTCAAGTAAGTCAGTAGAATTGTGACGCCTGGAGTTTCAATGTCTGATTTTCTGGAAATCAATAAACAGGTCTTTTTTTAAAACTAAGATTTTTACTTTATACTGGTTTACCACAAAGCTTTCCCACATTGTTTCTAACGCCGGATCTTTCCTATTTCCTCCACCCACCTCTCCCTCCACCCATTGAACGGCACAACCCTTTAATCAACCACCCCGCTCCTGCCTACCCCCCCTCCCCTCCCCATCCCTGATACACCCCTGATCTCCATAGACGTTCCACAACAATGGTCTTATACAGCATCGGTCCCCATGGAACTGACTTAGCTCCCTCAGCATAATGCTCTCCAGTCCCTCCCAAGTTACGTAGTGATTTACAAAATCATTGCTCCTGCATCCTGCATTGTATTTCATCGTGTGAATGGACCGTAATTTCTCAATCCATTCAATTGTGGTTGACATTTGGGCAGTTTCCATGTTCTTGCGATGGTGAATAATGCTGCTATGAACATTGGTGTACAAGTCTCTATTTGTGCCTCAGTTTTCATTTTCTCAGGGTATATTCCAAGCAGTGGAAGAGCTGTGTCATATGGAATTTCTACGTTACTACTCTGAGGAAACACTAAACTGCTTTCCAGAGTGGTTGCACCATTTTATAATTCCACCCACAGTGTATAAGAGTTCTTATCTCACCACATCCTCTCCAACATTTGTTACTTGCTGTCCTGTTAAACTTTGCCACTGCTACTGGACTGAGACGGTACCTCATTGTGGTTTTGCTTTGCATCTTTCTTATCGCCAAGGATATGGAGCATTTCTTCACGTGTCTGTTGGCAATGCAACTTCTTACCTACTAGGCCACCAGAGCTCCAAATGAATGATAAATCCAAGGGCATCTCCCTTATGTTTCCTACCCAAAGGGCATTTATTGCGAAGAAGGACTGACTGGAAGAGCTCCATATTTATTCCCATTCCAAAAAGAGGTGACCCACGAGAGTGTGGAAATTATTGAACAATGTCACTAATATCACACACTAACAAAATCCTGCTGAAGAGAATCCAGAAAAGACTTGAACAGGACATTGACAGAGAACTACCAGAAATACAGGCTGGGTTTAGAAGAGGTCGTGGCACTAGGAACGTTATTGCCAATGTCAGATGGATCTTGGCAGAAAGCAGAGAGTAACCAGAAGAATGTCTATCTGTGTTTCATTGACTATGCAAAGGCATTTGACTGTACAGATCACAATAAATTGTGGCTAACCTGAAGAAAATGGGAATCTCAAAACACTTGATTGTGCTTATATGAAACCTATACTTAGACCAAGAAGCAGTCCTCAGAAAAGAGCAAGGAAACACTGCATGGTTCAAAATCAGGAAAGGAGTGCATCAGGGATGCATCTTGTCCCCATACCTTTTCAATCTGTATACAGAACAGATCATTCGTGAGGTAGGGCTTTATGAGGAGGAGTGTGTCATCAAGATTGGAGAAAGACTCATTAATAATCTACAGTATGTAGATGACACAACTTTGCTTGCTGAAACAGAAGAAGATCTGAAGCACTTTCTGCAAAAGGTCAAGGACTGTAGTCTTCAATATGGATTGAAGTTCAACATCAAGAAGGCAAAGATTCTCACCACTGGGCCATTTGGCAGCACCATAATAGATGGAGAAGAGATTGAGGTTGTTAGCAATTACAGCTTGCTCGGATCCCAATCAACACTCTTAACAGCAGCAGTCAGGAAATCAAAAGATGACTTGCACTGGGAAAATCTGCTGTCATGGACCTCTCCAGAGTGCTGAAGAACAGTGATGTCACTCTAGATACACAAGTGCACCTAATCCAGGCCATGGTCTTCTCAATTACTTATGCTTCAGAGAGTTGGACAATGACTAAGATGACAGAAGAAGAATAGATGCCTTTGAGTTGTGGTATTGAAGAAGAGTCTTGAACATACCATGGACTGCTAAGAAAACAAATCTGTCTGTCTTGGAGAGGGTGAAACCAAGTCTCTCCTTGGAGGATAGGATTTTGAAGCTCTTCCTCACTTATTTTAGGCATGTGGTCAGGAGAGATCAGTCCTTGGAGAAGGACATCATGCTCTGAAGGGTGGACGGACAGCACAGGAGAGGAAGACCCCGGATGAGATGAACTGATACAGTAACTGGGCAATGAGGAGTGTCAGAATTAGTGAGATTGGCTCAGGACAGGGAAGGGTTCAGAGCTGCTGTACATAGGTCATTGTGCATTGTAGGTGACTCAAAGGCACATAACAACAATAACAAACTATGACAAGTTTGGAAGCAGGAGTGGCATCCACTTCCTAAATAACATGCCTCCAGAAACTCTATGAACTTTGACAAATGTTGATGGCTGTGCATGGGCTTCAGGCCTTTCGTTCATAGGGCCGCTATGAGTTATGCTTGGCTAAAAGGCAATCGACAACAATAACAAAGAATCAATGCCTTTGAACTGTGGTGTTGGTGAAGAGTATCAGCTATTCCATGGACTACCATCAGAGCAAACAAATACGTCCTGGAAGAAACAGAGTCAGAACTCATCTTAGAAATAAGGAGGACAAGACTTTGTTTGATGCACTTTGGACATCAGAGGAGGGGCTCACAGAGGAGGGGTCATGGAGGGGGAACAGGAGAAGGATAGCATGCTTGAGAAAGCAGAAAAATCCGTGAAGGAGAGGAAGACCCTCAACGAGACGGCCTGACACAGTGGCTGTAACAATGGACTCTGCTACAACGATCAAAGACGGCGAAGATGGAGCAAGACCGGGCGGGGCTTCCCCCTGCGGTTCCTGGATTCTCTCTGAATTGGAACCGACTCAGTGGCACTTCAAAACAACACCTCTGCCTGGATCCCAGCCTCGGTGGGCGAGCCTGGCAGGCACCAAGTGAACTATCAGTCTCTGCCCCAAAGGACTTCATGGTGCCAAGTACAGACAGCCAAACGCACAATCAGGAAAACGACTCTGAACTCCCACCTGTTCTCCAGAGACTTCCTTCCCGCTGAATGTGAATGATAGTTAATCAGGGAGTACAGCTTCAAGCCATAGCAATTGTAGGGGCTTTCAGGCATTCTAGGAAAGGTGATGGGAAACTGGGGAGATGGGAGTGGCTTTACCACCACGTCTCTGCAAGTCAGACCATATTTCTCTCCTGGTCGCTGTTGAGTCAGCTATGATCCATCCGTATGACCCTGTGAGCAACTTTGTCCTCTCCTGTTTCACCCTCCCAGTTTCCACCATGCTCAAGCCCATTTTTGCAGTGACTGTGTCAGTCCATCTCATTGAGGGTCTTTCTCTCTTTCACATTTTCTTTCTTTGACTCTCTGCTTCTCCTAGTAAAATAAATTCAGCCATTCATCCGTGCAGTAGAGAAATCCTGCCTACGGTGTGCCGACACCAAGGCAAGAACGCACCAGGCCAGCCTTGTCTCACATCTGTTCTCCGTCACAGACACAGCAGTGGCTGCCGTTCCAGAAATCTGCAGACACAGCCCAGTCTTGTGGGTATCAGCTCCTCAAAGGGCCTGGATGCATCAGGGAGGCCTTTTAAGAAAACAATGGCTTTCCTCTTGGGAGACTTCACACCATTATTAATTCAAGAACCTCTCAGGGAACCAGTGCCTGGCAGGGATTGTTAGTTTGTGGAGAAAAATCTCTCCCACTTACGTTGCAATCGGATTGTACTGTTATTATCTTTGTAGCTTTTGGATGAATAAGCCCCAAACCAACTTGGCCTCTAATTTAAACTATTAAGATGATGTCTAGTTTGAATCATACAGCAACTGGCTTCCTGCACAGTAAATGGAATTATAGCCTTGATCAATGTATAAGAAATAGATAACTGGCAATGTAAACCATGGGGAAAATATATATTTCTTAGAGATGCTATAACAAAATGCTACAAACTAGGTGGTTTATAAGATCAGATCATCATCCATCAGTTTTTCTTACTGTAGTAGGGTAGGTGTTGCTGTAATCCTGAAAGCTATACCGGTATTTGAAAAATATTTCAAGTATCAGTAGAGTCATCTATGGTAGGTTTCAGCAGCACTTCCAGGCTAAAATAGACAACGACAATACGTCTGGCAATCTACTTCAAAAAATTAGCCAGTGAACACCTTAGAGATCACAAGAGAATATTATATAATACAGTCATGGCTGGAAGGTGCTCTAAGTGCACAGTGGGTACCGTGATGGGCTGCCCAAGGATCACAAACATGGTGCAGAATGAGGACATGCATTGCTCTACTGCACATGGGGTAGACCTGAGTCAACGTGGACACCAGCCGTTCATAATAACAATAGCAAAGTAAGAAGAGCAATGTATTGTCTTATAGTTCTGGAAGCCAGGAGTCTGAGCCTAGGGAGTCACCGATGGTGAGTACTCGGACGCTATGCCCCCTGCTGGCCAGCTTCTGGCAGCTCCAGATGCTCCTTGAATTTTTGCTGTGGTGTCACCTGATTATCTTCCCCGTCTGTGTGTCTTCTCTTTTACACACATTATGGTACATTCACACAATGGAATACTATGCAGCACGCAGGAGCAATAACTTTGTAAATTATTACCCAACTTGGGAGGGACTGGAGAGCATTATGCTGAGTGAACTAACACAGTCCCACAAGGATAAATATTGTATAAAACCATTACTGTAGAATGAGTATAAGGATCCAGGAGGGGTGGGAGAGGCTGAAAGCAGAGGGATGTGGATGTGCAGGGGGAAGAGGGGATTAATCATTGGTTTGTACAAATTGATGGGTGGAGGGGTGAGGGAAATGGAAAGAATTTGTTCAAATTTGTATTCAAATTTTGTAAATAAACTAGTAGGAGAAAATGTATATGAATGAAACATACTGTAAAGGTATTACTATATGAAAATCAATAAAAATATTTTTAAAAAGCAAATGAACATTTTAAAAAGTTAATCAACAAACAACACCTAAAAAAATTAAAAAGATCCACTCCTGTATGAGCTCATGTCAACCTAAGAAGAAGATCTTTAGAGACTCCTTCCAAACAAGGGATGAGACTGTAAAACACCTTCTTGTTACTGACCATCTCTCTAGTCATAACTGACTCACAGCTGACCCTCCAGTTGATTTTCGAGGCATGGGAAGATGTTGTCCATCCTTCTCTCTCAGAGCAGTTGATGGTTTCAAACCTGTGCGTTTAGATTGACATCACAACTCCTTACCACTAAGCCACTAGCGCTCTCTTTTTGTGGGGGTCACATTTCAACCATAACAGGAAATAATGAAAGTGACTATTTTTTAAAAAAATAAAAGATGTAATCAGTTCAGAGATTGCTGGTGATTTCCAAGAGAAGCACCAGCAGGACATATTGGAATCAAGCTCCCACTGGGACAGACTGCTAACCACAGACTGAGGTCAGAGGACTCACTTTAACTTCAGATGTGGTGTTCATTCCAAGAGAAATTTCTGACCCAATTGGTGGTGGCTTAGTGGTAGAATTTTCACCTTCCAGAAAGGAAACTGGGCTTGATTCTTGGCCAGCGTATCTCATTCATAACCCCTACCCACTTGTCTGTGGAGACGTAAGTACTGCTATGATGTTGAACAGTTCAGGGGAGTATCCAGACTAAGGTAAACTATGAAGAAAGACCTGGAAAACAGTCACTTCAAACTCTATGAATATCTTATAAATGTAGATGTAAACCTCCTCAACAACTGCTAGTGAATGGAACCCAACAGCATATGAAGAGTCACATACTATGACCAACTGAGATTTATCTCCAGAAGGTAGGGATGGTTCTACAATAGGAAATCTATCTACATAACACATCAAATCAATAGAAAAAAATAACCGAAGAAGCACTTAATTATTTCTATGGCTGCAGAAAAAAGGGACTTCATAAAATCGAACTTTATTTCTTGATGAAAATTTTAAATATAATTGGAGTTAAAGGGAATTTTCTCAATATGATTCAGGGAATACATGAAAAACCAATAGTCAGTATTTTGCTTACTGGAAAAAGCCTCACTCATGAAATCTGGAACAAGACAAGGGAACCCACTTTCACAACTTCTATTCAATATGGTATTAGAAATCCTAGCTACACCCTAAGAGAAGAAAACAAAACAGCGGGAATTCAAATGGGAACTCTGGTTAGTCCTTAGGGAGTTCCCCTGTGAACCCCCAAATCACTCCTCTCTGGTGATTTGGATTTATCAGCAGATCTTTGGGGAGAATATGAGCAATTTTCTCTCATGCAATTTGTAGCCTCAGAAACCTGATAATCAGCTATGAATCAATTTCATGAAGAAGGCACAGGGTAAGACACGCTTTCAACGTCTTACAGGGTTTTTATGAATCAGTCTATTCAACAGCACCGAAAAGCAACGGCATTCATGGGTAATAGAAAGGTCTAGACTTCTAGGCAGAAAGCATACTGCTTTCCATTCTCCTAGCTACTGCTGCTTCTGCAGCTGCTGTTGTTGTTGTTATTGTTAGGTGGCCTCAAGTAGAGTACAACTCATAGACCTTATGAACAATAGATCTGAACCCTGTGCTATCCTCACACTTCCTGATACGTAAGACCCCATTCTAGCAGTCACCGTATCAATCCACCTGCTCAAGGGTCTTCCTCTCCTTCACTGAACCTCCACCCTTCCAAGTACCATGTCCCTCTCCAAGAAATAGCTCCCCCTAGCAATATGCCCGAAGTATGTGAGGTAAAGATTCATCATCCTTGCCTCCAAAGATCAGTCTGGCTACACCCTCTCCAAGACATATTTGTTTGTTCTTTTGGAAGTCCATGGGATGTTTGATTTTCCTTTCTAACATAACATCACAACTCAACACATCAATTCTTCTTCTGCCACCCCTATTCATTGTCCAGCTCTCAGAGGCATAGGAAATGATCAGAAAGCTCATGGCCTGAATTAGATGTACCTTGTTCTCAAACTGACATCATTACTTCTCAATAATGTGGAGAGATTCCTAACTGCAGACTATCCCAGCACAATGTCTCCTATTTCCTGGCTGTTTGGTACCAAGGTTTGAATTGTGGATCCAAGTAAGATGAAGTTGTTGACAGTTTCAATCTTTTCTCCATCCATCATGATGTTGCCTATCGATCCAGTGGTAGAATCTGTTTTCTTGACATTGAGATGCAATCCATACTGAAGGCTGCATTCTCTGATCTCCTACAGTGTTTAAAGTCTTTCTCACTTTCAGCAAGCAAGGTTGTGTCATCTGTATAGCACAGCTTATTGATGGGTCTCCCTCCAAAGCTGATGCCACATTCCTCTTCACACAGTCCAGCTTCTCAAATAATCCGTTCAACATACATGTTTAATAGGTATGGAGAGAATGTGTACAGTCCTGATGCACTCCTGAATGTTAAACCAGGCAGTGTTCCCTTGCTCTGTTCACATAACAGCCTCCTGGTCTAGGTATAGGTTTCACACGAGCAAAATTAAGTGCTCTGGGATTCTCATTCTTTTCAATGTCATCCATAACTTGTTACTATCCACACAGTTAAATGTCTTTGCATAGTCAATAAAGCACAAACAAGACATTCTTCTGGTGTTCTTTACTTTGAGCCATTGTCCATCTAATATCAGCAATGATATCTCTGGTGTCACGGCCTCTTCTAAACCCTGTTTGAACTTCTATCTGTTCCCTATCTCTGTACTGTTCTAATAATTTTTTTTTACAAATTAATTTTAATGAAAGTTTAGAGAGACTTTGGAATTCCATTCATTCATTGTTGCACTTTTCTCACTGTCCACCCCTCCCCTCCAGTTTGTTCTTCTCTTTGAAAAGTAAAAGAAAAACTCTCATTGTTATACAATCCCTCCCTCCAAGTCCACTTCCCTATGCTGCCTTCATTCTGGACTCCTATCATGACAATAATACTTAACCATTTTTAAATTATCTTCAGCAGTATTTTGCTTGCATGTGGTACTAATGAGCTTATTCAACAGTTTCCACATTCAGTTGGATCGCCTTTCTTGGAAATGGGAACAAATATGGCCCTCTTCCAATCTGTTGGCCAGACAGCTGTCCTCCAAATTTTCTGGCATAGATTGGTAAGTGTATCCAGCGCTGCATCAGTTAATTGAAACAAGTCAATTGATACCCCATCAATTCCTGGGACCTTATTTTTTGCCAATCCCTTCAATGAAGTTTCCACTTCCTCCTTCCTTACCATTGGCTCATGCTTATATGGTACTATCTGAAATGTTTCTGTGTCAATCAGTTCTTTTTGGTACAGTGACTCTGACAGTATTCCCTCCACCTTCTCTTGATGATTTCTGGGTCACTCAATATATTGCCCATAGCATAGCAACTTGAGGTGTAAATTTGTTTTTCAGTTTTCTCAGCTTGTGAGATGCAGAGCAAGTTCTTCCCCTTTTATTCTCCAAATTCAGCTTTCTGCACATCCCATAATACCTCTCTTTGTCCTCTTGAGCTGTCCTTTGAAGTCTTTTGTTCAGATCTTTCACTTCAGCATGTTTTCCCTTTGTTTTGGCTTCTTGACACTATAGTGCAATTTTCAGCGTCTCTTCTGACATCCATTTCAGTTGTGTGGTTTTTTCTTTCTCCTCTGTCTTTGTAATGACCTTTTGCTTTCTTCATGGATGATATCCTTGATATCATATCACAGCTCATCTGGTCTTCAATAGTTGGTGTTCAACATCTCAAATCTATTCCTACGATGATCTTGAAATTCAGATGGAATAGATTCAAGATCATATCTTGGTTCTTGTGGACTTACTTGCATTTTCTTTGTCCTCAATTTGAACCTGAACATGAGTAATTGATGGTCCTAGCTACTAATGGTCATTTAAACAAGACAATGAACACTGGAACTTGGTGAGACCTGCCCTTCTCAAGTGCAGTCCTCTCTCTGCTGATTTATCCCCTTTGCTTTGCATAATAATGTTTACAAGATGCCAGGGTAGGGTCTAGACAATTTGGCAGTAGAATGTTAGATACACAAAAGTTTCAAGACATTGATTGATACCTGCATGCAAACCCAGGATTAGAGTGAGGTTAGAGAGACACTGACCATGAGCACAAAACTCAAGGATGCCCTCCCCCCCCAAAAAAAAAATCCCTGTAGTAATGAAGAGAAATTCTACTTTAAATAAACAAAATTGGTGCCAAAAAAATAAGATGAGCAGAACCTTAAATAATGTACTTAAGTATGGAATAGCTCGACTGACACATAGCTCTCTGAGTGGCTTAATATAGAGCAAAGCAATCCACTGCTGTTCAAAGCCGCCCAGAGGCATTGTGGAAGAAAAAGCATGGTGATCTGCTTCATAAAGGTACAGGCAGAAAAACCCCTATGGCACAGATTTACCCAGAAACATACATGATTGCGTGAGTCAGGATTCAATCCACAGCAAGAGTAATGCAGATTAAGTGACCCCTGAATAGAGCCTTCATGGTCCAGTGGTTAAACATTTGTCTGTAAACTAAAAGGTTGGTGGTTTGAACCCACCAGTTGCTTCATAGGTGACAGGTGCAGCAATCCGCTTCTGAGAAGATCACTAAACCAGAACCAGGTCCATCCGGTCAAGTCCGTTCTGAATCACAGCTTCTCTTGGATTTTGTAATGCTTTATACAAGGAGACTGTCCGTCTGTTTCCAGTGGAGCAGCTGGTGGATTCGAAGCACTGACCTTTCTGTTAGCAGCTTACACTAAACGTGCTATGCCCCTAGAGTTCCTTCTGTAAAGATTACAGCCTCGGGAATTCTGTGGGGCAGTTCCACTCTCCTGAATGGGGTCACCATGAGCTGGCATTGCCTCAACCACACCCAACCATCACATATGGAAGCTGAAGTAATTCACTAGTCAGACAAGAGCTCACAGGAATTGGGAGGCTCCATGTCTTCAGGAAACTTACTTTGCACTTGGGAAGATGCAGCTGGAGGCTGTGAGCCCGAAGAGCTCAAGGAGCCAGCATATCCTCAGTCCCTCGCCCAGTATCCATCTGGCATATCCTTGGTCCCTCACTCAGTATCCAGCCGGCCTATCCTCGGTCCCTCACCCCATATCCAGCCAGCAT
>NW_006399752.1:37663801-37675440 GCF_000299155.1 Elephantulus edwardii | reverse complement strand
CTCGGTCCCTCACCCCATATCCAGCCAGCATATATCCTCGGTCCCTCGCCCAGTATCCATCTGGCATATCCTTGGTCCCTCACTCAGTATCCAGCTGGCCTATCCTCGGTCCCTCACCCCATATCCAGCCAGCATATCCTCGGTCCCTCGCCCAGTATCCATCTGGCATATCCTTGGTCCCTCACTCAGTATCCAGCTGGCATATCCTCGGTCTCTCGCCCAGTATCCAGCCAGCATATTCTCAGTCCCTCGCCCCGTATCCAGCCAGCATATCCTCGGTCCCTCGCCCAGTGTCCTTCCTCAAACCTTGGTTCTTCAATGAAAGACTTAAGAGCTAGAAGAAGACAGCTCACAGCTCAAAGCGTAGAAGTGAACATGCTGCCAAAGAAGAAAGAGTGAGGAGGGGCTGAAGGAGCGCACTGCCACCTCCTTCCTGCCTCTCAGCTTCCTGACATTATTATTAGGGGTAGCTTCCAGGGTTGGTTTTGTCTTAAATTTTTATAATAAAAAGTTTTAAATCTATCACAGCCTGGATTAAATAAAATAATGGCAAACTCTCCTCATGTATCTGATAATTAATAGGGTTTTTTTCTAATCTTGTTTCATCTGACTGCTCTTCCCACCTCAGTCTCCAGAAAATGCTTTTTCTGTGTATTTAACAGAAAATTCAAGATATATACAACTCAAGGGCACTTAACAACAACAATAACAACCTAGAGAGAGCTCTGTGGGCCAGGTTGATAGAAAGTGATGCTACCAAGTCAAAGGTGGGTGATGATCTTAATCTGCGACCCTCAGGCCTGGTTTTAATTGTTTTTGGTCAAATATTCTTCTAAGTGGTAGAGCACTGGTCTGTACAGAGCTATCTCGTGGTTGCTGTGATCCTGAACACTGTGACACTGATGTGTCAAATGTGATAATGGTTACCCATAGCAGAAGGTGTTTGGTGGAGCTCCCCAATTAAAACAAGCTTGGAAGCAAGAGTAGTATCCACTTCTGAAATAGTTTGCCTCCAGAAAATCTATGAACTTGGAGAAACGATGAACGTTATACAATTATTCAGGTCTTTTGTTCATAGGGTCGCTATGAGTCATCTACGACTCAATGGCTCTTAACAATAACAACAATTGTTTTCTTTAGGTAATTTTCATCTCTAAAAGAAAACAAAACCCCAAACAAACAAACTCATTGTCATCAAGGCAGAACTGATTCTCATGTGCACTACTAGTGGGTTTTCCGAGATGGTAATTTGGTGGGACTTCACGCTAGGAAATGTGGAAGGATGAGGAGAGGATGGCCCTCAGCCAGGTGGACTGACACCATGACCACAGCGGTAGTCTCAGGTGTGTCAGAGATTGTGAGGGGGCACAGGATAGGACAGGGTTCAGATCCACTGCCCATAGGGTCTCTATGAGTTGACTCAACTCCATGGCACCTCACAACAGTTTGGCTGGAAGGATCTTGTCCATCTTTCTCCCCAGGGGCATCTGGTGGGTTTAAAACACCTGTTTTTGGGCTGGCAGAGAAACTCCTTACCCATAAGGCCACCAGAGTATGTATAACCACAATACCATGGCCACGTGTAAAAAAATTGTTGTTATATACCATCAAGTCAGAATTGACCCATAGCCGACCCTCCAGTGGGTTTTCAGAAGCAATAAATCACACAAGAGGAGATTTCCCATCTTTGTTCCACAGAGCAGCTGGTGGATGCGAACTGTGTGCCTTGAGGTTGGCAGTGCAGCTCTTTATTACGAGGCCACGAGAACTCCCTTAACACGTTGCTGCCAATGATGGCAAATGTGTTTCTAAGCACGGTCGTCAATTTAAAAAGTGTGCGGCAACGTGTTAATAAAATTAATAGTGGTTCCAATAGAACGAATGAATGAATGATCCACCCTGTAACACGTGATTCAGTGAGTCAGAATTCGTATGGAACGAATGTGTTTGATTAAGGCCATAGTCTTTCCAATCACCTGTTATGTATCTGAGAGCAGGAGCGTGAATAAGGAAGACAAAAGAAGAATTGATGCCTCTGAGTTGTGGTGTTGGAGAAGAGTCCTGACCATCCACCTCATGGATGATCAAAAGAACAAACAAATATGACCTGGAGAAGGTGCAGCCAGAGTGCTCTTTGGAGGCAAGGATGATGAGGCTTCACCTCCCCTACTTCAGACAGGTTCCCAGGAGAGGCTGTTTCTTGGAGAGGGACCTGCTGCTTAGAAAGGTGGAGGCTCAGTGAAGGAGAGGAGAGAGACCCTTGACCAGGTGGATTGACACAGTGATGGCTTCAGGGCGCTCTAGTGTGTCAGGCAGTGTGTGGACGGCACAGGACAGGACAGGATTCAGATCTCCTTTCATACAGTTGCTATGGGTCATACTCAACTCGATGGCACCAAACAACAAATAGAATGAAGCCAAAAGGTCTGAGGTTTGTGTTGTGGGTTTTTTTTAAAGAGAAAAGAGGGAAGGGCTGTATATTTTAAAAGATTTAAGAACTCTATCCCAGAAATGTGATGTGTTTGTATTATGATTTATAGATCATAGGTTAAGATTTGTAGATTTTTATTAGGAGTTTAATTAGAACAACTATTTTTAAAAAATAATATTTTTGAGACAATTGGAGAAATTTAGACATTGGTTGGATGTTAGATAGTATTAAGGAACTACTTACTGGTGGCCTCGTGGTAAGAAGCAGCACTGCAATAAAAAAGGTATGTTGTTCAAAACCCACTGGCCACTCTGCAGGAGAAGGATGGACAATCTTCTTCCATTAGAGTTCCTGTCTCTGAAAACCCGCTGGAGGGTCAGCTGTGGGTTAGCTCCAGTGTGACAGTATGTAGAAACAACAAGAAGGAACTGCTAATAAAATTAATAGTTAATTTTGTAAAATATAGCTAAAAATGAATAAAAATACTAATAGCAGTTCCTTAATACTTCCTAATATCCAAGCAATGTCCAAATGTCTCCAATTGTCTCCAAAAGCATTCTTTTTGTTAAACAGCTCTTCAAATTAGACTCCTAATGCAATCTGCAAATCATATGACAAACACATTGCATTTGTTGGCTAGCTTTCTTAAATATATTTAAATATACAGACCCTCCCTTTTTTCTTAAAAAAAAAAATCAGCTTATTTGCCCTGTAGAACTTCCTTCATCTATATGACTGAAAGCACCCTTCTAATGTGCTTTAATGTTTTCCTCTAGCCTCTGAACTTCCTGCAAAGCAGCAATTACATCTGCAGAGCTGATCCAATTCTGGTTGAGTTATTTAGCAAAAGCCCTTTCTAGGTGATGCTGGGTACTTCCTACTGCGTCACACCCGGAGACAGCGATGTCCAGTTGTCTAACAATTACAGGGTTAAGATCCCTCCAGGTCATCACCCTCATTCATGTTCAGCTGAAGGTTAGCAACTAGTCACAATCATGGATTAGTTCACCAGAGGCTGAAAAATTCAACATGAGTTTTGAATAACAAGACTCTTCTACTCCCTGTCTTCAGCTCTGTTCTAGTCTCATTTTATACCTTCACTGCTGTAACTGTAGGTACCACTGAGTCAGGTCCAGCTCCTAGGGGTCCCTGTGTGACAGAACCAATCATTGCCCAGCCTGTGCCGTGCTCACGGCTGTCGTTGGCTTGAGCCCATGGCTGCAGCCACTCTGGCATGCACCTCCTTGAGGGTCTTCCTTCTGGAGGCCCCTTTACTAAGCTTGATGTCCTACCCCAGAGAGTGGGCCCTCCTCATCACGTGTCAGCGGGATGACACTGACTTTGGACGAGGCCTCACTTTATGTCTAAGGCTGCACATTTGTGGTTTGTCCTCCAAATAGAGCCTGAGACTGTGTTCCCTTTATCTTCACAGAGCTTTTAAACCAGTTAGGACAATAGATAAAAATTGAGGCCCTTAAAAATCATAAATCTTTGCAACTTGCCTTCTTGTTTCTCCCCAGCTCCCACCACTCCCTACTGTCCCCCACAAAGGAGACCGAGCAGCAGTGATATACTACAGAGAAATAGTTTTCTCTTCTCCATGAGATAACTGTTCATTAGAAGTTGGAAATCAAAGGTTTACCAAAAGGGAAAATTGAAGAGAATTAGGAAAAATAACAAGTCCTTGTTAAAATGACATCTTTTTAAAAATGAGCATAAATATGTCTAAAAACGCTACTCTGGTTGTGTAACGGGTAGGGAGAGGTATCAGTAGCTCCAAAGGAGAAAGATGAGTAATCTCCATCCACACGATTTACAGTTTCTGAGCAAAGAGGGATTTAAGTTACTACCAGCCCACTTTAATTGTAACCACTGTTGTTGTGTGTGGTCGAATAAGAACTATGCCGTAACTGACCCTCCCCAGTGGCTTTTCAGGGCAGTCAACTGCACAGGAGGAGATTGCCCATCCAGTCAAAAAGGACATGGTAATTTCAACCAAGTGCTTTGCGGATTGCAGGGCAGCTTCTCACCACTAGGCCACCAGAGCTCCTTGCTTCTTCATGTGCATGTGAAGGTTGAATAGAAGAATTGATGGCTCTTAATTGCTGTGTTGGTGAAGAGCTTCATATGTCACGGGCCGCCAAAAGAGCAAAGGAGTCTGTCTCGGGAGGAGTCCAGCCAGAGTACTCCTCAGAAGAGAGGATGACAAGACTTCCCCTCGGACACTCACCAGGAGGGATTCGTTCCTGGATGACAACGTGGTTGGAAAAATCGAGAATCTGCGGAAGAGTGGAAGACCCCCGATGAGAAGGATTGTCAGTGGCTGCAACAATGAGCTCGTTTGCTGGCAGAGACAAATGAGTGACAAGAGAGATGAGAGACAAGTGAGATGGGGCAGGCCCAGGCACTGCTGGCTTCTGTTGCAAATGCGGATACTAGCACTCAAAAGGGACTCAAAGGCACCTGACAACAACGTAATAGTCAAATTGCCTCTGGGTTGAAAGAAGGCCACTTAAGACACTATTGTGTTCCTACCAATCCGCTGATTCATTTTATAAAACATGATGCGTGGGATTGATTGTATGAAACACAGTATGAATGAAGAATAGTGTGAAACACAAAGTATATCAACTTGATAAGAAACCAGTATAAACTAAAAGAAAAAATTAGGAAAGAGGGCATTTCTTTGGAAAAAGTACATTTTTTTTAAGTAGCATCAAAGTTATCTGTGTTTAAAATAAATCTGACTTAAGATGCTGTTGTGTTACTACCATCCGACTTGGTTCACTCATCTGTAGACTTTGGAGTGTGGGATCCATATTTCCACGGCCTCCTCAGGTCAGCTCGTCCACTTCCATGATTTCTATTGCTATTTGTCCACCAAAGAGCCCAACCCCGTGTCCCTAGCCTTCACTACCGCTTCGAACTGCAGACTAGAATATAGGAAAACTACCAGCAAAGCTCTTGCAGGTCTGAGCGGAAGTGCAGAGGCGGGGCTTGACTTGGGGGTGCAGGGGGCGGGCCCGGGTGCGATGTAGATTGTTTAGGTGAACAGAAAAGGGAAAGAAATGTGAGAGGTAAGTTGCAGTGAGAACAGGAACTCCCGGATGCTGCACTAAGAAGTGTAGAAGGCTGCATAGCAGAGTGGACCCGGGATGGGGGTTGGGGGTGGGGATTATATAACGATGAAATAATCTTTCTTTACTTTTCAAACAGAAGAGCAAATTGGGGGGAGGGAGAAGTGGGCAGGGAGAAAAGTGCAACAATGAATGAATGGAAATCCTCAATTTCTGTAAACTTTCATTAAAATAAAAAAAAATTCCTAAGTGCTAAAAAAAAAAAAGTGTAGATGTCTAATGATTGCATGGACAAAATCAATACAATTTGTAACTATTCACTCAAAAATAAAAATAGGAATTTAAGTTTCCTGTAGCCCCTCAGAGATTCGCAAACGAAGCACTAACGGGGCCAGGTTAATTCCATCCTGAGTTGTTCTCTTTCCCTCTCGTTCACTGCCATTGAGCTGGAGGTTTGCAGAAGCTGTAAATCACACAGTGGAGACTGTCCGTCTTTGTTCCTCAGAGTCAATGGTGGGTTTGAACAGGCAGAAAGGCATTGCGTTAGGTTCACAGTGCAACTCTCTCCTCCCTCGGCCAACCTGCTTTAAGAACGTCTTGTATTGCAGTTCTCAGTAATTCAGACACAGCTGACCAAAACAAGCAAGTGTGGCGTTCAATGGCCCACAGGGGAAGAGAAAGGCAGCATAAATCCAGATTAGCATTTTTTCCAGGTTGTGCAAAACAAACACCAATTAATGAAGGAACTGCTGCAGGGAAAGTCCTGAGCCGTGACTCAAATAGGAATAGGGGTACCGTCAACAAGCCAAGGGGAACCGGACAAGAACTCCCCCAGGGCAGCTGAGCAGGGGGATACCAGCGGAGAGGGGGGAGGTTACACTCCCACCACCAAAAGCCAGTTACCACCGGTGACTCCAACTCACGGTGGCTTGTGAGTATCAGAGGCCCCGGCTCCACAGGATGTTCAAGGTCGCACATATCAGGCCAATCTGCCCAGGAGGAAGCCTCTGGACCAGTGAAAATCACCAGCCTCTAGGCCCGGAGTCACTATCTTACTGCTCAGGCCATCAGGGAGTTTACAAGGAGAAATAATGGCTCAGAATCAAGATACCCATCTCTGTGGGCCAAGCAGAAAACAGGACTACTGTGTGAATGAGAGTCATGGTTAGAGAGAAGGGATACAGTGAAGATACCAGCTGAAGCCCAAAAACAGGGGGAGCCTCAATTGACACAAGGGCTGGAACAGACCATAGATTTATCAGAACCTCTGGAGGCAGGAGGAACTCTGGTGGCACAGAGGGCGAAGTATTAGGGTGCTAACAATTCAAAGCCACTAGTCACTGTACAGGACAAAGATGACCTAGTCAGTACCTGTGATGATTCTCAGGACAAAGACAGCCCTGTCTGCGCCTGTGCCGGTCCACAGGCTTGGCAGCCCTTCGAGGCAGTTCTTCTGACCTGCAGGTGACTATGGTTTGGCATTGTCTTGCTGGCAATGGATTTGGTTTTGGGGGTCAGGAGCCAATGCCCCCCACCCCACTGTCCCAGGAGTGACTGTTGGTGTTGTGGTGTCTTCTGCAGTGAGCTGCATGGCTGACTGAAGGCAGTGCCTCGCCACCTCTCTCACCACAGAAAGGTGAGCAGCCTCCTTTCACTATGATTCACAGTCTTGGAAACTCAATGGACGGTCGCTGTGAGTCAGGACGAGCTTAACAGCTGTGAGTTTGGGTTTTGGTGTCACTGAAATGTAGGGAGCTCTGGTGGCTTAGTGGTAAGAGATTGTTCTGCCAACACAAAGGTAAGGAGTTCAAATTCATCGGCTGCTCTGTGGGAGAAAGTTAATCTCCTCCTGTGTGATTTACTGCCTCTGAAAACCTGCTGGAGAGTCAGCTGTGGGTCAGTTCTGACTCAACAATACACAACAAAAATAAAAAGTGAGATCATACTGACTGTGTGGAGCATAATAAATTATGGACAGCACAGATAAGAATGGAAACCCTAGAAGACTTAACTGGGCTCGTGCAAAACCTAAAACCTGCTTTCCAAACAGAGCATGAAAATATGGCATGGTTTCAATCAAGAAAGGTGTGCATCAGCCTTGAATCCTTTCTCCACACCTATTCAATCTCAGTCCTGAGCAAATAATGTGACAAGCTGGACTGTGTGAAAGGGACTGTGGCATCCGGATTACATGACCTGCTTTATTTTGTACAGAAGACACAATCTTGCGAGTTGAAAGTGGAAGTGGAGGGGACTTGAGACACTTGCTGCAGAGAATCAAAGACTACAACACCTCAACATCAAGAAAACAAAAGTCTTCTTGAGCAGATCAAGAGGCAACTTCATGACCGTTGGAGAAAAGATCGATGCTGTCAACAATTTCCTATTACCTGGATCCACGATTGACATCCAATCACAGCACAATTTTGTTTAAAAGTGAATGTCAAACAAGACAGTCAACAAACTGAACAAGAGAAGCTTTCATTCTACATGGAAAATGTTTTATGGACCTTTTGACAGCACCACTCATTGCAGAAAGCCATTAATTTGATAAAAGAGGAAATAACAAAAGAAGCAGAAATGAAACAAGATAGACACGGAAAGGAAAAACTGAAATCTTAGTTCTCAAAGCCAAACATATTTTTTAAGAAACAAAGCAAAGATTTCTTTCTTTCCACCAGAAAGTATATTGTTGTTGTTGATTGCCATTGCTTCGAGCATGACTCATAGTGACCCTATGAACAGAAGAGAACTATCTATAGAGTATATTTCCAGAACTATTGTTGTTTCTCCAAGTTCACAGAGTTTCCAGAGGCATGTGGTTTAGGAAGTGGATGCCACTCCTGCTTCCAAACATGTCTTAAACTGGGAGCTCCACCAAACTCTGTCCACCATGGGCAGCCATTATGGCATTTGACACCCCAGTGGCACAAGGTTCAGCGTTACAGCAAACCCAGATTACCTCAGCACATTATGCTTTAAAATCCTGAAACAACACTTGATGTTGACGATGTGATGAAACTGGATGATACAGGCTGCTAAGTACCAGCTGAAAGGTTGACAGTCAAACCCACTGAGGTGCCTCAGAAGACAGATGTGGCAATCTGCTTCCAGCGATCACAGCTGCCAAGGAACACAGGTGTGTTCTACATGCGGGAGGCCGCCAGGCACCAGAGTTAATTCCAGGTATACACCGGCATGGAGGAAGGCACGCTGCAAAGTGATAGAATATTATATAACAAGACCCATGGAGCTGTTGAGAACTTTGTAGTGTTCAGTGTCCTCAAGTGACTCCAGCCCATAGCAAGTCTGTGTACAAGGGAACCTGTAAACAAGGGAACCTGTGGACAAGGGAACTCTGGATGAGAAAACCCTATGGACAAGGAAGCCCTGTGGATGCAGGAACCCTGGGGACGGGGGCGGACCCTGTGGGCAAGGGAACTTGTGGATGAGGGAGCCTGTGGGTGAGGGAACCCTTTGGATGGGGGAGCCCTGTGGACAGGAGTACCCTGTGGATGGGGGATACCCTCTGGACGGGCGAACCCAGTGGATGAGGGAACCTGTGGATGGGGGAACCTGGGTGGGGGGAACCCTGTGGATGGGGGAACCTGGGTGGGGGGAACCCTGCGGTCAGGGGATCCTGTGGACAAGGCTCACACCCTGCCGTCACTCTCCATTGTCACAGCCACTGTCTCAATCCATTCTGCTGAGGATTTTCCTCTCCTTCTCTGACTCTGATTTTCCAAGCTTGCTAGCTTGGGGCTCAGAGAAATAACCAAGAAGTAGCAAAATATTACGGTGTTTGTTGTTGTTGTTGTTATGTGCCGTCGAGTCGCTTGCGACTCATAGCGACCCTATGTACAACAGCCCTAAACTCTGCTCTGTCCTGTGCCAATCGCACTGTCTCCGACACTCCCATCCCAATTACCCCAGTCACTGAATCGATCTACCTCACAGAGGGCCTTCCCCTCCTGCACTGTCCCTCCACCCTACCAAGCATGATGTCGCTCTCCAAGGACCAGTCCCTCCTTACAACATGCCCAAAGTATGTCAGACAAAGCCCCAGAATCCTTGTCTCCAAGGAGCAGCCTGGTTTAACCCTCTCTAGGATGAATCTATTTGTTTTCTTGGCAGTCCATGGTACACTCAATACTCTTCTCCAGCACCACAGCTCAAAGGCATCAATTCTCCTTCTGTCCTCCCTAGTCATTGTCCAACTCTCTGATGCATAACAGGTGATTACAAAGACCATGGCCTGTATCAGACACACCTTAGTCTCCAGAGTGACACCATTGCTCTTCAGTACTTTGAAGAGGTCTCTAACATTGTTATTACTTGAAGTATGATTCCACCCTCACCTCCCAAAAATATACTTATGTTCCAACCTGTAAATGTGATCCTGTTTGGAAATGGAGTTTTATTTTGTTATGTTAATGAAGGCATAAGGCTAAAATGGAACCAAACCCTAATAACTTTTCAAAGACAGACACACACAGAGAGAAGACAGACACACACAAGGGTCACAGACAAGCAAAAAATAACAATGGCTGGCTAGAAGCTGAAAAATATCAAGACCCTTTCTCCACAGAATTGATAGCCTGATGTGGACTTTAACTTTCAGAATTGTGAAGAAAGAAAAAAAAAGCCAAAAAAATCCCCAACATTTCTGTTAAGGAAGAAAGGAAGGAAAGTGCTCCAAAAGTTATCACTGAACATCCCAGGTCAATTTCACATGAGCCCTATCACAAATAACATTGACACACTTCTATCTTGGATTTTAAAAGGATCAATTTCATAAAGTTTTCTCAAATAGTTTTATGCTTAAACAATTTAGATATCCTTAAAGAAGAATGTATGAAGATATCTAAGATTTTTTAACATGACCTTAACTCATTGGTTAGCCACAGACCTGAGAAACAAATTAATCTGGGAAAGAAGAAAAAATACATATGTGGGCATGTATGTATCTGTGATAGAAGACAAAATGCAATGTGCATTTTTCTAATGTTAAGATTGATTTTACTTTATATTCTTAATGTTAATTATTCTAAATAGAAGGATCATTTTTATTTCAAAAGAAACTAAAAACAACAACAACAACAACAACAAAAAAAAAAAACAACCAACAAAACAACCATATCTGTTTTTTAAAGTTACCCGTAAAGTTTCTGTTGTGGCAGCTCTAGGGAACTAGTAAGACGTGCTCAAACATATCTTTGTTGCCAGCACATCTAATTCCAGAAATCAGCCTCAATACTCATCATGAGAAGATTAATAGACTGTGGAACATCAGTTGAGCGAAACAATAAAATTCATCAAAACAGTTTGGTGACCGCATGAAAACATGTTAAAATATTTACACTAAAATGTTTAAGCTTAAAAATAGATTTTGGCATCTAGACTTGATGACTGACTAACTAATACTTGACTAATCCTCCCACCATAAACAATTTGAAAATGGAAAAAAAATACATGAGGTAATTGTTTGGAGGCACTGGACATCAGGGACAGCAAGACTGTAGTCCCCGAGAGAAGGGAAATTCACAGCATGGCCCCACACTCACCCTAGACTTCTCCTTGTAGCCCATTTCTAACTGTGGAGAAGCAAGCTACAGTCAAAGCATGGACACTGTGGGCTGGAGGTCTGTATCCAAGAAAGCGGAAATGGTTGGCATTTGAAGCAGGTCCTCGTAACGGCTTTGCTGAGGATCAGGCTACAATATGCAGAAGGAGATGTGCAGGGGTTACCAGATAGGAGCCGGCATCAAGAATCTACGGCAAGGGTTTGAGTCAAGAACGCAGCCTCTCAGCTGAAGGGCACGTTCTAAGACATCCTTCCTTAGAATACCTGTATTAGACCTTCCTACCATTTATTGAGATTGCGATTGTACACAGCTTTAGTTTGCTTGGCTCCACAGTCAACAGTCTTGGCACCAGCAACCAGGAAATTAAAAGGTGCATTGCCGTGGGAAAGTCTGCTGTTAGGGACCTCTCCAAAGTACTGAAGAGCAATGGTGTCTCTCTGGAGAATAAGGCGTATCTGATATAGGCCATGGTCTTTGCAATAACTTATTATGCATCAGAGAGTTGGACAATGACCAAGGAGGATAGAAGGAGAATTGATGCCTTTG
>NW_006399752.1:37659901-37663476 GCF_000299155.1 Elephantulus edwardii | reverse complement strand
GTTTAGAGCTGTTGTACATAGGGTCGCTATGAGTCGCAAGTGACTCGACAGCACATAACAACAACAACCATTTATTCTACATACTTTGGTCATGCTGTCAAAAGGGGCCAGTCCTTGAAGAAGGACATCATGCTTGGAAGGTTGGAAGGTCAGCACAGAGACCCTGGATGAGACGGATTCACACAGTGACCGTGCTAATGGGGTCAGCTGGGGTAGAGACAGTGAGGCTGACTCAGGAGAGAGCAGGGTTCACGGCCATTGTACATAAGTTGCTGCGAGTCATAGTGGACTCAAGGGCACATAACAAGACAACAAGTACCATTTACTAGTACCGTCTTTGACGATCATCTTTGTAATTGGAGCTTCTGAGAAGATGTTCCTTTAATATATTACCTACTATTGAAGGAGTCCTGCCTATCTGCACGGACTGACAAAAGAACAAACAAGTCTGTCTTGGAGGACGTGCAACTGGGCTGCTCTTTAGAGGCAAAGCCAGCAGAAGTCCATCTCACACAGTTCAGTTATATTGTCGGGAGGAATCGATCCTTGGAAACATACCTCGTGCTGGAAAAGGTGCAGAGTCAGAGAAAAAAAGATCCTTAGCACAGTGAGTTGACGTGGTGATTGTAACAATAGACTTGAGCATATTAGAGATTGTAAGGGTGGTGCAAGATAGGGCAAGGGGTAGGGTTATCCTTCATAGACTTGTTTTGAGTCTTAGGAGGCTTATCTGCACTTAATTATACTAAAACCCCTGAAGGAATAGGGAGCTCTGGTGGTGTAGTCCGTAAGGAGCTGTTCTACTTGCCTGAAGATGGAGCCTCTAAGGTGGTTCGGAACAACCAGAGGCTCTGCATGATGAAGACAGGCTAGCTTCTCCACGCTATTTACAGCTATCAATCTGTTCCAACTCAATGGCAATGAGTTTGAAGGGTTTTTTACTGAAGTAATAAACACTTGACTTTGTTCCAGACCCAGGTTCAATGGGAAAGTGTGTGTGTGTGTGTGTGTGTGTAAGTACAAGTATGGGGGGTGTAAGTATAGAGTCTATGTGTGTGTATTAGCAAAATCATGGAGGGTGAGCTATGAGTTGATTCCAATTCCATGGCATTGAAAGAGAGAATATTATGGTATTGGGATCATTTTTAAAAGTCTCTAGTCAACTCAGTTTCTTCTAAGATGGAGCACCGTTTGCCCTGCAGTATAAGCATTGGGTTGCTAACCAAAAAATGGGTAGTTTGAACCCATAAGCAGATCCAAGGAGGGGGGAATTGACAGTCTATTTCCATAAATATTTACAATCTTGGAACTTATGGGACAGTCTCACTCAGTCCTGTAACTTCAGAGAGTGAGTCACAACTAACCTGAAGACAGTGTGGGGGGGGGGGGTTAGAATATTTTATTTTTAGTGAAGGTTATACAAGTGTTTAGATCTTTCATTCACAGGATCACTATAAGTCAACTACGACTCAATGGCACTTAACAGCAACAGAGAGAGAGCTCTGTTGGCCTGGTGGACAGAAAGTGATGCTACCAAGCCAAAGGTAAGTGCTTTTAGTCTGCAGCCCTCAGGCCAGTTTTAATTGTTTTTGGTCAAACATTCTTCTAAGTGGTCTAGCACTGGTCTGTCCATTTACTGTACAGAGGTAACTCGTGGTTGCTGCGATGCTGAACACTGTGACACTGATGTGTCAAATGTAATAATGGTTACCCGTGGTGGACAGTGTTTGGTGGAGCTCCCTGATTAAAACAGGTTTGGAAGCAGGAGTGGCATCCACTTCTGAAAGAGCTTGCCTTCAGAAACTCTATGGACTTGGAGAAACGATGAAGGTTAAACAAATGTTCAGGTCTTTCGTTCACAGGGTCACTATGAGTTGTCTACGACTCAGTGGCACTTAACAACATTATAGAAAGCTCCTGGGTTGAATTGTGTCTTGTTCCTCCAGTCTGGCCTCTCCCACATGAAAAGATGTTCAAATCCTGGTCTCATACTGTGGATGTGATCATGTTTGGAAATAGAGAGGAGTTTTGTATGTTGATGAGGACATGCCCATGAAGGATGAGCAGTAAAAAGAACAGAACAGACGCAGAGACATATGGAGGCAGACAGGTACCACGTGAGGACCTTCTACAAGCAATAGAACCAAGGATCCCCAGGGGGAGGAAAGAATTGCCTTGATAGGATGTTTGGCCTTTGTTGTTGTTGTTGTTGTTGTTGTTATGTACCGTCGAGTTGTTTGCGACTCATAGCGACCCTATGTACAACAGCCCTAAACCCTGCTCTATCCTGTGCCAATCGCATGGCCTCTGACACACCCATCCCGATTACCCCTGTCACTGAATCAATCCACCTCATAGAGGGTCTTCCCCACCTGTGCTGTCCCTCCTTTAGAATTTTGAAATAATAAAGTCCTGTTCTTTAAAGCCACCCACTTTGGGCATTTTTACAACAGCTGCACTAAATGTCTTAGAAAGATTGAGAGCAGAGCAAAGGCACTAGAAATGGAACAGTAACATGTGGAAGCTAAATGAATTAACTCACACACATTTAAAGAACAACTAAGGTGTTGTTATTGTTAAGTGCCATCGAGTCACCTGTGACTCACAGCGATCCCTATTTACAACAGCTCTGAGCCTGCCCTGTCCAGAGCCAGTCTCACTAGCTCCAGCACACTAACCCCCACTGCCCTAGTTAACTGTATCAATCCATCACATCCAGGATCTTCCTCACCTGTACTCTTTCCACTCTTCAGAGCATGAAGTCCTTCTCCAAGCATAGGTCCCTCCTGGCCACATGCCCAAAGTATGTGACACAAAGCTTCAAAATCCTAGCCTCCAAGGAGAAACTTGCTTTCACCCTCTCCAAGACAGACTTAATTGTTTTCTTGAACCACACTCAAAGGCATTGATTCTTCTTCTGTCATTCTTAGTCATTGTCCAGCTCTCTGATGCATAGCAAGTAATTGCAGAGAAAATGACCTGGATCAGGCACACCTTAGTTTTTAGATTGACATCGTTGCTTCTCAGTACTCTGGAGAGGTCCCAGATTTAGCTAACGCAGTTGGTCTTTTGATTTCCTGGCTGCTGATGCCAAGAGTGTTAATTGTGGAGCTGAGCAAGCTGTAATTGTTAACAACCTCAATCTCTTCTCTATCCACTTTGGTGCTGCCAATTGGCCTAGTGGTGAGAATCTTTGTTTTCTTGATGTTGAACTACTTCAATCCATATTGAAGACTACAGTCCTTGATCTTCTGTAGCAAGTGCTTCAGGTCCTCCTCAATTTCAGCAAGCAGGGTTGTATCATCTGCATAATGTAGGTTGTTGATCAATATTCCTCCAATCCTGATACGAATCCAACTAAAGTGTTGTTGTTATGTGTCGTCGAGTCGTTTGCGACTCATAGCGACCCTATGTACAACAGCCCTAAACCCTGCTCTATCCTGTGTCAATTGTACTGCCTCTGACACCCCCATCCCGATTACCCTAGTCACTGAATCAATCCATCTCATAGAGGGTCTTCCCCTCCTGCGCTGTCCCTCCACCCTCCCAAGCATGATGTCCCTCTCCAAGGACCT
>NW_006399752.1:37658641-37659801 GCF_000299155.1 Elephantulus edwardii | reverse complement strand
AGCTTGGTTTAACCCTCTCTAGGATGAATCTGTTTGTTTTCTTGGCAGTCCATGGTATTCTCAATACTCTTTTCCAACACCACAGCTCAAAGGCATCAATTCTCCTTCTATCCTCCCTAGTCATTGTCCAACTCTCTGATGCATAACAAGTGTACTATGAAAAATTTTATGCCAATAAATTCAGCAACTTATATGAAATTAAAAGAATCTTTTAAAACAGAGCAAAACTGATACATGAAAAAAAAATATATATTCTAAAGAGCCCTAAGATTTACATGTCAGACTGCTAACCTAAAGATCAGTGGTTCAAATCCACTAACTGCTCCTTGCGAGGAAGTGAGACTTCTCCTCCCATAAATATGTCCAACCTCAGGAACCTGAGGAGGGGTCTCTATGAGTTGGGGTAGACTTGATGGCAGTGGGCAAAGAGCCCTATATTTATTTAAGAAATTGAACTGGTTATTAAAAACTTTCTCACAAAAACACCACTGTAGTGGGTTTCAAGGAGAATTTCTGTTAAATATTTAAGAAATAACATAGTCTTAGGAAAACTCAGAAACTGGTGAAGAATATTTAACTTGTTTTTATGAGTTTAACATTAATCTTGGAAACAAAATCAAAGACATTGAAAGAAAAAATTTCTGGCCAGTGTTCTTCCTGAATACAGATGCAAAAATCCTCAATGAAATATTAAGAAATCTTTCTAACAAATGGTGTTGGCAAAATTGGAAAACTATCTGCAGAAGACTCAAGCAAGATCCACACCTCACTCTCTCTATAAAAACCAACTCTAGCTGGATCATGGACCTAGGACTAAAACCAGGGACTATAAACTTCATTAAAGAAAAGCTTGAAGAACTCTAGAAGTCCTAATACACAGCATAAACGGTCTCTAAGTATCCTGAAAATTATACGGCCAGGAGAACATAAACTAGATGAATGGGACCTTCTGAGAATCAAATCCCTATGCACATCCAAAAACTTCTCCAACAGGGTAAAAATGGAAGCCACAGACTGGGAAACAGTGTTTGGTGATAACATGTCAGATAAGGGACTTATATCTATTTCTTAGTATCTTATTTCTAAAATACTTGAGCACCACAACAATATAAAGGTAAACAATCCACTTGCAAAATGGGCACAGGATATGAACAGACACT
>NW_006399752.1:37656108-37657996 GCF_000299155.1 Elephantulus edwardii | reverse complement strand
GAGGGAGAAAACTGTTTAAAAGGGACATGTGATTGGGTATTATTGTCATGACAGGAGTCCTGAACGAAGGCTGCATAGTGGAGTGGACTTTGGGGGAGGAATTGTATAACAATGAAAGACTTTTACTCTTCAAAGAGAAGAGTGTACTGGGGTGGGGAGGGGTGAGCAGGGAGAAAAGTGCAAGAATGAATGAATGGAAATCCAAAGTCTCTGTAAATTTTCACTAAAATTAATAATAATTAAAAAGTTTAAAACTATTAAGAAATCAGATCAAAATGTGCTACACCATGACTGCTACCACTCACTTGTCAAAACCTGAATCATAGGAGGAGCACAGCATCAGAACTGGAGGAAAAGTCATAACTAATCGGTCATATGCAGATGCTATGGCCTTGCTTCAGCAAGCAAAGTGGACTTAAAGTGCTCACTGATGAAGATCAGAGACTGTAGCCTGAAGTATGGATTACGCCTCGACATACAGAAAACAAAAATCCTCGCAACTGAGTCAACAAACAGCATCATGACAAATGGAGATAAGCAAATAAATCACATGTTACACTAGGCAAATAAACTATAAAAGACCTCTGTAAAGTGCTAAAAAGGAAAATGTCACTTTGAGAACTAATGGGCCAAGCCCTGGGATGTTTTATCATCTCACATGTGTGGGAAAGTTGGACAGTGAGTAAGAATGACCAAAGAAATGCAGGTACCCTTGAACTGTGGAGTTGGTGAATGTTGACTAGACCCCCTGGACTGCCAAAGAACAAACAAATCTGTCTTAGAAAAGTACAGCAAGGCCGCTCATAGGCAGTGAAGTTATTCCAGCTCATAGCAACCTTGTAGACCAGAGCCCTACCACACAGGATTGCCACACCGTCCTCTATGGAAGTAGAGTGCAGTCGCTTTCTCCCTAAGAACTGGGGGTTCAAAACACCAAATTTCCAGTTACCAGGCAAGCATTAATAACAACACACTGTCAAACCTCCTAAATATTCCCTCAAGCCCACTGTCATGGAGTCAATTCTGACTCATAGGAATCTCTACTGAGGGCCTCGTAGGCCACAATCTCCGCAGAAGGAGATTGTCTCTCTTCCTTTGACAGAAAGGCTGGTGGATCCAAGCTACTGACCTTTCAGTTATTGGCCTGACAAGTTATACACGATGCCACCAGGAGAGCCCTGGGCTCCAACATGTCCTCATTCTTCAGAAAAAAGAGGAACCCTATAACATGGAAGAGTGTAGAGAGCACTATGTTGAGTGAACTAACTCATTTTTATAAGGACAAATAGTGCATATGATCAACATTGTAAAAATAAAAGGATGACTAGACAGACATATATAAATGTCCAAAAGGGGAAGGAAAAAGGGGGGCAGAAAAAGGGAAAGGATGGAAATCACTAGGATGTTTAGTGGGCAGACTGGGGTCGGGGGGAGGAGGGAATGGGAAAGATTCAATGAAGACTTGAAAAGATGGGGTAAAAATAGGCAGAGATCAATGGTAATTAAATTATATGTGATACAATGTATGAATGAGTATATGAAACACAATGTAAACAAGGGATTGTATGGAGCACAGTGAAGGAAAGGAAGACTTTCGACTAGGGGGACTGACACAGTGACGGCCACTGTGGGCTCTAATGTGTCAAGAATGATGAGATGGCACAGGATAGGACAGGGCTCAGATCTGTTGTTTGTGGGGGTCTCTATGGTTTGTACCCAAATCAACAGCACCTAACAACAACATGGGACACAATGTACATGAATGAAGCACAATGCAAATGAGTTATTGAATGAAAACCAAGAAAAAACTAATTTTTAGAAAAAGAGAAACGTAAAAATTGCAAGTGGTCTTAAGAACCATAAATGACATAGCTGAGCCTCTACATCT
>NW_006399752.1:37639877-37654675 GCF_000299155.1 Elephantulus edwardii | reverse complement strand
AATGAATGAATGAAAACCCAAAATCTCTGTAAACGTTCATTAAAACTAATAAAATTTAATAATAATTTAAAAAAAATTGCAAGTGGTCAATTTATGAGCAGTAAGGAATACAGAGAACTCGCAGGGATGCAGACACAATGCTGGTAGGCGACCACATCAGGTTCAAGGGACAAGGGCAAAGTGGAAGTGTCCTGTCTTGCAGCCCAGTCTGCCAGGTCCTGTGCAGCAATCTAAGGGAAATCTCCCCGTGTTTAGGAACATCTCCCCATGTTTAGAAATAGTATCAGATCGTTGCCAAAGCAAGGCCAGTTCTGAAGGCAGCTAGACAAACGGACATTTAGGGTTGAATGCTACCAAGGAAACCTACTATTTCTGCAATCCCAACAATGGATGGGTCAAGTGAGTGGAGAATGTTGCTCACTGGATGTTATTTAACCAGTCCATGGGGTGACCAAGAAGGAAGGGAGGGGAGGTACAGGCCTTTGAGACGCAGGGAGTCCAAAACCATACACATATACATCAACAAAGGCAGGAAGTGGCTCTGGAGGAACGGAAGTCATTAGAGCAGTGAAGCTGTGTCTTTTAAGTGACTTGACTCTGAGAACTAGCCTGAAACAGCTCTCCAGAGAGTTAGTGACAGTGGGACCTATCACTGTGTGTTGATCCTTCTTACCAAAGTAGATGGAACTGAACACCAGGAAAAGAAAAACATTTTAATTACGTTATAAAGGGATGATCAGCACAATAGTATTAGAGAAAGAGAACATACAGAAGTATAAAAGGATTACTAGAAATCAGAACTGCAGGGAGAAAGTGAGAAACATTTCATTACGTTATGAGTGTTGACAATAACACTACAGAATATGTATACATGAATAGAATATGTATACATGGTTTAAGGAACAATTAATTTGCTTTGTAAACCATCACTTAGATCACAGTTTTAGAAAGAGAAAAAGAAAGAAATCCAACAAGGCTGAGAGTATGAACATTTCTGATATAACACTCTATACGTCTTTCTGAAAAACCATGCACGTAGCAAAACTGTGTATTAAAAAGAAAGACTTGGGGGTGGGTAGGACGGGAGGTACTGGGGTGAAACCATTCACCACATACGTGTTGTTGGTATACCATCAAGTCACCTGCGACTCCCAGCGATCCTAAGCACAATAGCTCTAGACCCTGTCCTATCCTAAGCCAGACTCACTGTCCTTGACATTCTAAGCACATTACCACATTTACTGTGTCAGTCCACATAACCTAGGCTCTGCCTCTCCTGCTGTCACTCCACCCTTCCAGGAATGATTCTTTCTCCAAGGACTGGTCCCTGCTCTGAGGCAATATGCCCAAAGTATGTGAGACAGAGCTTCAAAATCCTTGCCTCTGAGGAGTCATTTGTTTCACCTTCTCCAGTACAAACGTCTTTGTTCTCTTGGAAGCCCATGGTACGTTCAATACTTTTCTCCAGCTCAAAGGCATTGTTCCTTCCTCTGTCTTCCTCATTCATTGTCCAGCTCTCTGATGCATAGCAAGTAACTGTGGAGACCATGGCCTGGATCAGGCGCACCCGAGTCTCCCTCATTGCTCTTCAGCACCCTGAGAAGTTTCTGACAGCAGATTTTCCCAATGCAATTCACCTTTTGATTTTCTGACTGCTGGTACCAAAAGTGTTGTTCGTGGAACTGAACAAGATGAAATTGTTAACAATCTCAATCTCCTCTCCATCTATCATTGTGCTACCAACTGGCCCAGTGGAGAGAATCTTTGTTTTCTTGATGTTGAGCATTAATCTGTATTGAAGACTCTAATCCTTGACCTTCTGCAGCAAATGCTTTATGCCTTCCTCAGTTTCAGCAAGCAAGGTTGTTGTGTCTGCATATTTCAAGGTGTAGTTGAGTCTTCCCCCAATTCTAATGCCGCATTCCTTCTCCAGCCTCCTGAGTTATCTGTACCACATATAAATTGAAAAGATATGGAGACAAGGCATTTATCTGATGCACTCCTTTCCCTATTTTGAACCGTGCAGTGTTGCCTTGCTCTGTTCTGATGACTGCTTTCTGGTCTAAGTATAGGATTCACCTGAGCACAATCAGGTGTTCTGAGGTCCCCATTCTCCTCAAGGTTAGCCACAACTAGTTGTGATCCACACAGTCAAATGCCTTTGCTCAGCCAATGAAGCACAGACAGACAGACATTCCTGTGGCACTCTCTGCTTTCAGCCAAGATCCATCTGCCAGTGGCAATGATGCCCCCCTAGTGCCATGGCTCTTCTAAACCTGGCTTCTGTTCATGGTAGTTCTCTGTCAATGTTCTGCTCCAGTCATTTTTGGATGATTCTCAGCAGGATTTTGCTTGTGTGTGATATTAGTGATATTGTTAGATAATTTCCAAACGCTGTCAGATCACCTTTTATTGAACCGGGGACAAATGTGGATGCCTTTCAGTCAGCTGGCCATGTGGTTATCACTTACTCATTGTTATTCTGAGGGTGTAATTCACACAGGAGGGGAGTGTCCATAGTTCTCTCTCAGAACCACTGGTGGATTTAACCCACCAGAGCAGTGCAGCCTTCCTGAATTTCGTAGATGTAGTCCCCCACTCTTAGGCAATTCCTAAGAATCTGCACCAAGCAGTCTTCTTTAGGGTCCCCCTCTGTCATCTAGAACTACAAAGACTCTAATCATGCCTTTTAATTACATCTGGCTCTTCAGAGGAAGGCTGTTTCTGTCCCTTCTGCATAGAAATTGCCAAACATCCAGGACCCAGAGAGCCTCCACTTCTAAATTACATAAAAAGATGTTGTTGTTGTTGTTGTTGTTGTTGTTGTTAAGTGCCATGGAGTCACAGACAACCTATAACAACACTGAATGAAAGTCTTGGACACAAAACTTTCATCTTTTCTCCAAGTTCACAGAGTTTCCGGAGGCAAGTTTTTTTGGAAGTGGATGTCACACCTGCTTCCAAGCTTATTTTATTCAGGAGATCCACAAAACCCAGGCCCAAGGTCCCAAAAGCCTTTTTAAATAGGAGAATTAGTAAAAACAATAGAGTAAAGTTACTCAAAGGGTCTTCAAAGGCCAGTTATTTCAGAGGTAGATGGCCAATCTTTCTTCTTAGTCTGTTTTAACCTGAAGCTCTGCTGAAACCTGTCCACTACAGGTGACTGGCTGGTATTAAAATACCCGTGGCACAATTTCCAGCATCACAGAAGCCAGCAAGCTACCTTAGTAAATAATGTAAACTCACAGACAAGTATGGTACTTATAATAGCACACTACGAACAAGCAGCATACACATATAACAAATTATAATGTAAACTTCATAAAGCTAGATTTTATAGGAGTGTAGCATCAGGTTTGGAGGAAGACTCATCAGCAACTTGCATTATGCAGCTGAACCAATTTTGCTTGCTGAAAATGAAGAAGACCTGAGGTACTTGGTATGGATGATTGAAGACTACAGCCTTCAAAATGGATTACATCTTGATATCAAGAAAACAAAAATCCTCACCAATGAGACAATAGGTAACATCATCATAGATGAAGCAAAAGATTAAAATTGCCAACAATTTCATCTTGCTTAAATCCATAATCTATACTTTTGGTACCAGTAGTCAGGAGATATATAGCACTGGGAAAAAAGTCTGCTGTCAGAGACCTCCTCTAAGTCCCAAAGAGCAATGATGTCATTTTAAAGGTTAAAGTGTGCCTGGTTCAAGCGTCAGTCTTTGTAAAAACGTATGAGAGTCTATGTCGTCTTCATGTTGAGCTTCAATCCAAATTGGGAGCTGCTCAGTTTCAGCAAGCAAGGTTGTGTCACCGGCTCCTGTATATACATATATACTTATATAACTATATACAGAGTATGTATGTATGTACGTATGTATGTACGTATGTATGTATGTATATATAACGTATATATATTCTATAAGTATGTATATATATGTCCATAAAGGGGTGACTAAGTGATACAGCACTGGTCTGTCAATTTGCTGTACTGAAGTAATTTCAGGTTGCTTTGATGCTGAACATTGTGCCACTGGTGTGTCAAACACTATAATGGTTTCCCATCATGGACAGTGTTTGGTGGAGCTCCCAAATTGATTCAGGTTTGGAAGTAGGAGTGGCATCCACTTCCTAAACTGCATGCCTCTGGAAACTCTATGAACATAGAGAAATAACTATAGCTATAGTATACGGTTCAGGTCTTTTGTTCATAAGATAGCTACATCTGCTCTTCAGAGGAAGGCTGTTTCTGTCCCTTCTGCATAGAAAGGATAGCTACAAGTCATGCTTGACTTGATGGCACTTAACAATAACAACATGCATCTGAGAGCTGGACCGTGAGTTAAGATGACAGGGGAAGACTCAATGCCTTTGAGTTGTGGTGTTGGAGAAGAGTACTAAATATCTCATGAACGGCCAAAAGAACAAACATATGTCTTGGAGAAAGTGCAATGAGAGTGTTCTTTGGAGGCAAGCATAGTGAAGCGTTGTCTCACGTATTAGGACATGTTGTTAGGAGAGACTGTTCCTTGGAGAGGACTATCATGCTTGGAAAGGTGGAGGGTCAGTAAAGGAGGGAAAGACCAGCAATGAGATAAATTGATACAATGTCTGCAGCGATGAGCTCAAGTGTGTCAGGGATGATAAGGGTGGTACAGGATCAGACCGAGTTCAATTCTATTGTTCATAGGGTAGGTATGAGTCATACTTGATTTGATGGTATTTAACAACAACAAAAACAAGATTACCTCTGAAAATTCTCTCCAGTATAAAATACAACAAGGGTACTAGCCAAATACTGTGAGAATCAGCTTTTTAAGAACTGGAAATTAATTACTCATATCTTTCCATAGTCCAAGTAATGTTCACTCAAGAAAAGTGACTGAACCTTGGTAAGAACAGTGAGATTTTTGATGCTCTATCTTATTCATCCCTCCCTTGCTTTGAAATAGACCTAAAGTCAACAACCCTAAAACCTAATGAAAACAGTGGCCTTGTGGTCTCATTGGGAAGGAAGGAGGAGGGGGGAGGATACTGTCTCTGGGAAGCCCAGATGTTGGACTTGCTAAAATGAAACGTTACGGCAGCTGTCTTAAGTATGTTCAAATATCTAAAGGAAACCACATCTAAAGATCTAAAGCAGCTGTGCTGTAATCCCAGTGACACACAGTTCAAATCCGTGAGCTGCTTCATTGAAGAAGAATATGTGATATCTTCCCAGGTCATTAACTGTTCCGGAAAAGTGGCCAGACAGTCAGCTAAGGGTAGATTCTGACTCAGTGGTACATAATAACAAAACACAGAGAATACTAAAAAAAATAAATTGAAATTGCTAAAACAGATTAAAAATTCCAAAATTTAAAAGTATATCTACTCCAAGGAATAGATAGAAAAAAATGATGAATGAATATTAGAAGCTTAGTGTTCAGAGGGGCACCATTAAGCCTAATGAGAATACTAGAAGGAGAGAAAAGACAGAAAGGAATAGAGGGGGGGGGGTGCGGGGAGAAGGGTGCAACAGAGGGAGAAGAAAATTGAAAAGTCTCAAATTTGCAGTAATATTAATCTATACACCCAAGAACCTCAATGAACTCTAAGTTAAATAAAACAAAAGAGATTCATACATAAATATATCACAATCCAAGTATCATAAATCAGAAATCATGTTGGTGGGTGATTGACACAATTTGATGTGTGAAGGGAGGAGTGGGTTAAGGAAATGGGAAAGGTCTGGTGAGATAAACAGGGAACATGAACTTTGCAAGTAAACCAGTATAAGATAAAAACTTTATATTAAAAAAGAAAGTATCAAGAGATAAACTATTATGGGCACAGAGTCTCAATAAGTTTGCTGTTGTTGCCAAGTGACTCCATAAGTTAGTTTGAACTCTTAGAATGTATATATTGCCTAGTCTTTTCCCATTCTCACAACTGCTGGTATCTTTGAGGCCATTGTTACAGTCAGTGTCTTGATCCATCCCATGGAGGGTCTTTCTCTGTTTTGACTGCTCTAATGTCCTTCTCAGAGGACTGATTTTTCCTGATGCTGTTGTCAAAGTTCATGGGACAAAGTCTTGCCCTCTTTGCCTGTACTTCATGCAACACAAATGTGTTCATTCTTGGGGTAATCAGAAGGGTGGAGGGACAATGCAATAGGGGAAGACCCCAGATGAGATGGACTGATACAGTAACTAGAGCAATGGGGGGAGGTGTGTCAGAATCAGTGAGACTGGCTCAGGACAGGGCTGTGTTCAAATGGTTTCTATGAGTTGCAGGCGACTCAATGACACATAACAACCACCACCAAATCTTACTTCTTGACTCCTTTCAATGTAAAGGGCATTTCAAGTCCTGTGACTGATATGACCTTAACCCTGACAGTTATATTTCTGCATTAGTCCAGTTGCCACAACTGAATCTGCTTAGTCCCCTTTGTAAACTTGTCCTGGACTCAAAACAATTCATGTCTGGGATGAAAGAAAATGAGGATCTGAAACTCACATCTGGTCAGGAACCTGGTTTCTGATCCCACTCTGGTCTTAGTATTCTGCTTTAATATCCTACTGAATTTTTTTTAATTAATTTTAGTGAAAGTTTATAGAGATTTAGGGTTTCCAGTCATTTATTGTTGCTCTTTTATCCCTGCCCACCCCCTCTCCCCCAATTTACTTTTCTCATTGATAAGTAAAAGAAAGACTTTCATTGCTATGCAATTTCTCCCCCCAAGTTCACTGCACTGTGCAGCCTTCATTCTGGACTCCTGACATGACAATAATACACAATCATATATCCCTTTTAAACAGTTCTCTCCCTCATCTGTTGCAATGCAGTATACATCATTCCTCCCCTTCTTCTCTGTCTTCCCTCAACCCCAATGTCAGTCCTGTTTTACAATAGTGGCCCTATGCAATATTTGTCCTTTTGTGACTGAGATATTTCACTCAGCATAATGTCCTCTAGGGTCATTGAATTAGCATAATATTTCATGAGTTCCTTATTTTTCAGTGCTGCCTAGTATTCTATTGTGTGAATATACCAGAGCTTCTCTATCCATTCATTTGTTGATAGGCACTTGGGTTGTTTCCAGCTCTTTGCTATTGCGAGCAAACATACAATAAACATGGGTGTGCATATATCTACTTGGGTAGTGGTTATGGCTTCTTTAGGGTAAATTCCCAGAAGTGGAATTGCTGGCTCAAACGGTATTTCTATTTGCAACCTTTTGAGAAAGTGCCATACAGCCTTCCAAAATGGTTTGCACCTGAATGTTATTTATTTATACAGAGCCAACTACTATAAACATGTATTGCAAAGTTGAATCCTGGTGGGTGAGTGTTTGTGATTTACTTGAAAGCTGGGGATAAGCTGTTTGGGCATTTCTAATTGTGTTAGCAATCAAGTGTAAGCTGATGAACTGTTTCTGATCTTGTTTACAATCAGCTTGCTATTGATTATGTTTGGAGAGAACGTTGCTGTAAGTGGTGCAACACTTGCCTGTCAGTTTGCTGTACTGCAATTACTTGGGTTTGCTGTGATACTGAAATCTTTGCCACTGGTGTATCAAATTCTGAAAGGGTTTCCTAATGTGAATGGGTTTTGGTGGAGTTCCCTGATTGAGACAGACTAGGAAGCAGGATGGGCCATCTACTTTCTAAATAAAGTCTGTTGAAACTCCTATGAACACTAAACAAAGATCATAGTTATAGTAGTGTAGTGGTAGAGCTCAGAATGGAAGTCAGTTGAAATGGAGAAAATCAGTCAAAACATGGTATAACAATTGGTACACAGAATGTACATAGCTTAGAAAACTGGAAGTTGTTAAAAATTAAATGGAACATATGAATATTGACATACTAGGCATTAGTGAGATGTGATGGACCAGCTTTGGACACTTCACAAAAGATAATCATGTGGTATACTATGCAGGGAATGAAAAACAGAAGAATGGTATTGCATTCATAGTCAAAAAGTCAATTTCAAGTTATGTCTTGAAATAAAATGTTGTGAGTGATAGGATAATATACATTTGCATACAAGGAAGATTTGTTAACATGACTATTATTCAAGTACATGCTCCTACATCTAGTGCCAAAGAGGAAGAAATTAAGAATATTTACCAAATTTTGCAGTCTAAAATTGACCAACTATGTAATCAGGATGTGTTAGTGGCAATTGGTGACTGGAATGCAAAAGTAGGACACAGTGAAGAAGGAAGAGTAGTTGGAAAATAGGGGCTTGGTGATAGAAGTGGAGCTGGAAATAGAATGATAAATTTCGTATCTATAATGATTTATGCATTGAAAATACTTTTTCTAAAAGACACAAAAGACGACTTTACATGTGGATTTCAACTGATGGTCTGCATAGGAATCAGATTGACTACATCTGTGGAAGAAATCACTGGAGAAGTTCAGTATCAGCAGTCAAAGCTACACCAAGGGCAGGCTGTGGGTCAGACCATCAATTACTCATATGCATGTACAAACTGAGGCCAAAGAAAATCACAATAAGTTCACAGGAACAAAGATATGATTTTGAATCAATTCCCTCTGAATCTCATAGTCATCTTAAGAATACATTTGAGGCAATGAACACCAATGATAGAAGACCAGATGAGTTGTGGGATGATATCCTTGATATCATCCAAGAAGAAAGCAAAAGGTCATTCCAAAAAAAGATGAAAAAGAAAAAATTGAAATATATGTCAGAAGAGACTCTAAAGATTGCACTGGAGTGTCAAGAAGCCAAATCTAAAGGAAAACATGTTGACATGAAAGAGCTGAACAGATTATTTCAAAGGGCAGCTCGGGAGGACAAAGCAGAGTATTATAATGGAATGTTCAGAGAGCTGGAATTGGAAAATAAAAAGGGAAGAACTCTCTCTGCATTTCTCAAGCTGAATGAACTGGAAAACAAATTGAAGCTTCATGTTACAATGTTAAAAGATGTTATGGGCAATATATTGAATGGCCCAGAAATCTTCAAAAGAAGATGGAGGGAATACACAGAGTCACTTTACCAGAAAGAATTTGATACTGAAAAATTTCAGGACGTATCATATGAACAGGAGCCAACGGTAATTAAGGAGGAAGTAGAAGCTGCATTGAAGGGATTGCAAAAAAATAAGGCCCCAAGAATAGGTGAGATACCAACTGATTTGTTTCTATTAACAGATGCAGCATTGGATGCACACACAAGACTATGCCAGGAAATTTTGAGGATGGCTGTACGGCCAACAGATTGGAAGAGGTCCATATTTGTTCCTATTCCCAAGAAAGGTGATCCAATGTGGAAAGTATTGAACAATATCATTGATATCACATGCAAGCAAAATACTACTGAAGATCATTTAAAAATGGAATTGTACATAGATAGGAAATTCCCAGAAGTTCAAGCAGGATTTAGAAGAGGCCACGGCACCAAGGATATTATTACTGATGTCAGATGGATCCTGGTTGAAAGTAAGGAATACCAGAAGAATGTCTACTTGTGCTTTATTGACTACGGAAAGACATTTGACTGTGTGGATCATAACAAGTTGTGGTTGACATTGAAAAGAATGGGAATCCCTGAGCACTTGATTGTGCTCATAAGGAACCTATACCTGGGTCAGGAGGCTGTTGTGCGAACAGAACAGGGGAGCACTGCATGGTTTAGAATTGGGAAGGGAGTGTCTCCGGGTTGTATTCTGCCTCCATACCTGTTCAATGTATATACTGAGCAAATTATCTGAGAAGCTGGACTCTATGAAGAGAAATGTGGCATCAGGATTGGAGAAAGACTCATCAATAACCTGTGTTATGCATATGACACAACCTTGCTTGTTGAAAGTGAGGGGGACTTGAAGCACTTGTTGCAGAAGATCAAGGAATACAGCCTTCAGCATGGATTGTGTCTCAATGTTAAGAAAACAAAGATTCTTATCACTGGACCAATAAGCAGTGTCAAGATGGATGGAGAGGAGATTCAAACTATCAATAGCTTCATCTTGCTTGAATCCACGATTAACACCCTTGGTATTAGCAGTCAGGAAATAAGGAGGCACACTGCATTTGGAAAATCTGTGGTTAAGGACCTTTCTAAATTATTGAGGAATAGTAATGTCAGTTTGAGGACTAAAGTGCATCTGATTCAGGCCATAGTCTTTCTGATTGCTAGCTATGCATCTGAGACGTAGAAAACAAATAAGGATGACAGAAAAAGAAATGGCACCTTTTAGCTCTGGTGTTAGAAAAGAGTGCTGAACATCTCAAGGACAGCCAAGAGGATAAACAGATAAGTCTTAGAAAGGGTGCAGCCAGAGTTCTCTCTGGAGACAAGAATGATGAGGCTTTGCCTCACATAATTTGGACATGTTGCTGGGAGGTTCTATTCCTTGGAGGAAGGACATGATGTTGGAAAGGATGGAGGGTCAGCTAAGGAGAGAAAGACCTTCAACCAGGTGGATTGACAGGGTGACTGCTGCAATGAGCTCGTGTGTGTCAGGAAGTGTGAGGATGGTGCAGGACAGGACTGCGTTCAGATCTTTTGTTCATAGGGTTGGGTTGCTGTAAGTTGTACTCGACTCAACCACACCTAACAACAACAACACTATAAAATGCAGTGGTTTAAAACTACAACCATTTTATTATATCTCATGATTTTATGAGTCCAAGATTCAAGTAAAGCTCATCTGGGTAATTCTTTGGTTCCATATGATATTCAGCTGGTGGATGGGCAGGTCTGAAGGTTTCATGATAGTGTCACTCACATGTCTGGTACCCTGTGGAAAGTTAGGCCCAAGTGGGACTGTTGGTCAGAGAATCTACACGTGGAATCTCTTGTGGCTATGACGTCTCATAGCATGGTGACTTCCGGGTAGTTGGACTTCTCATATGACCGCTCAAGACTCTAAAAGAACAATGCAGAAATGTCCAGTGCTAGTAAAATACTCTGATGGCATGAGAAGTTGCACTGCCATCCCAAGTCAGGCATTCAAATCTACCAACTACTCCAAGCGAGAAAGATGGGCAGTCTCCTAATCTCCTCTTGTGCGGTTTATAATCTCTGAAAACCCACTGGAGGGTCAGCAATGAGTCAGTCCCAACTTGACAGTACATAACAACATAACATTAACACACTCAGGATTTCTCAAGCTGAAAGAACTAAAGAACAATCTTGAATGATGCCAGGAGCATCAAAAGAAGTAATGATGAACATAATTCAATGGGGATTAAGTTTATAAAACACAATGTATAGGAATGCTTATATGAAATACCATGTGAATGAATTCTGTATGCAAACTAACATTTAGAAATTAAAGAAGAATAGGAATCTCAGACTATTTAATTGTGCTCATGTGAAACGTATTACCAGTTGAGGTAATTCAACATATGTTGGACCTTTCTTACTGGAATGGGAACAGAATGTGGAAATTAGCACACAATACCATTAATATCACATGTAAGTATAATTTTCCTAAGACTACTTAAAAAATTGCTAAAATAGTACATTAAAAGGAGTTGCCAGAAATTCAAGATGTATTCAGAAAGGCACAAGGGATGTTATTGCTAACGTCTGATCAATCTTGGATGAAAGTAGAAAATACCAGAAAGATGTTTACCTGTGTTTTATTAACTATGCAAAGGCATTAGACTGTGGATCCTAACAAGCTTTGGCTAACATAGAGAAGAATGGGAATCCAAGAATATTTAATTATGCTCACAGGATCCTATACCTAGACCAAGAAGCAGTTGTGTGAACAGAACAAGGGAACACTGCATGATTTAAAATCAGGAAAGCTGTATGTCAGGGTTATATCCTTTCTTCATATATATTCAATCTGTATGCTGAGCAAATCATTCTAGGAGCTGAACTATATGAAAAAGAATGTGACATCAAGTTTGAAGGAAAATTCATCAACAACCTGCAGTAGGCAGATGACACCACTTTGCTTGTACAAAAGGATTTAAATACTTGCTACAGAAGATTAAAGACTACAGCCTTAAATGTAAATTACATATTAACAGCAAGAAAATACAATTTCTCACCACTAGACCAGTAGGTACTATCAAAAACAATGGAAAAATAATACTGAAGTTATCAACAATGTCTCTTCACTTGGATCCACACTCAGTACCCTTGGTTAGAGTCTCATAACAATGGTTTACAGAATCCTCCTGGGCCTCCACAAGAAAAAGACTGATAACCCAATTACAAACTGTTCAAAAGACATGGGGCAAATTTTCAGAGGAAGATATTCAAATGATCAACAGACATATGAAGAAATGCTCCAAATCACTGGCAATAAAAGAGATGCAAATCAAAACCACAATGAGAAACCATCTCACTCCAGGAGCAGGGACAAAGTTTAACAGAACAACAAGCAATAAATGTTGGAGAGGATATGGTAAGATAGGAACTCTTATACATTGTTAATAGGATTGTAAATGGTACAACCACTCTGGAAGGCAGTTTGGCACTTCCTCAAAAAAATGGACATAGGAATTCCATATGACCCAGCTTGGATTCCATGATTCCATTGCTTGGAATATATCCCAAGAAAATGAGAACTGAGGCACAAATCGAGATGTGTACACCAATATTCATAGCAGCATTATTCACCATCAGAAGAACATGGAAACAGCCAAAATGTCCAGCCACAATCAAACAGATTGAGAAATTAATGTATATTCACACAATGGAATACTACACAGCATGCAGAAACAATGATTTTGTAAATTACTACCTAACTTGGGAGGGACTGGAGGGCAATATGCTGAGTGAACTAACTCAGTCCCATAAGGACAAATACTGCATCACACCATTATTGTAGAATGTGTATGAGGATCCGATGGAGGGGTGTGTGGAAGCAGAGGGGTGAGGACGAGCAGGAGAGGATTAATCATGGAGTCCCACAGTTTGATGGGTAGGGAGGTGAGGGAAATGGGAAGTTTCTGATGTGAAAACCAATATATTTTAATTCTGTAAATAATATAAAAAGAAAGTGAAAGAAAAGAAAGCAAAAAGATGTATTGTCTTGAGAAAATCTGCTGTCAAGTTGTCAAAATGTTAAAGAGCAAGAATGTCCGTTTAAAGACTGAAGTATACCAAACCCGAGGATCCAAGTCATAGTCTTTTCAATTAGTTCCTACATATTTGAAAGTTGGACAATGAAGAAGTATAACAGAAGACGAATCAATGCCTTTGAATTGTGCTGTTGAAGAAAAGTACTGAATATCCCATGAACTGTCAGAAAAACAAACAAGTGTGTCTTGGAGAAAGTGCTACCAGAGCACTCCTTTGAGACAAAGATGGCGAAACTTCATCTCACATACTTTGGGCATGTTCCAGTTCTTTGGAAAGAACACCATGCTGGAAAAGGTGGAAGGTCAGAGAAAGAGAAGAAGATTCTATAAGATGGTCATAGTACCAGAGAACTGAGACTAGAGCCTGCTGGAGATTGTGAGGACAGCACAGGCTAGGGGTCAGGTCTGTTGTTCATTGGGTCACTATGAATCATAGTCGGCTTAAGGGCACCTAACAACAACAACAATACTGAAGGCTAGTCTCGGAATTATCATAAGATCACTTCTACTCCACATTAGCCAAGAAAGTCACTAAGGCCAATTCAAATTCAAGGCAAGGAGAAATTCCTTCTTGTTGTTACTGTTATGTACCATCGAGTCACCTGCAACTCACAGCAACCCTATGTATATTAGCTCTGAAAGCTGTCCTATCCTGTGCCAATCTCATCGTCTCTGACAGACCTAATGCCATTACTCCAGTTACCAAGTCAATTCATCTCATCCTGGGTCTTCTTCTCCAGCGCTGTCCTCTGCTCTCCCAAGCATCACGTCCCTCTCCAGGTACTGGTCCTTCCTGGCCACAAGCCCAAAGTATGTGAGACAGAGCCTCAAAATCAATCAATGACTTATTCATTGCAAATATATTTTATAAGAAACATAAACGCAGGTTATACACATGGATTTCACCTGATGATATGCATAGGAATCAGATCGATTACATCTGTGGAAAAAACCACTGGAGAAGCTCAATATCAGCTGTGAAAACTAGGCCAGGAGCTGATTGTGGAACAGACCACCAACTACTTATATGCAAGTTCAAGCTGAAGCTGAGGAAAATTAAACCGAATCCATGGGAAGCAAAATATGACTTTGAGTTCATCCCACCTGAATTTCAGAACCATCTCAGGAACAGGTTTGAGTCCTTGAACACTAATGACTGAAGACCTAATACGTTGTGGGAGGATGTCAAATGTATCATCCAGAAAGAGTGCAAACGGTCATTACACAGACAGAGGAGAAAAAAAAAGACCAAAATGGATGTCAGAGAAACTCTGAAGATTGCACTGAGCGCAGAGAAGCCAAAGCACAAAGAATTCAAGATACTAAAGAGCTGAACAGAAGATTTTAAAAGTCAGCATGGGATGACAAAGCAAAATATTACAATAAAATGTGCAAGAAGCTGGAGTTGGAAAATCAAAAGGGCTGAACTCATTCAGCATTTCTTAAGCTCAAGGAACTGAAGAACAAATTCAAACCTCGAATTGCTATAATCAAGGATGCTTTAGGCAGAATATTAAATGATCTAGGAATTACTAAAAGAAGATGGAAAGAATATACTGAGTCACTGTATCAAAAGGAATTGGCAGACACAGAAGAATTTAATGAAATAACATGAGCAAGAGCCTATGGTGATAAAGGCAGAAGTTCAAGCTGCTTTGAAGGAAATAGCAAAAAATAAGGCCCCAGGAATAGATGGTATACCAATTGAAGTATTTCAGATAACAGA
>NW_006399752.1:37633076-37638857 GCF_000299155.1 Elephantulus edwardii | reverse complement strand
ATGCATCAGAGAGTTGGACAATGACTAGGGAGGATAGAAGGAGAATTGATGCCTTTGAGCTGTGGTGCTGGAGAAGAGTATTGAATATACCATAGTCTGCCAAGAAAACAGATGCATCCTGGAGAGGGTTAAGCCAGGCTTCTCCTTGGAGGCAAGGATTCTGGGGCTTCGTCTGACATGTTTTGGACATGTTGTAAAGAGGGTGCAGTCCTTGGAAAGGGACATCATGCTTAGGAGGGTGGAGGGATGGCGCAGGAGGGGAAGAACCTCTATGAGGTGGATTGATTCAGTGACTGGGGTAATCAGGATGAGTGTGTCAGAGGCAATGCGATTGGCACAGGACAGAGCAGGGTTTAGGGCTGTTGTATATAGGGTCACTATGAGTTGCAAGTGACTTGACAGCTCATAACAATAACAACAACATGGAGCAAACTGGTTTCACCCTCTCCAGAACAGACCTGTTTTTCTTCCTCACAAACCACGGTATGCTCAACACTCTTCTCCAGCACCACAACTCAAAGGCATAGATCATTCTATCATCCTTAATTATTATAAAGCTCTCTGATGCATAGCAAGTAATTTAGAAGACCAGGCCCTGAATCAGGTGCACCTTAGTCTCTAGACTGACATCATTGCTCTAGAGAGGTCCCTGACTGCCGACTATCCCAATACAATTCATCTTTTGATTTCTTGACTGCTGGTGTTAAGAGTGTTGATTGTAGAACCAAGCAAGCTTAGGTAATCAACAATCTCAATCTCATCTCCATACATCATGAAGCTGCCAATAGGCCCAGTGGTTAGAATCTTTGTTTTCTTGATGTTGAGATTCAATCCATTTTGAACACTGTAGTCCTTGACCTTCTGCAGTAAACGCCTCATGTTGTCTTCAGTTTCAGCAAGCAAGACTGTGTCATCTGCATAACTCATGCTGTTGACTTTTCCTCCAATCCTAATGCCACATTCCTCCTCATAAAGTCCGGCTTCCTGAATGATCTGTTCTGCAGAGAGATAAACCCACCTCCCTTGGATAGGAAACAAACTCCTAGCGCCCACCCTCCACCTTCAAGTGCCACATTGCCCTTTTGCTTTTCAGGTGAGAATCACGTCCCTGCCAGCTCACAGAACTAGAGATGGGCCCTGCAGAGAGATAAACCCACCTCCCTTAGACTAAAAAAATCCTTAATGTCAGAAATAAGAAAGAATTTACAGTCATCTTTGACTTGCTGAACCTCTTCCCTGACTCCTGCTTCCTAGACTTTCCAAGCCGTGACTCTAAGAATCGATCTTAAATACAGTTGTACAGTACGAGACTTTCCACTTGTTCAACCATCATCACCTTAGCCCACAAGCAGCTTAAGCAGACTGAGGTGGCTAGAACAAGGACTCTGATTTGACTCTGGGAAGCCCCCTGAGGCCTTTGCTGGCCAGTCATCTGCCCCCACCTTTAAAAGTCATTTGGTAGCCAATGCAACAACTGGGAAATTGAGGGAAAGAACCCCTAAGGAGTTCTCACTGGAGGGGAAGTAGTACTGGGTGAGAGGGGAAGCTGACCAACCACAAGATGAAAGAAAGACTTCAGAAAACTCTGGAGCTGGGGCTGCTCTTCAGACGTGCTCCAAATTCAGGCCAGTAGCTGGATTCTTGTATGTCCAACTGGCCAGTCATGGGCCATGAGCCATTCCCACGAACGGGAGATAATCACAGGGGAGAAACTTGGCCGTGGCCAAGTCCAAGTCCCAGTGAGAGATGCAGCTGTGTGCCATTAGCGGCCTCAATTAGGTTAACGATTATCATTTATCTTTCCGACCAGGACACTTGAGAGATAAATGAGACGTTATTAATAATTACTCCAGGACAACATGTTATGTTCTAGCATTATCCTCGCTTTATAGATAAGGAAATTAAGGCATAGAAAGGTTAAGGGAAGTATTCATAACCACCAAGCTCTATCGAACAGTTAAAGAGCGGCAGAGCTGGGAGTCACACCTTGTCAGACAGAGGCAAATCCTCAAGATATTGTAGAAGAGGGCTTGACAGACAGAGTGATTTTGGAGACCTGGGGTGTAAATTAGGGAGCGAGAGGGACCCAAGTATTTAGACTTGAGCAACTGGGTAGACAGTGGAACATTTACGAAGTAAGACGTCAACTTGGAGTGAGGAGTATTAGAGAGGGAAGAACAGAGAGGGGTATTTAAGGCCTCCCGGGAGCAGTAGCAGAATCATTCCCTTGGCTTTGATGTAACAAAGTAGCTTTTCCAAGTTGTTGTTATTGGTGGTGTGCCATCAAGTCAGAACTGACTCACGGCTGACACTCCACAGGTTTTCAGAAGCAGATGATCATACAGGGAGTGATTTCCCATCCTTCTCCGGCAGAGCAAGTGGTGGATCTCACCCCCCCCCACACCCCCCCGTGCCTCTGGAATTGTAGCAAAGCTTCTTACCACTAGGCCATCCTTATATTTATTATACACTCAGCCAATATTAAAAATCCAATAGAAAATTATTTTATTTATCTAAATCAAAGCTTCTTATTGATGCAACACACACACTCATCTTGGGGATACGGGTTGTTGCTGTGTACCAGAGTCAGAATGGATCCACTGCTCACCCTCCAGTGGGTTTTCCAAGACAGTTTAATCACATGGGGTGACTGCCCATTTTTTCTCCTGTGGATAAGTTGGTGGATTCAAACCTTATATTTTAAGGTTCCCAGCATAACTCCTTATCACTAGGCTACCAGTGCTCAAGATAAGGGTAGACAATAACCCCTCAGATGTTGCTGTTGTTGTTAAGTGTCATCCAGTCATAGACAATTCATAGCGACCCTGTGAACAAAAGACCTGAACACTTGTATAACTTCAGTCATTTCTCCATGTTCATAGAGTTTCCAGAGGCAAACTATTTCAGAAGTGGAGGCCACTCCTGCTTCCCAGTTTGCTTTAATCGGAAAGCTCCACCAAACACTGTCCACCATGGTAACCATTATCACATTTGGCACATCAGTGCCACAGTGTTTAGCATCACAGCAACCATGAGTTACCTCTGCACAGCAAACAGACAGACCAGTGCTAGACCACTTAGAAGAATGTTTGACCAAAACCAATTTAAACCAGGCCTGAGGGCCACAGATTAAAATCACCCACTTTGGGCTTGGTTAGCATCACTTTCTGCCCACTAGGTCAGCAGAGCTCTCTCTGGGTGTTTATGAAAGTCGTTAAGTCACCTGACAGCTGTGGATTGCACATGGTATAAGGACTCTTTCAGAGCAGGGTGCTTCCAAGTAGAGGCTTATCCTTCAGGCACTGGAGAGGAGACACAGTATGCACCCGGGTAATGGAAGCAAGAATCAACGGTATGTGAAAGTGCAGAGAAGCCCTGGTGGTGGAATGGTTAAGTGTTCAGCTGCTAACAAAAAGGTCAGAAGTTTAAGTCCACCAGCTTCTCCAAGGTAGAAAGACTTGGCAGTGTGCTCCCTAAAGATGTAGACTTGGGAGCCCTGTTCTAGAGGACATAACAACAACAGCATGGCAGCTCGGAGTTCTGCTGTCAGTGAGATGTTCTCGCCTTGGGATTGGTCCCTTAGGGATGTTGTTGCTCACATCCTAGCTCTGATTGGCTATAAGCAAACTAGCAAGCTCTAATGAATGAATTGACTCTGTATCCATTAATGCACACGTTGGCTTAGTTATTTCTACTCAGTTGACTATTGGATAATAATTAATAATAATAATAATAATAATAATAATAATAATAATAATAATAGGATAATCCCATTAGGCAACATTTAGAGCAGGGCTTGATAAGTTTGGGTGGCCAGAACTGTGATTTATAGTCACTGTTTATACACATAGGGAGTTCTGGAAGCCTAATGGTAAGAAACTGTGCTGCAATCCCAAAGATATGCAGTTCAAATCCACCAGCTGCTCCACAGAAGGATAGGAAATCTCCTCCCATGCAATTAACTGCCTCTGAAAACAATGCTGGAGGGTCAGTTATGAGTCGGCTCCGACTCAACAGCACTCAACAACAGTTTTTACACTAAGTGCTCTCATAAAAGAATCCTTGGAAGAAGCAAGTTGAGAGAGCAAAGTCCCAGGTTGGACTTGATAGAAGGGAGTCTGAGGTCTTGCTGCAGCTTCTCTTGCTCTCCCTCCCGAGCCCTTGGCTTCCTTCACAGCGAGGTCACTGCCTGTCTGATTCAGAGAATGTCTGAGAGTCCTGGCTGGGCTTCAAAATGAGGGTGGGTCCAGACAATAGACAGCCCCTGGGCCAGTCTCAGCAAAACCTCTGCAACCATATCAAATGACCATTGGAGAGCCAGCCATGCCTGTCCTGACCCATCTCACTCCACACATCTGTTTAATGGGCTCAAGCCCACTTTACTGGGCATAATGCCCTTCCTTTGGTGACCAACCTCAAGATCTCTTTACCTCTCCTTTCCCCAATTCCACCCCCGGAAATTGCCATCCTTTTGAGTAGACGCCCTTTCCTCTGTGAGTAAAACAGAGCCACTTCCCAAGCACCTATTCTGGGAAGCAGCCCAGAGCAAGCTCCATATAGGGACACATTCCCCCCGCGAAGTGTGCAGCTGGCCAGAGATGGGGGTGGAACCTCTTCCCTAGAGCCCAGGGCTGAGGAAGTGGACACTTGAAGGGTTGGCAGGGACTGTTGTCCAGGCTTCCTGTGGTTGGAAAATGACTGAGGGGTTGGTGCCCCAGGCTTTGTCCAGTCACACGGACCTGGATGTGGAACCAGGCACACCCTGACTTGCATTCCCAAGGAAAGGACTCTCGTGAAAACGGATTCTCAACCAGATTTTTTTTTCCAGAGGAGTGGGCAGAAGGCACTACTTCCAACATTTCTTAGAAAAAAGTATGTGTAAAGTTCAATAGGGGGGAACTGATGGAGGGACAGAAGATCATCAGCTGTAGTGGCAGAGGGGCTCCCGAGACCTTGAGCAAGGGAAGGCATTACCTTAAACAACACAAAAGGAAGAAATGTACAAAAATCCAGTGAAAGTGAATTTGTGATTAAACAAGTGTAGGCAGGCATTCTTGCTGTGTGCAAACTAGAACGATCCTTGGAAAGAACAGCACACACAAGATGTGAGTGTCTCCACACCACTTCACTAAAGGGATCCAGGCAACCAGAATCAGCACGTACAATATCAAAGAACCGGGATGGTCAATTTTAACATTATGTAGTAAAAAGGTTGAGGGTTGGGGTTCCTGCAGGGAAGGAAGCCCAAGGTGTAGATATTCTACCATGGTCACCTTGAAACTCCCAGTTCACCATCGCTGAATACAGATCCAAGTAAGAGACTCACAATCCCCTCTTGTGAGTCTACGTCAACTGGCTCCAACACATCACTCCTCTAAATAGATGACCTTTCCAGAAAGGACTCAGGATGCTAAGCTCTAGTGACTTAGGACCGTGCTTGGTGGGCTGTTAAACAAAAAGTGTGTTGCTCTGACTCCACCAGCCACTCCGTGGGAGAAGGATGAGACAATGTCCTGCCACGAAGGTTTACAGTCCTGAGAACCCAGTAGAGGTGGGGTACCATGAGTCAAAATCCACCTGGTGGCAGCAATGAGGCTCCCCAACCCTCACTAGGAATTATGAACTGGAAGACAGTGGGTTTGGCTTTGTTACACCCACATATACATTTTCTGTCCTCTATAGATATATAAAAACAACAAGAAAGAAAGAAAGAAAGAAAGAAAGAAAGAAAGAAAGAAAGAAAGAAAGAAAGAAAGAAAGAAAGAAAGAAAGAAAGAAAGA
>NW_006399752.1:37584860-37632976 GCF_000299155.1 Elephantulus edwardii | reverse complement strand
GAAAGAAAGAAAGAAAGAAAGAAAGAAAGAAAGAAAGAAAGAAAGAAAGAAAGAAAGAAAGAAAGAAAGAAAGAAAGAAAGAAAAGAAAAGAAAGAAAAACTCTTTTCAGAAAGTCTTAAAAAGGAAACAAGATTGTGGCCCCAAGATAAAATTTGGTGGATGTTTTCACAAAGACCCCCACGGTGTCTGGTATTCTCAACACCCGGAAGCCAGCTTCCTATGGGAACGGCACTTCCCCTTCAACTGGAAAGGGCTTTTCTGCTCCCACCAGACAATGCAGTCTGCTCACATACACCCTTTGTCGCCTTGTCTAGCATTCATGTGTGAAGTCCTCAGAGCTGGGAAGCGAGTGCCGAGAAGCAGTGTCTTGGAATGGAACAAATTTAGCATAGAGCATCATAGACATGGAAGATTGGCAATAGAATTAACATTACATGCAAGTAAAATCTTACTGAAGAATAACAGAAAACATGGAGATCCTATCTCGAGGCAAATGAGACAGGCAGAGGGTGGAAAGGAGTACCGATCTGGGGAATGCCATCCAATCTCCTCACCAGGTTGCCTCCTCATTCCAGAAGGCCCTCCAGCTCAGATCTCCTTGGCTGGAAAGGCTATATCTCGAGGTGGTGTAAGAACCAGGCAGTTGATGCTATTGTTAGATGCCATAGCGTCAATTCTGACGCATAGTCACCCCTGTGACAGAAGAGAATTAATTAACCCCACAATGTCTTCTTTTTTTAAATTAATTTTAATGAAAGTTTACAGAGACTTAGGGTTTCCAGTCATTCATTGTTGCACTTTTATCCCTGCCCACCCCATGCCCCCAATTCACCTTGATAAGTAAAGAAAAATTCTTTCATTGCTATGTAATCCCTCCCCCCCAAGCCCACTGCACTGTGCAGCCTTCATTCTGGACTCCTGTCATGACAATAATACCCATTCATATATCCCTTTTAAACAGTTCTCTCCCTCATTTGTTGCAATGCAGTATACATCATTCCTCCCCTTCTTCTCTGTCTTCCCTCAACCCCAGTGTCAGTCTTATTTTATAATAGTGGCCCTATGCAATATTTGTCCTTTTGTGACTGAGATATTTCACTCAGCATAATGTCCTCTAGAGTCATACACTTTGCATGATATTTCATGAGTTCCTTATTTTTCAATGCTGCGTAGTAGTCCACTGTGTGACTATACCAGAGCTTCTCTATCCATTCATTTGTTGATGGGCACTTGGGTTGTTTTAGCTCTTTGCTATTGTGAACAAAGCCACAATAAACATGGGTGTGCATATATCTGCCTGGGTGGCAGTTATAGTTTCTTTAGGGTAAATTCCCAGAAGTGGAATTGCTGGCTCAAATGGTATTTCTATTAACAACCTTTTGAGAAAGTGCCATACCGCCTTCCAAAGTGGTTGCATCATTTGGCACTCCCAACAACAGTGAATAAGGGTTCCAGTTTCTCCGCAACCTCACCAGCATTTGTTGCTTGCTGTTCTGTTAAATTTTGCTTTTCTTATTGAAGTGAGATGATACCTCATAGTTGTCTTGATTTGCATCTCTCTTTTATTTTTATTATTATTATTATTAATTTCAACAAACATTTATGGAGATTGTGGATTTCCATTCATTCATTGTTGCACTTTTCTCCCTGCCCACCCCACCCCCACCCCCAGTTTGCTCTTCTTTAAAAGCAAAAGAAAAGCTCCTTCATTGGTACACAATCCCTCTGCACCCTCCCACCCCTACCCCGAGTATACTTAACTCTGCAACTCTCACTCCAAACTCTTATGATAATCATAATGCCCTAAAATATATTATTTTTAAACTGTTCTCTCCCTCATTGGCTTCAATGCAGTATATATAATTTATCCATTTCTTTCTCAGACTTATCCCCACTCTGATGTCAGCCTCATTGTACAACAGTGGCACCATGTAGTATTTGTCCTTTTGTGACTGAGATATTTCACTCAGATTCGCATCTCTCCTAGACCTATGAATTTTGAACATTTCTTCATGTGTTTGTTGGTCATCTGAACCACTATCACCTCACCTTTTGAATATTGTATTAGAAGTCTTAGTGATAGCAATAGGATAAGACAAGGAAATAAGAGGCATCCAAATTGGCAAGAGGAGGTGAAATTATCTCTGTACGCAGATGATACGATAATATACAAGAAAACCCTAAAGAAAACTGCTGGACGTAGTTGACCAACTCAGCAAAGTGGCAGGATACAAGGTCAACAAACAAAAATCAACTGGATTTCTCTACAGTGACAAAGAGAAAACAGAAGTGGAGCTTAGAAAAACAATACCGTTCACAATTACTAATCACAAGATTAAATACCTGGGAGTAAATCTAACCAGAAGCACAAAGGATCTATTCAAAGAAAATTATAAAACATTACTACAAGAAACAAAGAGAGCTGGAGAAGTGGAAGAATATCCCTTGCTCATGAATAGGAAGACTCAATATTGTGAAAATGACAATATTACGAAAGGCAATTTACACATTCAGTGCAATTCCAATACAGATACCAATTCTATTCTCCAACGAGATAGAAAAGGCTATCTCCACTTTCATTTGGAATGGAAAGAGGCCCTGAATAAGCAAAGCACTCTTTAAAAAGAGAAATAAGGTATGAGGCATCTCACTCCCTAAACTCAAATCCTACTACATTGCCCTGGTGGTCAAGATAGCTTGGTATTGGTACAATGACAGACACATAGATCAATGGAATAGAATTGAGAATCCAGAAATCAGCCTATCTACCTATGGTCAATTGATTTTTGACAAGGAGATGAATCAGTCAAGTGGGGAAACGACAGCCTTTTAAACAAATGGTGTTGGCAAAATTGGAAAACCATCTGCAGAAAACTCAAGCAAGGTCTACACATCACTCCATACACAAAAATCAACTCAAAGTGGATTATGGACCTAGGACTAAAACCAAGGACTATAAACTTTATTAAAGAAAAGCTTGTAAGAACCCTAGAAGTCCTCATTCACAACATAAACAGTCTTCCAAGTATCCTGAAAAATCTACCACCAGGAGGGATAAAATAGATGAACAGGACCTTCTAAGAATCAACTCCTTATGCACATCCAAAAACTTCTCCAACGGAATAAAAAGGGAAGCCACAGTTTGGGAAAAAATATTTGGTAATGATATATCAGATAAGGGACTTATATCTAGAATTTATAAAATACTGGAGCACCACAACAAGATAAAGGTAAACAACCCGGTTGAAAAATGGGCAAAGGATATGAACAGACAATTCATCACAAGGTCTTCTTGATTGCACTTTGAGCTTTGCCAGAACTTCAGACATCATCTTTTTTTTTTCAGACATCATCTTAAATCTTCTATGCAGCTTGTGACCTCCTCTCCCACCCTCGACCATTTAAATCGCCAAAGTGGCCGTGCCGTCATCAGAATGATTGCAGGAGAAAATTACCTTACCCTCAGGAAGCGTAGCTCAGTCAATAAATACCTGAAGCACTAGATCAAAGACTTACCAGGCATCGCCTTCTTAGAGCATAAAGGGATATTAAAATAAGGGCTATTTGCTTTTTATCATTTCAACCCCTTCTGTTTGTTGGAACAACTAAAAACTTTCCTGGATATTGTTATAAAATCTTTCCTAAGTATGGCTACTAAAATCTTATCCCAAAGATCTTACCAATGATTATTTTGTAAAAGGATCACATGATTCAATGGATTTTAGCAAATTCACAGAAAAACAGGAACACTGAAAGGTTTAAAATAAAATTTAAAAAAAAGAGGTACATTAGGGTCTTGTCTTTTCTCCAAACCCATTCAATCTGTATGTTGAACTAATCATTTGAGAAGCTGAATTATATGAAGAAGAATGTGGCATCAGCATCAGAATACCATCAATAACCTGTGTTACACAGATGACAACCTTGTTTGCACAAAGTGAGGAGAATGTGAAGCACTTAGTGTAGGACACCAAAGAATACAACTTTAAATACAGATTACATCTCAACATCAAGAAAATGAAAATCTTCACCACTGAACTGATAAGCAACACCATGATAGATGGGGGAAAGATTTACATTGTCAGCGAGTTCATCTTACCTGGATCCACAATCAATATCCTTGGTACCAGCAATCAAGAAATCAAAAGAAGGGTTGCGTTGGAAAAATGAGTTGTCGAGGACCTCTTCAAAGTGTTGTTGCTGCTGTTGTTGTTGTTGTTAAGTGCAACAGAGTCGTAGATGACTCATATCAACCCTATGAATGAAAGACCCGAACACTTGTATAACTTTCATCATTTCTCCAAGTTCATAAGATTTTTCCGGAGGCAAGCCATTTTGGAAGTGGATGCCACTCCTGCTTCCAAGCTTGTTTTAATCAGGAAGCTTCACCAAACACTGTCCACCATGGGTAACCATTGTCACATTTGGCACATCAGTGTCACAGTGTTTAGCATCACAGCTAAACCACAGTTATCTCTGCGCTAAAGAACAATAATGTCATTTTGAAGACTAAGATGCACCTGACCCAAGCCATGGTCTTTTCAGTCACTTGCTATTCATCTGAAAGCCGGTGACTAAGGATGACAGAAGAAGATTCAAGGCCTTTCCTTCGAGTTGTGCTGCTGGAGAGGAGTATTAAGTATCCCATGGACTGTCAAAAAGACAAGCAAATATGTCTTAGAGAAAGTGCAACCAAGGCTCTCCTTAGAGGCAAGGATGCCGACACTTCGTTTCATGTTTTGCAGATTGTGTTAGAGGGGACAGTTGTTGGATATGGACATCTTGCTTAGAAAGATGGAAGGTCAGTGAAAGAGAGGAAGATAGATGCTCAACAAGACAGGTCACCATAGTGACTGTAACAACGAGCTCAAGTATATCAGAGCTGATGAAGATGGAGCAGGGTAGAACAGGGTCCATCTCTATTGTTCATCAGGTCACGATGAGTTGTAGCCAACGTGAGGGTGTTACTGTGCAATGAATGCCCTGCTTTGGCCTCCCTTGCGCCGAAAAAGAATTGAACCTGGTGGAAGACCCCAAGAGGATCGTCTGTGGATAAAATCCTCTGATTTTAACCTGGTTCTGTCCTCAAAGGATCCCACTTGTGGGTCAAGCTCTGGTTAGAAGACACCGTTGAGGCGCTGGTCCAGCGGCGTGGACAGCGGTGGTGGGCTTCGATGGCCGCGGGCTGGGAGCCGCAGGCGAACGCGCGCGTGGACAGGGAGGAGAGCTCGCCGGAGAGGAAAGTTTATATGGACTACAATGCAACCACTCCCCTGGACCCAGAAGTTATCCAGGCCATGACAGAGGCCATGTGGGAGGCCTGGGGCAATCCCAGCAGTTCTTACTCAGCAGGTAGAAGGGCCAAGGATATTATAAATGCCGCCCGGGAGAACCTCGCGAAGATGATAGGTGGAAAACCTCAGGAGATAATCTTCACTTCAGGGGGCACCGAGGTAATACTCCTAAGTAAAGTCTCAAGGTGGCTTAACTGTATGTTGTAATCAAAATAAGATGTGCTTCCCTTTTGGTGTTTTGTAAAAAAAGAATTAATGCTTCGTCTTGTTATTTTGAAAATGATCTTGATATGTTCAGCTGCCATTTTGATGGCTGATAGGATATTTGTAATTCGGTGCTTGAATTATCTAGCTTTGAATTCTTGCTTCAATAAAGAGAGTTTTTCGCTCAAAAAAAAAAAAAAGAAGACACCGTTGAGAAGAAAGGTGAGGAGACCAAGATGAAAGCAAAGGTAGATTTTGTAGAAAAGGTACAAACCATAGAGCAAGAGGAGCCATTCACTGGAAGTAAAGAGGCAGAAGAAATATATTTAATCACACGACTCTGCGTTGCTATAGCTGACTGGCTCCAGCTTTCGACATGTTTCTGGGCTTCAGTCTGGGCCAATGGGATGATGTGGTGGGCAGTCAATGGGAGCATTTCGTGGATGGTTCTGGTCACTTGGTTTTGACATCACTCTTGGGGACAGCATCTACTGCACATGTCAGGAGCATGAGGCATCTACGTCCAATGTCTGTGGTTCTGACTGGGTAAGGCCTGATCTGGACACTTTGCCTCCAATGGTGCAAACCTGCTGGTATCTATCCCAACACTCCTTCTTCCACCCAGTCTCTCCTTATATCCATCCTGCTTGACTTTAGCCTGATTCTAATGAAGGCACATAACAACAATAACAACGTGGAAAAGCAAAGCCTTAACTGATTTTTATCTTGAGACAGGAGAGGTCAATGATCCAGAAGAACTCACTGCTACTCCCCAGCATTTCAAGTTCAGTTGCTGCTTTCTTCTTTTTCTTCTTCTTCCTCCTCTTCTTCCCTGTTTCCCTCCCCCTCCTCCTCTTCCAGACATTTTCAATATCCACACCAGACATTAAAATTTAACAAGAATCAGCTTACTCTAAAAAAGGGCTGCTTATATCAGAGCCATTTTTATAAGCCCAGAAAATTGCCTTGTTTCCCAAGATTGGGAAACCAACATATGAAAAGTAGGGATTGCAACAGACAAGAAAGCAATTAAAAAACCCTACCGTATCTTTGCTGATGTCAGATGGATCCTGCAAAGACATTTGACTGTGTGGATCATAAAAACTATTGCTAACACTGATAAAAATGAGAATCCCAGAGCACGTAATTATGCTGATATAAAACCTAGCCCTAAACGAGGAATCTGTTGTCTAAACAGAGCAAGGAATATCACATGGTTCAAAATCAGGGAAGAGTGTCAGGATTTCCTTTGTCCATACTTATTCAATCTGCATGCTGAGCAAATCATTCAAGAAGCTGGACTTTATGAAGAAAAATGTGGCATTAGGATAGAAGGAAAATGCATCAACAACAACTTGCGTTAAGCAGATGATACAATCTTTCTTGCTGAAAGTGAGGAGGACTTGAAATGCTTGCTATAGAAAATTAAAGACTACAATGCCAAGAAGACAAAGGTCATTTCTTAATCTGGACAGATTAGAAATATCATAACAGATGGAAAAAAGAATGAAATTGTCAAAGATTTCACCATATTTGGATCCACAATCAACACTGTTGGTCCCAGCAGTCAGGAGATCAGGAAATGTACTGCATTGGGCAAGTCTGCAGTCAGGGACCTCTCCAAATTACCTAGGAGCACTGATGTAAATTTAAGGTGTACCTGATTCAGGCAATCGTTTCTTCAACCACTTTCTATGAATCTGAGACCTGGACATAAGGATGACAGAAGAAGAAGTGATGCCTTTGAACCGTGACACTGGAGAAGAACATTGAATATTCCATAGATTGTCAAAAAAACAGACAGATATGTCTTAGGAAAGGTGCAACAACAACGTTACTTTAATAATGTTTTTTAAAAAAGAAATGTTCTTTTAGTTTAGAAAGACAGCTTTGATGACAACTTCCTTGCCAAGTTTAAACTCTTTCACTATTGTAATTTGCCTCCGCTCTTGCTAGAGCTGACTGTCAATCCCTTCTATTAACAAAGTAGTTAGATGGATCTTGGCTGAAAGCAGAGAGGACCAGAGGAATGTCTACCTGTTTCATTGACTATGCAAAGACATTTGACTATGTGGATCACAAGTTGCAGCTAACCTTGAGAAAAAGGGAATCCCAGCACATTTGATTGTCCTCAGGTGAAGTCTATACTTGTACTAAGAGGCAGTCCTCAAAATAGAGCATGGAAACACTGCATGGTTCAAAATCAGGAAAAATGTATGCCAGGGATGCATCCTATCTCCATAATTTTTAAGTCTATATGCGGAACAGATCATCCAGGAGGCTGGACTTTATGAGGAGGAATATGATATCAGGACTGGAGAAAGACTCATCAATAACCTGCATTATGCAGATGACACAACTTTGCCCAAACAGAGAAGGACCTGAGGCATTTGTTTCAGAAGGTCAAAGACTGCAGTCTTCAAAACTGATTCAAGTTCAACATCAAGAAAACAAAGATTCTCACCATGGGGCCAATTTACAGCATTATGATAGATGGAGAAGAGACTGAGATTGTTAACACCTTCAGTTTGCTTGGCTCCTCAATCAACACTCTTGATAACAGCAGTCAGGAAATAAGAAGATGAATTGAACTTGGGAAGTCTACTGTCAGGGACTACTCCAGAGTCCTGAAGAGCAAATTAGTCTTGAGACTAAGGGTGCCTGATCCAAGCCACGGTCTTCGCAATTATTTTATACATCAGAAAACTGGACAATGACTAAGGATGACAGAAGAAGAATTGATAACTTTTTAAGTTATGGTGCTGGAGAAGAGTATTGAATATACCCTGGACAACTCAGAGAACAAACAGGTCTGTCCTGAAGAGGGTGAAACCAGGCTGCTCCTTGAGGCAAGGATTGTGAGGCTCTGTCTCATATACTTTTGGGTATATTGCCAGGAGGGACCAGTCCTTGGAGAAGAACATCATATTTGGAAGAGTGGAGGGACAAAACAAGAGAAGAAGACCCTGGATGAGATGCTAGGGTAATAACAATGATTAGGTTTCATAGTCATAAAAATGACTAGGGTTTATAGAAGGAGAATAGATGACTTTGAGCTGTGGTGCTGGAGAAGAGTATTTAATATACCACGGACTGCTAAGAGAACAAACAGATTCGTCCTAGAGAGAGTGAAACCAGGGTGCTCCTTGGAGGCAAGGATTCTGAAGCTCTGTCTGACATACTGTGGGCATGTTTTAAGGAGGGATCAGTTCTTAGAGAGTAACATCATGCTTGGGAGGGTGGAGGGACAGCGAAAGAGTGGCAGAGCCTAGAAGAGAGAATTGACTCAGTGACTGGGGTCATGAGGGTCAGTGTGTCAGAGATAATAAGGTTGACTCAGGATGGACCAGGGTTTAGGGCTGTTGTATACAGGGTTGCTATGAGTCGCAAGTGACTCAATGTCACAACAACAACAACAACAATGTTGGAGACAATTAAATTGGCTCAAGATAGGGCAGAGTTCAGAACTGTTGGGTCTCTATGAGTTGCTTGTGGCACATAACAACAACAACATGACCTATCAAATATAGTATTTTCAGACCTTGGCGGAGATCCAAGATGGTGACAGAGGCAGAGACAGTGTGGTGAGCTGCGGTAGTAGCGAACCACTTAAAGCAGGGCCATTATGGCCTTCCACAGACTTTGGCTTATTGATAATTGAACACTTAAACAGTTGATGACTGGCCCTCAGTGAAAATTGAAGCTCAACAACAGGAATTCAAGGATTCCCAAGGAGAAATGGGCCAAAGAAGATGATTACCTATGCACTGGAAAGGCCAAAGAGGATGATTACCTATGCATTGGAAAGGCCAAAGAGGACAATTACCTATGCATTGGACAGACCAAAGAGGACGATTACCTATGCAATGGATTGCTGAAAGTCACTGTGAGTCTGATGACCTTAACAGTGGCAGCATGCACAAGAGGACCAACATCCTAAATGCACCACATATTTTGTTCTGTTGAATGCTTCTGCCAAAAGATGGTTTGCTCTCTTTCCTATAGGTAACCTTAACTCTGAGTTTTACTCCATAATTGACCCTGAACCCAGTGCCAGTGACAAAAAGGAAATACAACTGACAGCTAAGGAAGCAAAGGAGGATGGAGCCTCTGGGTTCAACCAGCCATCCGCACTGGACCCACCTGGGAAAACACTTTGCAGTCCAGAGGGGAACAAATGACAGGAAAATATCTTCTAACAGAGCAAGAAGGCAAGCAGCTATAACCCAAGACCACCAGTAAGGTGATAAAGCATCCTCCGTTCCCCCCTTTACATCTACGCCCCTGTTCAGCATGAAGAAGCCAGAGAGTCGGCATCCAATTCCCAAATCAATAAGACAGTTGGTTTAATTACCATTGGAGAATACTTGTCATTCCTCTGTAGCATCTGGTCCCCACTGGACCCTCATCATTTCCTTCACCTGCTCCCCCCACCGACCAAACGGTCAGCTCTGCAACTGCATCTTGGCCCATCCTCACCCTTCTGCCCCTAACCCTCACCTCCTTGTACCCCCAATATGTTTTTCCCAATAAAAAATATTTTTTAAAAATATAGTATTTTCAGTGAACAAGAACTTTAACTGAATTACTGCTCAGTTTGCTCTGAATAATACACCACTTTCTTTTTCTGTCTCCTTCCCTCTTTGCGTGATGTGTTGAATTTAAGTCTTTCCCCCCCCCCCAAGATGGTTCAGATTTGGAAAGCCAGTACTCAGGTAAAGAAAACACACAGACCCGAGAACACCCCAGGAGAGAAGCCTCAGTATCTTCTGGTGTTCCCTCTAGACAACCTTCACCTCTGCTAAGAACTTTCTTTTCCCCTAAACTAGGTCATGTTCATAGTCAGCAGGGTTTCAACATCTTTATGAGGGAATGCAATAACAGTAACTTATCACAGCTCTTCTATTATTTTTAAATAAAATTATATTTTCAATTATATATAAATTGTGTTACACATCATCTGTATCAGTAAACTTTATATGACACTCAAACAAATGTATAATTTTGCATATGTTTTTAGAGAGCCAATTGGTAGATACATATCAGCACTCCACTATTAAGGCTGAGAACCACAAGTTCAAGAAGAGATACAAAAACAGAGGATGAAATGAAGGCTATGATGCACTTGACCTTAACCATAGCATTGCCAATTGCACTATAAGAAGGTGAGAGCTGGACAATAGATAGGGAAGACTGAAAAAGAATTGATGCCTTTGAGTTATTATGTTGCTAAAGAGCCCTGAATATATGACAAACTTTTAGAAGGAAGAACAAATCTGTCTTGTAAGAAGTACAAGCAGAACACTCTTTAGAAGTGAAGTTGGCAAGACTTGGTCTCACACATTTTGGATGCGTTATTATGAAAGGTTTGTCCGTGGGGAACATCACATTTGGTAGACGGTCAGCAAAAAAGAGGGAGACCCTCAACGAATGGCCGCAACAATTGACTGCAGCATAACAAACGTGGCAGACGGGGCCGTGTTTTGTTCTGCTGTGCACTGGGTCACTATGGGTCAGCACCCAACAACAACAAGAAAAGGACAGGAGGGTAATGGCAAGTGGCCCAGTATGAACCCTCCACTCCAATGAATGCAGCTCAGGATCGGAACAGTCATCAAGGAGGGAAGTTTCCCCTTATGAGGGAAGCCTGGTCAGTGGCCTGTGGCCTTGTGTCCACTTTGTCTATGGGTTCTTCCTTTCCAACACAGGGCCTCAAGATGTTCCCCAGATGGAGAACTTCTTAAGGGCTTGGCTGTCCTATTTCTCTCCAAAGGCTTGGCACACAACTGATGTTTTCTGAATGTTTGGCAAGTGAATTTATAAATTATATTATAATATAGTAATCTTAAACATCCAACAGTAATACTTTGGGGTTTTTTGTGATTATTTTCCTCCCCATTTTTAAAAATAAAAGCTTTGAGACATGTTATTATAAAAAAGGCTCTTATACATAAATTACTTCAAAATGACTCGCACATTGACTTCATTTTTTTTTTTTTAGCTTGATCTTTTAGTAAATCTTCAGCCTCCATGGACTGCTAGGAAAACAAACAGATTCATCCTGGAAAGGGTCAAACTGGACTGTTCGTTAGAGGCAAGGATTCTGAGGCTCCATCTAACATACTTTGGACATGTTGCAAGGAGGGACCGGTCCTTGGTGAAGGACATCATGCTTGGGAGGGTGGAGGGACAGCGCGGAAGGGGAAGGCCCTCTATGAGGTGGACTGATTCAGTGACTGGGGTAATCGGGATGGGGGTGTCAGAGACAGTGTGATTGGCACAGGACAGAGCAGGGTTTAGGGCTGTTGTACATAGGGTCACTATGAGTTGCAAGCGACTCGACGGCACATAACAACAACGACAACATTGATTTTGGCTGCTATATAAGGAGACCATCCCTTTTCTGGGTGATTTAAGAGCATAATTCGTCAACGAGCGTCTCTTATTTTCCTTTTACTGGCAGTTGTTGTTATGTGCTGTCAAGTTGTCTGCGACTTATAGCAACTCCGTGTCCATTAGCTCTGAACTCTGCTCTCTCCTGTCTCCTCCAGACCTAATCCCAGTACCCGAATCACAGAGTCAATCCATCTCATCCAATCCATCTCATTCAGGGTCTTCCTCTCCCACACTGTCCCTCCACGCTTTCAAACATGATGTCCCTCTCCAAGGACTGGTCCCTCCTGTCCATGACAGCAGGGACCTAGTATTAATGTTGCTTTTCATTTTGTCATTTGGGGTTCTAATGCACTTCTGTATTAGCCACCACTGAAGGCAGATTTTGTAAATTGTGCAAAACTTGTTTTACTTGAGGCTCCACCTGCTTCATGGGTTGCAAGACCTAACAGCCTGCAGATCCTGCAAATGCAATGGTCAGTCCAGCTGCTACCATTGTACCAGCCACGGCTCCAGCTCGGCTACCCTGCTGCCACGGGGATGGCAGCTCACACCAGCCCAGAGGCCACAGCCCCAACAATAGTACTTTGGATAAGTAAATTATGATATGATAATTCAATGAAATATTGTATACCCACTAAACATGACTGTAGAGGAAAAGATTTAATGACATAAGAAAATGCTCATACCGTAATTGCAAGAAGAATGCAAAAATGAACATATAAATTATGAATTAAATTTTCTTTGTAAAAAGGGAAAGATAATACAAAACATAGTCTAAAGCTTGACAGGGTATAAATCGACTCATCTGTTTCTGACGCATAGTGGAGAAATAATTCCTTCTTAACTCCTTACCTAGATGTTTACAAAAAACTCGTGTTCCAAGGGAAGACTTTGTTTAGCTCACAGTCAAGTTGAAGACCATGGTGTAAACTAAAAAAGCATTGCTGGTATTTGGAACAATGTTTTGCTACTCTGGAGTAAAACAGTCTGACCCATTCCCCAAAGTTTAAGCAGACAGGACACCTTGGCTACTCATGATGGTTGTGTTGATGTTAAACTCCATCAAGTCACCCTCAACTCATTGCAACCCCATGCACAACTGAATCTCGGTTGATGCACAAGTTCTTTAGAGGTAACCTTCTAAGGTATTATCTCTAATCATTGTCCAGAAACTCTACTGCCACCATTCAGTGTCATGGCAATGAAGTGTATAGACCAGTACTTGAACCCTAGTCTCCTGCATGGAAAACGAGAGTTCAGCCACTGAACCACCACTGCTACTTCTTTCCCACTTGGATGTCCATAAATGGCATTGACATAACATATCAGCAAATGAAGACTGTTCTAAACCCAAATGTATGGAAACCCATGTGTCATTAATGTTTAAATTATTTCTGTGTTTACAGAACATTGATTCCCCCTTGGCCAAGCAGAGGGAGTCCTAGTGACAATTAACCTGGAGCTCGGAAGATGGATGAGAGAGATAAAATAGCACTTTGAAATCTCACGTAAACCAAGTGAAATTTCTCCTGGATCGATTCAGAAGCCGCTGGCTGAGATGAAGGCAGGATATAGCTATTTACATGCTTAACAACACTTTGGAACCCAAATACTTTGCCAAATAAATCATTCACCATTGTTCTAGGCCTGCAGCCTCTCCAGACACTGCAGAGCAAACTTGTGGGCCCATGCCAGGAACAGGAAAACACGAGCACAGCCGGTTCCCTCTGGACTGATCGCATAATGGCTGGTGTGTGAAGGTGGCCTTGGCCCACAACTCAGTCCCTTCCCTGCCCAGTCGCACAGTGTGCCAACTAGTAGAGTGTTTAACAAGCAAGGCAGAGCCAGCTTCCAAAACAGGCATGAGCTCCCAGGCCTGCCCTCCTGCATCCTGTGGTAGAGGAATTCAGTGAGGGTACCGCATCCACAAGAACTCTACAACGCAGATCTCAGTGACTTCTGACCTTGACATGTTCCTTGGCTTGTGGAAGCTCAAGAACAATCATTAGAGAAATCTGGGAAATTCATTTTAATTGAATAGCTCCCCCCCCCCGCCCCACCCCCAGGGAGACTCCAGAAATCATGGCTCTTTCACAACAATGAGAAAGAAGTGCATTTTCTTGTCAGCCTCAGGTCTGGTCTGTGTCCTTTTGTATTTACAAAGACATTTGTTTATCAAGGAAACTCATTTGCCCTGTAACCTTTCACCTCAATATAAAAGTAATAATACTTTGTCAAAGTGAGTGGGGGGAGACATTAAAAGAGTGGTTACTAAGTACATGCTAAGTGGTGGTGTCATGTACCAGAGAGTTGGAACAGACCCATAGCTGACCCTCTGCAGGGTTTTCAGAGGCAGTTAATTCAATGGGAGGAGATTTCCCATCCTTCTGTGGAGCAGCTAGTGGCCTCGAACTGCATGCCTTCAGGATTGCAGCACAGCTCCTTGCCACTCCCCACAGTCATCAAATTCACAAGCACTGATAGACCAAAACCCAAACCCATCGCCATCAACCCTCCACAGGTTTCCAAGGCTGTAAGTTTTGGTGAGACTGCAGGAGATTGCCCTTTTTTTCTACCATGGAGTGGCTCGTGGATTTAAGCTTCTGATCTTTTGGTTTTTTGCTTGATGTGCCCCCAGAGTTCCTAGTATACATGCTGGTACCACAATGCATTCCACCGTTGATCTGTCAGTTTACATGGAATCTTATGTGTTGCTGTGATCCTGAAAGTTAGGCCATAGATATCTCCAATATCCACAGGGTCTTTCAGGGTGGACTCAGTGCAGCAGAATTCCCAGGCAAAGAAGGACTTGTTTGTCTACTGTAAAACAATGTGTCACTGGAAGTCTTCTGAACAACAATGTAACCTGCTTCTCACATCTGCGTTCAAATGCTCTACCCTGGAGCTATACTCCCAGTTCCTCACATCTGAACACACTCAAAATACAATGAGCGAAGAAGAGCTCCCTCCTCAAAACAGAGCTGGCCTCAATGGCTTAGGTGGAGCAGAGGGTTCTGGACCTTCATTTGCTGATGTGACAAGACTTAAGACAGAAATGAAACAGCTGCAGACAACCAAAAATATTAAGGACATAGAACATATAAAGTCTAAAACTCCAGACTCAAACTCATCAGCGTCTAGTCAGCACCTGCTTGTAGCTGGCCCTCCACTGGGTTCCCGAGGCTGTAAGCTGCACAAGAGAAGGTTGTCTACTTTTCTCCTGTGCAGCTGCTAGTGGACCAGAACTGCTGGAGCGCTCTTCCTGTGACCCTATAAAGCAGAGAATAACTACCCAAAGTGCTCCCAAGGGGATGGCAATAGACCGTCTGCTCTCTCTCCTGCAGAGTTTGAACCATTGACCTCTGGGTTACCAGTTAATCACTTAAGCATGTGTACTACCAGGGCTACTTTTGTGTCAACAATACTAAGTATTATGTATAAATCTAGAAAGATGTGAAGTTGAAAATTGAATTCAAAGTTTGAATCTAGGAAAATTGCAAGTAAAAATGAAACAGAACTCAGAGATCAATGTGTTAGACAGCAGTGAGTTGAAATGAACTGCGTTGGCCATTTTGAATCAGAGGTTGAATGTATATTAATTCCTGGGGCACTGGTTTCTGCCAATTCTTTCAGAGCAACTTGACCTTCTTCCTTCATCACCACAAGCTCCTGTTCATATGTTGTTTCATGAAATTCTTCTGTGTCAGCCAATTCCTTTTGGTACAATGACTCAATATACTCTTTCCATCTTCGTTTAATGCTTCCTAGATCACTTAATATTCTGCCCAAAGCATCCTTAAGTATTGCAACTTGAGGCTTGAATTTGTTCTTCAGTTCCTTCAGCTTAAGAAATGCTGAGCAACTTCAGCTCCTTTGATTTTCTCTAGCTTCTTGCACATTTCACTCTAATACTCTGTCTTTGGGCACTGCTCTTTGGAATCTTCTGTTCAATTCCTTAATATCTTGATTTCTTCCCTTTGCTTTGGCTTCTTGACTCACTAGTGCAATATTCAGAGTCTCATCTGACATCCATCTTGGTCTTTTCTTCCTCCCCTGTCTTTGCAATGACCTTTTACATTCTTCCTGGATGATATTCTTGATATATTCCCACAGCTCATCTGGTCTTCGCTCATTACCATTGAAGGCCTCAAACCTGTTCCTGAGATGTTTTTGAAATTCAGGTAGCATAGACTCAAGGTCAAATTTTGTTTCCCATGGATTTTATTTAATTTTCCTCAGCTTCAGCTTGAACTTGCATATGAGTAGTTGGTGGTCTGTTCCACAATCAGCACCCGGCCTAGTTTTCATAGTTGATATGGAGCTTCTCCAGCGGTTCTTTCCACAGATGTAATTAATCTGATTCCTATGCATATTATCAGGTGAAATCCATGTGTATAGCCTATGTTCATGTTTCATATAAAATGTATTTGCAATGAATAAGTTTTTATGCAAAATTCTATCAGTCTATCTCCAGCTTCATTTCTGTCACCGAGTCCATGTTTTCCAACTGATCCTTCTCCTCTCTTCCTAACTTTTTCATTCCAGTCGCTCATTATTATTGACGCATCTTGATTGCATGTTCGATCAATCTCTGACTGCAAAACTTAGTAGAAATCTTCTGTTTCCTCCTCTTTGGCTCTGGTTGTTGGTGTATATATTTGAATGATTATGGTATTCAGTGAACTTCCTTGTATGTGTATGGATATTATCCTGTCACTCAAAACATTGTATTTCAGGACGGATCTAGAAATGACTTTTTTAACTGTGAAAGCAACCCCATTTTTCCTCACTTTTTCATCTCTTGCATAGTAGATCATAGACTCATCTGAATAAATGGACTGGAAAATTATTGTATATTCACAAGATGGAATACTACACACCACCCAGGAGCAATGATTTCGTAAATCACTACCTAATGTAGGAGGGACTGGAGAGCACTACGCTAAGTGAACTAATTCAGTCCTATAAGGACAAATACCATAGAAGACCATTACTGTTGAATGTGTACGAGGGTCCAAGGGGAGGAGGGGGGAGCAAAGTGGTGGTGGGTTTGTGTTAATCATAGGGTCACACAATTTGATGGGTGGAGGGAGGTGTGAGTAAAGGAAATGGGAAAGATCCAGTGTGAAAAACAATATATAGGAAACTTGAAAGCAAACCAGTACAAAATAAAAATGTTTCTTTAAAAAAATATAAAAGAAGATGAAGGGAATACACACTGCTTCTGTAGCAGGGAGCTCTGGTGGCTTAATGGTAAGAAGTCTCACTGCCAATCCAAAGCCACTAGGTTCAAATCCACTGTTGCTCTGCTGGGAAAAGATGGGTAATCTCCTTCTATGCAGTTATGAGTTGATTCCAACTATACAGAACATAACAACAAGAAGAACTAAGTCAAAGGTTGGCAGTTCAAGTCTACTTAGAGAACACTTAGAAGAAAGGCTGGGGATGATCTACTTCTGAAAATTCACACATTGAAAATCCTATGGAACATAGTTTTATTATGATACATGTATCATGTCACCATGAGTTGGAATCAGCTCAATGGCTTCCTTCCCCCAAAATCTGCTAAATCCTGTGTTTGTAGATATGAACCTGTTTGAAAATGGAGCTTGCTTTCTTGTGTTGTAGAGTTTATCCATATCCACTCACTTCTGAATTACTTAAAGAGCAGAACAGACACAGATACAAAATCATAGGGGAAAAGGCAAATGTGTTAAGATCATCAAGGAACCAAGGGACTTGCTGATTACCTGCCAGAAAGGATTTTTTTCCTTGCTTCTTTTATTACTATTACTATTACTATTACTATTACTATTACTATTACTATTACTATTACTATTATTAATTCACTGTTGCACATTTTCCTACCTCCTCTTCTCTTTTCCCCCAGAAAGAGATTTTTTTATAGTCTGATTTAGACTGATTGTCTCCAAAACTCAGAGGGGGAAATTATGTTCTTTTGAGTTACCACTTGTTTTGGGTTCCGGCACCACTAAGAGACTAAGGCCGCTCCCCACCCTGAGGGAACTGTCTGAGCAATTCTCAGGGTTGGATAACAGAGGTCCTACAAGAGTAATTCATAACTTAGTCCACACAGCAATAAACCTCCGCCACAAATCTGTCTTAGTGGAAGGATGGTGAAACTTTCTCTCATATACTTTGGGCATGTTTCAGGAGGGGGGAGTCCTTGGGAAAAAGACATCATGTTGGGAAACATGGAGGGTCATGGAAACAGAGGAAGACCCTCAATGAGGTGGATTAACAGTAACTGTAACAATGGACTCGAATGTAACAGAGAGTGGGAGGGTGGCACAAGATAAAGTTCAGATATGTTGTTCACAGTGTTGCTATGAATCAATGTCAATTCAGTGGTGCTTAACAACAGTAGCAACAGCAACATTTGCAATGTGTATCCCCAAAAGATGTGTCAGCTTATCTGGGTCATGATTCTCATTGGGTTGGCAATTGTGCAATGATGTCATTTACCTGTTAACTATTGTGTAATCAACTCCCTCAGTGCAGTCCAATGTGTTAGCTAACTGGTTGTAAAGAATTTAGGGCAGGATGCAATACCATTACTCAATTTATAACCCTGATGCTACATAATGGGGTGTTCCCTAGAGTGTGACCTGTATCATCCTTTATCTAACAAAAGGTAAAATGAGAGAGAAGCAAGCAAAGAAGGAAAGGCTTGACCACCACCATGAAAGAATAAAGGGAGTAAAAGGACCCAAGGACCTGCACTGAGAACCTCCTAGACTCAGGAGAAGATCATAGATCTTTCCAATGGATATCATCCCAAAGATGTCAAAATGAAACAAAAACTTTCCCATCAAACCTTCCCAAGAGTTAGACTGACAGATTAAATTTGCATTCCCAAAGTCACTCATCTGTGCTCTTTCTGTTAGACTAGCACTAGGTAAACAAGACAGCTGTCAATGGCAACTAGATGACTAGTCTTTATCAATGGTGACTAGAGACTACATAGTCTCTTCTACATAGACCCACGGTCCTTTACGCCCTGTAACTGGTTGAAGCAACCTCACACTCCTCTTTAGAGACTACAGTGTTGCCCATACTGTGTGAAATAACTTCAGTGTGTCATAGCACTTCCTTTTCACAGCTGATTTCAATTTGAGGAAAGCCAGAAACTACTCTTTGTTAAAATGCGTCAAATTTTCCATCTAAGATCTGTGTATTTTACTGTATGAAAATGTCACTGTGCTGAAATATCAGGATCATCTGGTTCAAATCCACCAGCTGTTCCATGAGAGAAAGATGGGCAATCTCCTAAGGATCACTTCAGACCTGATGGTACACAACAACAACAAGATACACATAATATCCCTGGACATTAGAAGCTCAGCTCTGAGTAATTTCAGATTCACCAGCGCACAAAAGCATGATGTCATTTTGAGAACCAAGGTACACATATCCGAAGCTGTAGTCATGTCCATCACCCCCATAAGCATGTCAGATGAATCTTGGCTGAAAACAGAGACTACCAGAAAGATGTTTACTTGTGTTTTATTGACTGTGCAATGAAATGTGACTGGGTGGAACACAATAAATTACGGATAGCATTGGGAAGAATGGAAACTCCAGAACACTTATTTGACTCATGAAAAACTTGTATATAGACTAAGAACTGAGCTTGGGGATAACACAGAACAGGTCAGTGTCCCATTCCATTGTGTATGATGTCACCATTCTTGGTGGCCAGCTTGAGTTTGCTAACAAACAAAAGTCGTTGCAGGAAGCATGGAAGGGAGTTTCAAGAACTGTCAAGTTTGATCAGTCTCCCAAGTGACCCTGGAGTTGCAAGCGCTACGAGAACTTCCTGATCCCTGGTGACTCTCCCTAGCAGTTCTAATATTCTGTGATTTCACTCTCTGTTCCGTGTGAAGGGGCATTTTGCAAGGATTTGGAGTGTGGATGAGAACACAGCCCTGGCTATGGGCCTAATGTTCATTTAGAGAAGCCCCCAGAGACTAATCGCTGTCCACGGTCAGTGTTAGCAGAAGCATAATTACCTTGGCATCAGGAAGGCAGCAGTGAAGCCTGAATCATTACACAGCTAATCACCTTAGGGATTCATGTTTCCTGCTGGGTGGCTGGCAGTGACCCAGAGTGTGGGGTCTGATGGCTGAGAGATGTGGGAATGCACTGGCAGACAAGCCCACCTCCAGACTATTCAATTAAGGCAGATCCAAAAATCAGGAAATCAAGAGAGCCAGGGCACCTACAGCCCCACCAAACCTCAGTCCTGAGTACACATTAGCCGGTACATGCAGAACAGTTCACAGAGTACACACTGGGAGGGAACTGGAAATCTGGTAGGAAAACAATCTCTGCCAAGGAGCTCTAGGAGCACTGGGGTCTTAGTACATAACATGTTGGCTTGTCATCTGAAAGGTCGGCAAGGTAGACAATTTCCTCCCTAAAAACTGACAGCCTCAGAAACCTGAGAGAAAGTGGCTGTGGGAAGGACTCAACTCAATGACAGTGAATTCGGGGAGTAAGAAGCCTTGATGGTACGGTGGTTGACACACTCTTTGGTTAACTGAAAAGTTGATTGTTCAAACCAACTAGTCACTCTTGACTCAACTCAATGACCGTGAATTCAGGGAGTAAGGAGCCTTGATGGTGTAGGTTGAGGCACTCTTTGGTTAACTGAAAAGGTGACCATTCAAACTGACTAGACACTCTGGAGGAGTAAGCTGTGACAGTCTGCTTCTGCTTGGAAATCTGGAGCAGGGGTCGGGGGGTGGGGCCTACTCAGTCCTAGAGTGTCTTTGGGAGTTGGAATTAGCCTGACTACAGTGGGTCTGGTCTGATTCTTCTGCTGTTCCACAAATCATGTGAGCACTGCTCTCGTCACTCAGCTTCCTGAGGGTCACATGGAGCCTTCACATTACAGTTTGAAATAAGCAGTAGTTGAGAAAAATCCTAAAGCCCTAGCTGGACAAGCTAAGGGAACGGTGGCTTTTGGAAAACAAGGCAGTCTGTCTGCTCTTTGGGAGGAAGGTAATAGACGAGAGAAGACTTACTGTCTAGTTTGAAGAGGACTCCTTTCTTCTGGAGTTTGACTGGAGTTGCACATGGAGGCAAGAGTTGAACTTGAGTCTCTGAAAATAAAAAGCAGAACTCGGAATGAGAGTGAACAAAGAGAGGCAGGAGGAATTGAGGAAAGGGCAAGTAGTAGGCATTGAAGGTGGTTCCCAGCACTCATGAACCCCAATTAGCCTGATGAAACAGCCCAGAGCACTCCCCTAGCAAATAGATCTTGGCACCATCATCCAGGAAATTAAAAGACTTATTGCAATGGGAAAGTGTGGTTAGAGACCTCTCTAAAGTGCTGAAGTGCAGCAAAGTCAGTCTGGAGACTAAAGTGCACCTGATACATTCCATGGTCTTTGAAATCACTTGCTATGCATCAGAGAGCTGGACAATGACTAGGGAAGATAGAAGGAGAATTGATGCCTTTGAGCTGTGGTGTTGGAGAAGAGTATTGAATATACCATGGACTGCTAAGAAAACAAACAGGTTTGTCCTGGAGAAGGTGAAGCCAGACTGCTCCTTGGAGGCAAGTATTCTGAAGCTTCATCTGACATGCTTTGGACATGTTGCAAAGAGGGACCAGTCCTTGGATAGGGACATCATGTTTGGGAGGGTGGAAAGACAGTGCAGGAGAGGAAGACCCTCGATGAGATGGATTGATTCAGTGACTGGGGTAATGAGGGTAGGTGTGTTGGAGATGGTGAGATTGGCACAGGATAGGGCAGAGTTTAGGGCTTATGTACATAGGGTCGCTATGAGTCACAGATGACTTGACGGCACATAACAACTATAGACAGATCGATTGATAGATTGATAGAGCGATAGATCAATAGAGCGATAGATCGATAGATAGATATAGCATTGGTTTTCATACCGTTTGTATGCATTGTGTTTCCTATTATCCTTCACTCATATTGTGTTTCAGACAATCATTCTCATTTATTATGTTTTATTATGTTTTATAAAATCAATCACCATCAAACCATGCCCTTCATTACCCTGTCTTTGCAGATCCTAGCCAGCTCTTTCCCGTTTCCTTTATTCTCTCCCCCAAACACCAAATTGTGCGCCCTATGATTATTCTTTGTCAAAGCCTCACATATGCCCTACACTGGTCCAACCTCACTGACAGAAACATTCCTAAGGCCAGGAAGATGCTTCTCTCTTTTTGTCCTAGTGGGTTTGAGCAAAGAAACATACTGGCCCGATTGTCATTGGCCACCATCTTGCAGTCATGGGCCAAGCCAGTCAGAGGATGATTCCAGCACTTAAGATGGGGTATTGGAAAGGATCTGGAAAATACAGCACCAGCACTGATAAAATGGAAACTCACCTGTCTCTGGACTCCTAATAATGTGAAATGCAAAGTTCCTCAAGGTTTAAGTATTTTAAAATTAGATATTTTTTACTTGATGCAAAAAAAGCATCCTGGCTTGTCCAGAATTCTGTAGGAGAGTTTATACACAGACAGAAACAGGAACCAAGCAGAAACTCTTGAAGATGACCAGAGTCTACAAGGCAACAAGCTTTATAGGCTCTTTTACAGCATGTTCATTTATTAACACTGAGTAAAGACCCACTTGATTTGCACATTAAGCCTTAGGAACCTTCCACATTTCCACCATGAAAAATATTCTCTAAACTATTCTTGAAAACCAAGTTCCGCTCAGTCCAGTCTGTTCTTCATTTTCCCACCTTTGAAAGAAGCATACACAGGAGAAGCATTTGGCTCTTCTCTTAAAAAGAAAAAGTGCCTCCATCGTTGAAAAAAATACCCATCAATAGAACAGACAGCGGAGAGTGGTGAAGACTGGGGTGAAAAGAGGACTCATCAAAAGGGTGTGCTCAGCTTCAGCGATGGACTCTTCAGATATTCCAACTTAGCTTCTCTTTTCTTTGTTTTAAAAAAGGCAAGTCAAAACTTTCATTAAAACGAATTTTTTTAAAAAATGTAACAATGAATGACTGGAAACCCTAAGTCTCTGTAAACGTTCATTAAAATTAATTTTTTAAAAAAAGGCAAGTCAACAACACCACGTGGGCTAGACAAAAACACGTCTGCGGCTGTTTATTTCCTGGGTGAGGCTCCATCTGGTAGATGTCAAGTTATGTAGAGCAAAACATGAGTGTCCAAATCCATACGCCACCAGCTACAGACAAAGTTGTGTCACCACAGTGTCAGAATAAGGAAAATGTGGAAAGAACCTAATTCCCAATAACTTAGATCAGCCAATTAATGATAGTAAGTCCACTCAGTGGAAGATTGCACAATTGTTATAAAAGATATTTACAAAAAGTTAACTTGAAGGAAATGCTTATGACATAATGTTTGTTGTTGTTGTCAGGTGCCATGGAGTGGGATGTGACTCACAGCAACCCTATGTGCAACAGAAGAAATACCCCCCTGGGCCCTTCCTCACCCTCACAATCGTTACCACATTTGAACCCACCACAGTAGCCACGATGTGAAGGATCTTCCTACGTGTACTTCACTAAGGATAAGGCCCTTCAAAAGCCCACAGTGTTGTATACATACCAACACTATAGTTCTTATAGAGAGTGGAGAGTAGAACAGCACATCCTCATAATATGATTCTACAAACAAGTAAATCAAATATAAACAGGAATTGTTTCTTGGATGGAGAAAGTATTTATTGCTCATTCTTTGTTTTCATTATATATTTGTCTGTAATTTTGTAATTACAAAAAAATAAACTTTGTTCTCCAAACAGAACATCATCATAATGACTTTACAAGTAAGTGAATCAAATATAAACAGGAATTGTCTCCGGGTAGAGAAAGTATTTCTTTCTCATTCTTCATTTTCATTATCTTTATCTGTAATTTTGAGAAAAAGAAACTGCTCCAGTTTTCCAGTTTCTATGCAGATGGCACAATCTTGCCTGCTGAAAGTGGAGAGAACTTGAAGAAGATCAAAGACTAAGTTAACAACTGTTGGTCTCTTCACATCTAAAGTAAAGGAAAATTAAGGAAACTGAAGACCCAGGGAAGCAATTAGTCCAAAAGATTAATGACCCACATAAACTACAGCCTCCTCTACACTCATACAAGATGAACTAGACAGGGCCCAGCTACGGATACCAATGGCTCTAACCAGGGACACCATAGAATGTCTGCTTAGAGTGGGCAAAAATGTAGAATAAAAATTTTTTTGAAAAGACCATACTTTCTGGTCTTATGGGGTCTGGAGGAACTCTGGAGGCTATGACTATAAGATCTTCTGAATTGCAACTTTTCTCTCATTCCATTTTTTGCTGACACTAAGCGTGATGCTTTCTCCAAGGATTGGTCCCTCCCAAGAACACGCCCAAAGCAAGAACAACAGGGTCTCACCATTCTCACTTTTCAGGAACATTCTGTATTTGCTCATTCTTCTGGCAGTCCACAGCATATTCAACACTCTTTGCCAAGACCATAATGCAAAGCCATCAATTCTGCTTCAGTCTTACTTATTCATTATCCAGTCTTCACGTGCGTGACACAACCTTACTTGCTTAAACTGAGGAGGGCCTGAAGCATCTGCTGCAGAGAGTCAAGGACTATAGTTTGCAATATGGATTGAAGGTCAACATCAAGAAAACAAAGATTCTCACCACTGGGCCAATTGACAGCATTGTGGTAGATGGAGAAGAGACTGAGACTATTAACAATATCAGCTTACTTGGTTCCACAATCAACACTCTTGGCACCAGCAGTCAGAAAATCAAAAGACAAATTGTATTAGGAAAATCTGCTGCCAGGGACCTCTCCAGAGTGTTGAAGAGCAACAATGTCAGTATAGAGATTAAGGTGCACCTGCTCCAGGTCATAGTCTTTGCAATTACTTGCTATGCATCAGAGAGCTGGACAATGATCAAGGATGACAGAAGAAGAATTGATGTCTTTGAGGTGTGGTGCTTGGAGAAGAGTACTGAACATACCATGAACTGCCAAGAGAGCAAACAGGTCTGTCCTGGAGAGGGTGAAACTAAGGTGCTTCTTGGAGGTAAGGATTTTGAGACTCCATTTCACATACATTGGGCATGTAGCTAGAAGGGACCAGTCTTTGGAGAAGGCTAACATGTTTGAAAGAGTCAAGGGATAGCACAGGAGAAGAAGAACCTAGATGAGATGGATTAACATAATAACTTGGATAATGAGGGTAGGTGTGTAAGAGACAGTGGGATTGGCCCGGGATAGAGCAGAGTTCAATGCTATTGTGCATAGGGTTGCCATGAGTCATAGTCGACTCGACGGCACATGACAATTGATTGGACATATTATGACTTGGATTCCATGCGTGTTACTCCTCAAAGTGGCGTCTCTGCCTTTGAACACTTTAGAGAGGTCCTTTTCAGCAGATTTGCCCAATGCAGTACACTCTCTGAGTCTGACAGCTGTGTCCATGGGCACTGATTGTGCACATAAATAATATTCAATCCCTGACCACTCCAATCTTCCTTCCATTCCTCACACTGTTAGTGAGCATTTGTTGTGTCCTGGTCCGAACCTTCACACTCAGCGATGAACCCAGCAAAGTCTTTGTCCTTGAGCTGCTCCCAGTTTGATGGAGAAGAGCCACCCACTAATGTTTGAAAAGGAGTGGAGTTTCGTGAGGAGAATCACAGAGCCAATCAGACCTGTGGACGTTTCAGAGATGTAGGAGAAGAGGCTGGCCGCTGACCGCACATTCCACTTTACAAATCAGAAAGGGTGGTTGGCAATAAAGCCAGGTCCGAAGCACCTCTTCCTGACTCTTATTTTCCCTCCTTCCATTCAGAGATCTATAGATAGTTGGTGACATTGGGCCAGTTTGCCACACTGCTGACCCCAGCACCTCTGTCCTCACTCGGATGTGTCCACAAGGCTAGAAGGGACAAAGGAGAAGAAGACAGACTTGCCAGCCACCTGCTTCCTCTCGTCCTTTTCCCAATCTCTTGTCTCAACCCGTAGCCCACATACCAGGTCAGTTGAGAGCAGAGAGTGGAGAAAGACCTGAGTGACAAGGTCAGGGACAGATTGATTCATTCCTCAGCCTGTAAGGACCCAAGACAGTTTCCTAGGATGACAGGAGCCTCCAGCATTTCCAAGCCCCCATCCTTACTCCAGGACTGATAGCTCATCACAAGACACTCGAGAGAGAATCCCCAAACCACAGGTCTTCCCAAGAAATGCCCTGTTATCTCACGTTTCCCTTAACACCAAAGGAGGGATGTCTGAAACCCTGGTCACAGCCAGAACCAGCCTCTTCCGAGCCTGGGCTTCCTGCCAGGGGTCAGAAGAACCCAGCAGCATTAAAGTGGAACATGACGGGAAGCGGATGGCACACAGGAATGCAGGGCTGTCGCTTCCCTTCAAGTCTGGCACAGAGGACAGGATGTTGGCACGGCCCTTTGTCCAGGAAAGGAGGGGACAGACTGGTTCTCCAGAGTCCAAGGGGCAACAGGATACTGGTTTGGCCCCACAGATAAACAGGAATACCCACATGAAGGACTACCTGCGAACACATCTTCCTCTACAGGGCAAGAACCTGCTTTGCCAAGGTCCTTGTGGCCTGCCAAGCACAGGTGGACTGGCTCAGTGGGGCCCCGAGGAGAGGGAGTTATCTACACAACCCCTTGCCCTCAAGTCCACCCAACTCCTGGCTGTACCTGTGTCACAGAATAGAGAAGTTCTCTATGGAACTTTCTCTTTTTTTTAATTTTTATTTTATTATTTTGTGTGTGTGTGTGTACCATCAAATCGGATCTGACTGGTACAGGAGGAGATTGTCCCTCCTTCCTCAGCAGAGCATCTGGTGGATTCGAGCTGCGTGCCTCTGGGATTGCAGTGCACCTTCTTGCCACTAGGCCCCCAGAGCTCCCTAAATTTGGAATTTTCTTGATTGTAATCATTCACTTCCTAAACAATGTGTCTCCAGAAACTCTATGAACTTTGAGAAACAACAATAGTTCTAGAAAGGCTTCAGGTATTTTGTTTATAGTGTCACTATGAGTCATGCTCAACTTGACAGCAATCAACAACAACAACAGCAACAACAATCATTAGGTAGAAAGGCAACTGGAATATGGGATCTGGGGACCACCCAAGATGACGGGAAGAGAAGGAGTAGAAGAGACAGCACTGTGTCAAGCACGTGGGAGGTGGGAAGCCAGGACTGCGTCGATGCACCCAGCCCAGGGGCGGGACAGTGAGGGTTTAATGTGGAGTCATTGGATCATTCTGGTGTACACTTTCTACTTTCCCCCTAAACCTCCTGGGACCTAACTACCCACACCTGGACACACTGTGTGAGGGTTGTGCTTTTTGCTATGTGGAAACAGATGAAGAGTTGGGGTGTATAGCAGGTCTGATACCTTTCTGATCAGACAGCACGGATGGAGTGAAGGGTGGGGAGGTAAGCCGTGAATCCCACGGAGTCAGGCACTTGCAGCTCAAGGGGGCCGTGGGAACTGTGTTACTGCTTTTAAATGCTGTTGAGTTTTTCACAACTCATGTTGTTATTGTTGTTGTTGTTGTTGTTGTACACCACAGAGTTGGAACCAAGCTCCAGATGACTCTCGGGCGAGTTTTCAGAGGAAGTTAATCGCATGGGAGGAGATTCCCCTCCTCCTCTTGTGGAGCGGCTGGTGGTCTTGAACAGTGTGCCTTCAGGATTGCAGTGCAGCTTCTTGTCACTAGGCCACCAGAGCTCCCCTCCTCATACAACTCATAGCAGCCCTATGAACAACAGCTCTGAGCCTTACTCCATCCTGTGTCATTCTCAGATCTGATACTCTTGATCTCATTGTTACAGCTGTTTCGATCCACGCTGTTGAGGGTCTTCCCCTCTTTCACCGACCCTCCACTTTTCTACGCATGATGTTTTGGCCTCTGCTAACAACATGCCCAAAGTAATCGACAAAAAAATCTTGGAAAATGCTTTGGACTTACCCAGGGTGACGAGTGGAGGCTCCGGCCAATTTTATGTAGAGCTTAAAGAGTCAGGGAAATAGCTACTGATATCAAACCCAAGTAAAACCTTTCCAGTCTTCATTCCTACTTGCCTGAGTCCCCAGTGCCAGGTGAGAGCCCCACTGTGTTATACCTGCATGCCCAACTGTGTACCCTTCTTACTGTATCGTCACTGCCTTTCACATGCCTGCCGCTAGACTCTGGAATCCCTAAGACCAGGGACTGTTATTGATCTTTATTGAACTTAGCCCAAAGCTCCACAGAGATGGATGTGGATGAAAGAGACCTGCACAGACATGTATAGAGTCACACTGACATTGTGCCAGGCTCTGAGGATATAAGCCAAATAAGGGCTGCAACCTACCTCCAAGGAACTCAGATTCTTAGCAAAACAGTCATTGTGAGGACTCTCTGGACCCTTTGAGAGGTCAAAACACAGCTAGGCAGAGAACTGGGAAGGACACTCAAGCCCACTGTGTGGTCGACTGGTGTCTTCCACTCCTCCTCTGCCCTTGATGTTCCTTGATTCTTTGAAATAATGATGCTACAAAACATTGTCTTCTAGATCTGGGTGCCCATCCCCAGTGTTCTATTTGGATAAAACCCCACCTCATTACCATCATGTTGGACCAACCCATAGCTGACACTCCACTAGGTTTCCCAGGCTGCAAATCACATGGAGAAGATCTTCTGTCTTTCTCCTGTGGGGCCACTGGTGGGTCTGAACTGCCAGAGAAGTGCAATCTTTGGGTTTGCAATACAATTCCCTATGGACTAGGCTACCAGAATCCCAATCTACTAGTAGTGTGGTGCATAAAAACTGAGTCACCCTTTGGAATGCCTAAGCAAAAGCCACCTCCCTTCTTGATAACCATTATAAACACATTACTAGCAAGCTCTGTTTGTTTGTTCTTTGGAGTTTACATTACGGCACAAAACTGTAATATCAGGGATGAGTCCCCAAACATTTGTCCACCCTGTATGTAATCATCCTTGTGTGTGGTCTGGACATCATTCCACTTCGAGACATCATTAAGATCAACAATACTATGTTGGAAGAGAAATCTAGGTGTGGATAGTAAGCCTCACCCTGCGATAGCCCACCACAGGAGCTACGTTCCACCCCAAAGCAAGCTGAGCACGTCCTCTGGGCCTGCTGGTACTGACTTCTCCCACATCTTGTCCAAAGTCATTCAACAAGACTGGGTGGCTCTTTCCTGATGGTCCAAAACCAAATCAATACATAATTGGGAACCAATAATTAATAACCAATCTCTGTCAGAAACAAGGACGGAAATAGAATGATGGAATTTTGTATCTTCAATGATTTATTCATCATAAATACCTTTTTAAAAAAATATAAACAGCTACTTTACACACGCACCTCACCAGATGGGCCACACAGGAATCTGACTACATCTATGGAAGAAATCATTGGAGAAGCTCAATGTCAGTGGTCAAAACTAGGCCAGGGGCAGACTGTGGGTTAAACCATCAATTACTCATGTACAAGTTCAAACTGAAGCTGAAGAAAATGAAAACACATCCAAGAGAACCATAATGTGATATTGAATCTATTCCACCTGAATTTAAAAATCATCTTAAGAATAAATTTGAAGCAATGAACACCAGTGATTGAGTATCAGATGAGTCGTGGGATAACATCAAGGATATCATCCATGAAGAGAGAAAAAGGTCACTCACTACAAAGACAGAAGAGAAAGGAAAACCCAAAATGGGTGTCAGAAGAGACCCTGAAAATCGCACTAGAACATCAAGAGGCCAAAATAAAGAGATGCTGGAATAAAAGAGCTGAACAGATTTCAAAAAGTAGCTCGGACAGACAAAGCAAAGAAAGACAATGGAATGTGCAGAGACCTAGAACTGAAGAATGGAAAGGGAGGAACTCATTCAGCATTTTTCAAGCTGAAAGAACTTAATAACAAATGTAAGCTTTGAGTGGCAGTACTTAGAGATGCTATGGGCAAAATATTGAATGGTCCAGGAAACAAACAAAACAAACAAACAAAAAAAGATAGAGGGAATATAAAGAGTCACTGTACCAAAATAAACTGGTTAACATAGAAATATTTCAGGAAGTATCAGAAGATCAAGAGGCAAGGGTAATGAAGAAAGAAGTTAAAACTGCACTAAAGGTACTGGAAAAAACAAGGCCCCAGGAATTGATGGAATACCAATTGACATGTTTCAAATAACAGATGCAGCCTGGGACATGCTTAATATTCTATGCCAGAAAATTTGGAGGACAGTTGCCTGGCTTACTGACTGAAAGAAATTCGTATTTGTTCCTTTCCCCAAGAAAAGTGATCCAGCAGAATGTGGAAATTATTGAACTATGTGCATGCAAACAAAATACGGCCGAAAATCATTCAAAAATGACTAGAATAGTACATAGATAGAGAACTGTCAGATTATTCAAGCTGGATTTAGAAAAGGCCATGGCACAAGGCTTATAATTGCTGATGTTAGCTGGATCCTGGCTGAAAGCAAAGAACACCAGAAGAATGTCTATTTGTGCTTTATTGACTACATAAAGACTGTGTGATCATAACAAATTATGGCTGGCATTAAGAAGAATGGGAATCCCAGAACACTTAATTGTACTGGTACAAAACCTATACCTAGAGCAAGAGGCTATAGCGATAAGAGAGCAAGGGAACACTACGTGGCTTAAAATTAGGAAAAGTTTGTATCAGGAATGTATCCTTTCTCCAGAACTTCAATCTGTATGCTGAGCAAATTATTTGAGAATCTGAACTCTATGAAGAAGAATGTAGCATCAGGATTGGAGGAAGACACATTAATAACCTTAATTATACAGAAGATACTTTCTTTTTTTTTCTCATCCATTCATTGTTGCACTGTTTTCTCTACCCTCCTCCCCAGTTCGTTCTTCTCCCCCCAACCCCCACCGAATGTCTGTTTTAATTGTCCAATTGCCACAGTGCTTGTCAAAGCCAGTTCTGATTCATCTCCTTTGTCAGTGTGTCCTTGGCCATTCCCTATCTCTCCTCCCTGAGAGAGACTTCACACTGATTCATAAGGAAAAGGGGATGGCGTATTCTCTTAGCTACTTCCTGCTGAAAAGGGATGCTGTAGAAGATACTTTCTTGCTGAAAATGAGGAAGACTTGAAGCACTGGCTGAAGGTTAAACACTGTAGTCTTCGATAAAGATTGCATCTCAACATCAAGAAAACAACTATCCTTGCTATTGGACCAATAAGTAACATCATGATACGTAAAAGAGTGAAATTATCGATGACTTCATCTCATTTGGATCTATAATCAATACACTTGGTACTGGCAATCAGGCAATCAGAAGATGTATTGCACTAAGAAAGTCTGTAGCAGTCAACGACCTCTCCAAATTACTGAGGAACAATAATGCCAATTTGGGGACTGGGGTGTGCCTGGTCTTTTCAGTCACTTGCTATACATCTGAGAGCTGGACAATGAATAAAGATGACAGGAGAAGAATTGATGTCTTTGAACTCTGCTTCTAGAGAAGAATACTGAATATCCCATGGACTGCCAAAAGAACAGACATGTCTTGGAGAAGGTACAGCCAGAGTGCTCCTTGGAGGCAAGGATAGCAACGCTTCAGCTCACATACTTTGGGCATGTCGCTAGGAGAGGCTATTCATTGGAAAGGTACATCATCCTGGAAAAGTGGAGGGTCAGTGAAGGAGAGGAAGATCCTCAATCAGATGGATTGACACAGTGACTGAAGTAACAGGCTTGAGTGTGTCAGAGATTGTGAAGATGGCATGGGATAGGATAAGGTCCAGATCTGCTGTTCAAAGGTTCACTACGAGTTATACTCAACTCAAAGGCACCTAACAACAACAGTCTGTATCAGATGCTTTACAGAATGGGTCAATTGCTTCTGGTCTTCCTGATACATAGTAGCTGTTGTTATTATTATGTGCCATCAAGTCACCTGTGACTCATAGCAACCCTATGAACAGTAGCTCTGAACCCTGACCTATCCTGAGCCAATCAACTGTCTCCAGCACACCTACTACCATTATCCCAATTACTGTGTCAATCCATTTTATACAGGGTCTTCCCTTCTGAGCTGTCCCTCTACCTTTCCAAGCATGACATCCTTCTCCAAGGACTGGTCCCTCCTGGCAACATGTCCAGTGTATGTGAGATAGAACTTCAAAAGCCTTGCCTCCAAGGAGCAGTTTGGTTTCACCCTCTCCAAGACATACCTGTTTGTTCTCTTGGCAGTTCTCAGTATGTTCAGAATTCCCTAGCACCACAACTCAAATTGATACATTAGGCCTTCACATGGCCATTTCACACATGAGTAAACAGAATCTTAGCAGGAAATAATTCATTTGATTCTTTCATATCAGTGGTTCTTTCATATCATGCTGATCTTTCCAAATTCATACCTTTCCAACATTCCCAACATGAGATAACAGCATTAACTTCCACTTGATTCTTCAAATTTAAAAAAAAAATAATAATTCTAACATTTCCATAATTCCCATTGGATCTCTCAGGATAGGCTTGAACTAAGTGGTAACAGAAGTCCAACGATGTGACTTAACCATATAAACATTTCTTTATGCCATGAGAAATGGTAAGACTTCTTTGATTAAAGAAGTCTTCAATAACTCAGGTTAGTTGTATCATGTTATATACAGAAATCTACCACCCGCCCTGTGAGAGAAAGATGAGCAACCTCCTCTTTTGCAATTTACTGCTTCTGAAAACCTGCTGGAGGGTCAGTCATTAATCAGTTCTGACTCAATGGTACCAACAACAATCAACGCATCTAGTTCATTTTGTCGTCAAGGAAATGTCTGTGGGTGTCAAGAGTACAGGAGTGGGCTGCGATGGTTAATTTATATTTCAGCTTGGCTAGTATATGGTGACTAGTTATTTAATCAAACTCTTTGAGTTGTGGTGCTATAGAAGAGCATTGACTATATCATGCACTGCTAAGAGGACAAACAGGTCTACCCAGGAGATGGTGAAACCAAGCTGCTCCTTGAAGGCAAAGATTCTGAAGCTCCATCTCACATACTTTTGGCATGTTGCAAGGAGAGGCATTCCTTGGAGAAGGACATCATGCTTGGAAGGGTGGAAGGACAGCACAAGAGAGGAAGACCCTGGATGAGATGGATTGACTCCATGGGGGAGGTGTATCAGAGACAATGAAGTTGGCTCAAGATAGAGCTGGGTTCAGAGCTGTTGTACACAAGGTTGCCATGAATTGCAATCAACTTGACAGCACGTAACAACAGCAGTATTTTTTATGTAATTATGTGTGATGAAATCAGCAGATTATCCTCCATAATGGGGGTTGTTGTTATGTACCTTGAGTTGACCATGACTAATAGCAGCTCTATGATCAACAGATCGGAACCTACCCTTATCCTGTGCCATCATCACACTCTCTGACACGCTCAAGCCCATTGTTACAATCACTGTGCTAATTCATCTCATTGAGGGTCCTCCTCTTTTTCTCTGACCCTCCACCTTTCCCAGCATGATGTCTTTTGCCAAGGACTGGTCCTTCTTTACAATATGCTAAAGTATGTGAGACGTTTCACGGTCTTGCCTCTAAGGAGCACCCTAATTGTACTTCCTCAAAGTTTTTTCTTTGGGCAATTTTCATGGCATATTCAGTACTCCAACAAGACACTCAAAGGCATTGATTCTTCTCTGGTCATCCTTAGTCATTGTCCAACGTCCATATGCATAGGAAGAAATTGAAGATGCCATGTCTCAGATCAAACATATCTTAGTCTTTCAACAGACATCCTTGCTCTTAGCCCCTTGGTAAGATCCTTGACAGCAAAGTTCCCTAGTGCAATACGCCTTTTGATTTCTTTACTACCACTGCCATGGGTGTTGTTTGTCGATCCAAGTAAAATGAAATAGTTGACAACTTGAATTTTTCTCCATCTACTATAATATTATGTATTTGTCCAGAGCTGAGGACCTTTTTTTTTCTTATTGTGACATAATCCATGGCAAAGATTATAGTCTTTGATCTTCTGCAGCAAGTGATTCAAGTCTCCTTTACATTCTACAAGCAAGGTAGTGCCATTTGCATAACACATGTAAGAGTCTTCCTCCAACCCTGATGCCCCATTCTTCTGCCTATAATCTAGCTTCTCAAATTATTTGCTCAGTGTACAGATGATGGAGTATGGAGAAAGGATGCAACTCTGATGCACACCTTTCCTGACTTTAAATCATGCCATGTACTCTTGTTCTGTTCAGACTTCCTGGGTTATGTATTGTCTCACATCAGAACAAGCAAGTGTTTCCTGGGATTCCCATTTTTCTCAATGGTAGCAATAATTTTGGTGACCTGCACAGTCAAATGTCTTTACATAGTCAATGATACCCAAGTGAACATCTTTCTGGTACTCTCTGCTTCATCTGACATCAGCACTTATATCCCTCACTCCAAGGTCTATTCTGTGTCTATCCTGAATTCTGGCAGTTAACTGTCAATAGACGGTTCCAGTCATTTTTAAATAATCTTCAACAAAATTTTACTTGCTCGTGATATCAATGATATTATTCAATCATTTCCACATTCTATTTTTATTTCCTTTTTTCAGGGGGTGGGGGTATGGGAACTAATATGGATCTCTTCTAATGAGTTGGCCAGGTAGCTGTCTTCCATATTTCTTGGCATAGGCTAGTGCACACCCAGGGCTGCATCTGTGGGTTGGACTACATCAATTGGCAATCCATCGATTCCTGGGGCCTTATTTTTTGCCAACACCTTCAGGGCAGTTTGAATCTGTTCCTTTGTTACTACCGATTCTTGATCATCAGGTATTTTGTGAAATGGTGCCGTGTGGACCATTTCTTTTTGGTACAGTGTCTTTGTGTCTTTCTCCCATCTTTCTTTTTCATGCTTCCTGCATAATTCAGGATAGCATCCTTCCGTATTTCAGTTCAAGGCTTGAATTTGTTCTTCAGTTCTTTCCACTTGAGAAATGTTGAGCGTGTTCCTATCTTTTGGTTTTCTAATTGTAGCTCTTTGTACATTTTACTATAATACTTTGCTTTATCACCTCAGGCTGCCCTTTGAAACCTTCTCTTCAGCTATCTTACCTCAGCATCCCTTCCCCTTGTTTTGGCTTCTTTCTGTTCTAGTGCAAGGCTCAGCATCTCTTCTGATATCCACGCTGGTCTTTTCTTTCTTTCTTGTCATTGCAAAGACCTTTTTCTTTCTCTAAGGATGATGTCCTTGATGTCATACTCTAAAAGATGGTCATGATCCACACAAAATGCTTGTTTGCTGTTGGGTGCTGTCAGGTCAACTCATAGTGACCCTATGGACAGCCGTTCTGAACGCTGCCCTGTCCTGTGCCTTCCTCATCATCTCTGAGACACTAGCCCCCATTGTTGAAGTCACAGTGCCAATCTATCTTATTGGGGGTCTTCCTCTCCGTCGCTGACCCTCCATCTTTCCAAGCATGATGTCCCTTTCCCAGGAATAGCCTCACCTAGCTACAAGTCCAAAGTATGAAACACGAAGCTTAGTCATCCCTGCCTCCAAGGAATACTCTGGCTGCACCTTTTCCAGGACCTATCTGTTTTGTTTCTTGGCAGTTCTTGGGATATTCGGTGCTCTTCTCCAGCAACTCAAAGGCATCAATTCTTCTATCATCCTTATTCATTGTCCAGCTCTCTGACATATAGCAGGTGACTGAGAAGATCATGGCCTGGATCAGGCACACCTTAGTCAGTCTCTTCTAATCAGGCAAAAGCATTAAGAACAGAAAGGAAATTTTACCTAGGAAGTATTCTGAAGTCCCTGGGTGGTGTAAATGGTTAAGGGCTCAAGTATCAGACTAAAAGTTAGTGGTTCAAAACCACACAGGAGATACTTTGGAAGCCAGGCTAGGCAATCAGCATCTGAGAGGTCACAGCCTTGACAGTTCTGGGAAGCAGTTCCACTCTGCATACACGGGGTCACCTTGAGTGAGTCAAGTTGACAGCAACTACCACCAACAGCATCCTTTCACCAACAGTGAAGAGACATTTTGCCAGAACTCCACAGGCCTCACCCGTCCCATCACCTACACATTTTGGGACACAAGCCGACAGAAATCATGAGCCTGACACATGACCAAGTTTGAACTTGTTAGTTACCCCAAATCACACGAACCCAATCCTTTAAAGAGAATCTCTATTTACCTATCTGTCTAACTCTAATCTGTCTGTATATATTACTGGTTTTGTTTCTCAAGAGAAACTAAGACCATTTAGTAAACAGCCTTCCTGTCAGCATCTCTGGTTAGGAGCTGTGTTCTAGTCAAGCCGGGAGCACACACAGGTCACTGTTACTCTTTCCAGAGACTTTGGTAAGTCAAAATGTAAAGGGCTTGGCACTATCTGTGCGTGTAAAGATCCACTATCTTAACTGCACTAATATTAATGTATAATATTGACCACATGTTGTTGTTAGGTGCCATCAAATACAACTCGTAGCAACCCTATCAACAACAGATCTGAACCCTGTCCTATCTGGATCGACTACATAGGACCTGGCAAAATTTCCTTCTACTATATATAGGTTCACTATGAATTACAGGTTTTTGAACAGCAACTAACAACATTAACAATACTGGCTAATAACTTCCGATACAACTAGCAATCCAACACTGTGAACCACATTCGAGATGTTAAACTCTCCACCCCTCCCCTCATTTCATTTGCTTGCATACCCTTGTTCTGCTGATGTCTTAGGGCAGCTAGGTTTGTCTGCCAGTTGAACAATCTTACAGTGACTATCCTGCTGTTGTGGACTGACGTGTGTCCTCCAGTACATGTGTCAACTTGCCTAGGCCATGATTCTCAGTGTTATGCAATTAGCCTGCATTGTGGCTTGATGCAATTATACTATGTCTTGTAAATCCTAGTTCCTGTGATAATAACAAGGATTAATGGCAATCATGTTAACGACTTCAAGATTGGATTATATCTGAGTCAATCTCTTCTGAAATATAAAAGGAATCCGACAAGCAATCAGAGGTCAGAGAGGCCTCCTACCATCAGGAAGGGAAAGCCGAAAGCAGAGCACATCTTTGGATGCTGGGTCCATGCACGAAGAACCTTCTAAACACAAAAGCAGCTTGATATGAAGCTTGTAGCTCCAATGAACACCAGGCCTGTTGTTGTTGCTGTTACTAAGTGCCGCAGAGTCGTAGATGACTCATAGCAACCCTATGAACAGAAGACTTGAACACTTGTATAACTTTCATCATTTCTCCACATTCATAGAGTTTCTGGAGGCAAGCTATTTGGAAGTGGATGTCACTCCTTCTTCCAAGCTTGTTTTAATAGGGAAGCTTCACCAAACACTGTCCACCATGGGGAACCATGATAACATTTGACACATCAATGTCACAATGTTTAGCATCACAGCAACCACGAGTTACCTTTGTACAGCAAGTGGACAGATCAGTGCTGTACCACTTAGAAACACTGAAACACCTAGAGACACTGAAAGAAGACAAGACCAACAAAGAGAGAGAGCTAGTGTCCTTAACTTGGACTTCTTGACTCCTAAACTCTGTGTGGATCACAACAATTATGGCTAGCGATGAGGAGAAAGAGAATCCCAGGACACTTAACCAAGCTCACGTGAAACCTAGACCTAGACCAAAAGGCTGTTTCCCAAATAGAGAAGGGAATACTGCATGGTTTAAAACCAAGAAAGGTGTGCATTAGGGCTGTGTCTTTTCTCCATACCTATCCAAGCTGCATGCTAAGGAAATCACACAAGAAACTGAAATTTATAAAAAAGAATGTAGCATCAGGATCAGAGGAAAACTCATCAACAATCTGTGTTATGCAGATGACACAATTTGCTTCCCAAAAGGAATCAAGGACTGCAGTCTGCAATATGGATTACATCTCAACATCAAGGAAATAACAGTTCTCCACTGGACCAATAGGCATCATCATGACAGACGGAGAAAAGATTGAAGTGATCAATCATTTCATCCTACTTGGATCCACAATCCACATCCTTGGTACCAGTAGTCCAGAAATGAGAAGGTGTGTTGCATTGGGAAAATCTGCTGTCAAAGACCTCTCCACAATGCTAAGGAGCAACGGTGTTAGTTTAAAGGCACCTGTTCAAGCCATGGTCTTTTCTATGCATTGGAAAGTTGGACAGTGAATAAGGATGACAGTGAATCAATGCTTTTGAGTTGTGGTGTTGTAGAACGGTACTGAATATCCCACTGAATGTGCAATAACTGAAAAAAAAAATATCTTGGAGAACTCAAAACCAGGGTGCTCCACGGAGGCGGGGATGTTACAGCTTCATCTCTCATACTGTAGGAGGGACTAGAGCTTGGAAAAAGCTATGCATGATAAGATGGTGGGTCAGCAAAAGAGAGGAAGATTGTCAGCTAGATGAGTACACAGTGACTGTCACCATGAACTCAAATGTATCAGAGGTGACGAGGAGGCTACAGGATACGACAGGGTTCAGATTCCGGTTCACAGGATCACTACCCAGTCAACTCCACAGAAGTAACTCCTGATGGTGATCCCTAACAACTGCGTTGTTGTTAAGTGCCATCGCATTGAGCACGACTCATAGCGACCCTAGGAACAAAAGATCTGAAACCTGTTCTATCCTGCGCCATCCTCACACCTCCTGACACACAAGATCCCATTGCAGCAGTCACCGTGTCCATCCACCTCGTCAAGGGTCTTCCTCTCCTTCGCCGACCCTCCGCCCTTCCCAACATCATGTCCTTCTCTTACCACCAAGCCCGACGTATATGAGGCAAACAACAAACCATATGAGAATAAACTGCTGCTTGGCAAAGCCAACCATGTGTGGAGTTTCTGTTCTTGTAGTGTTAGATAACTAAGGTGCCTGGCAGATGACAAAACTGAGGCTCAAAGAAGCCCAATTTTGTGTTGGTGACTCAGTTTGGTTCCACCCCAAGTCTGCATCTACACTGACCATCGAATACCAAATTGAGCATCACCATTGATGGTCCATGTACCAGCCCCTATTTACCTCTCTTCTCTGCTATCCAGACCTCTATCCAACTGCTGCTGACCTGGCTCCAAACACTGATGCCTAACTCCAGGTACTGGCTGTGCAGCCCATGTTGTAAGGTGGGTCTACCCAGCTCTTAGCCCCAGGATTTCCACTTTGTCCACCACTCAGCTTCAGAAAGGTTGTGAGTGTCCCATCATGCTAAATTCCTTGTATGTGTTTGCTGCATCTTATCAAGAATGGACTCACTGGGCCTCACCCCTCAGTTGCAAACATTCTGTTTGCTGTCCTGTCGTGCTCTTGGGTGGAGTCCTCCACATGAAGTTAGTTGGCTTTTCCCAAGAATTTTGACATTCTTGGGCTGTAAAAGATGGGATCTTACCAAATGCATTTCCTGCAGTGCTGGGGTGCCGCCCTTATCTCTGGCAGGGGAAGAAATTATCTACGCAGAGGCCAGAACATTCAGACAGCCCCTTGTGTTTTGTCTAGAACTTTCTGGTTCAACCTCCTGCTGAGAATTTTATTCCCATCCTAGATATAAAAAATCCTAATCTACATTTTCACAAGGCCATCAGGTAATTCTCATGCGGTTTGGTGCCAATGAGTCGAGTGTAGCTCACGGTAACCCTATGACGAACAAATCCGAGTCCTGTCCTGTCCTGTGCCCCCCTTATCCTCTCTGACATACTTGAGCCCATTGCTACACTTATTGTCAGTCTATCCTGTCCAAAGTCTTCCTCTCTTTCTCCGACCCTCCACCTTCCCAAGCATGATGTCCCTCTCCAATGAATAGCCTCTCCTAGCAACATGCCCAAAGGATGTGAGATGAAATTTTATCATCCTTACCCCCAAGGAGCACACTGGCTATACCTTTTCCAAGACATATCTGTTCGTTCTTTCGGCAGTCCATGGACTATTCAGTACTCCAACATCACAATTCAAGGCATCCATTCTTCTGTCTTCCTAATTCATTGTTCAGCTCTCAGCAGTATGGCAAGTGATTGGGAAAAAAAACCAAGGCCTGACTCAAGTGTACCTTAGTCTTCAAAGTAACATCATTGCTCCTCAATAATTTGGAGAGGTCCATGAGTGCAGACTTTCTTAGTGGTGATCCCTTCTAACTTGACCCCCACGGAATCTTTGACCATGGCAGTCCTGGACTTAGAAAGGTTAATGCTACTCTGTGTGTCTGAAATTCCCTACTTAGTAGGATCTGTGCCAAGTTTCCAAAATAGCTATAAAAAAACACAACATGGCTTAAATCTTTATGGAAACTAGGCACCAGGAAGAGGTGAGTAAGTAAACAGATGAAGGAGTTCTCCTGGGAGGTCTGTAAATGATCCCAAAACATCACTGACTTTTTAAGTGTTATATTTTATTCATACTGGGGATTCCCCCTGGAATCCCAGCTGCAGAATCACCTCAGGGACCACTCAGCCACGATGAGGGGGGTAAGACAGGGCACCAGAAATCCCCAGTCCCCCTTTGCAAGCCAAGTTGTCTCTCTTTAGAAGACCATCTCATTCTACAGGTGATGCTAAGGTCCTGAGTGGCTCCTTCAAATTCCATCACTGATCTGCGTGCACCACACATATATCCAGAATCCCCCCCATCCACGCATCCTGGAGCCTGGTTCCCCTGACTCCCAGTCAGTCCTTGGCCCTCCTCATCTGTGTATTTCTGAATCTCTAAGGCATCTTCGGGGACTCAGGGGAGCTGCCAACACTATGGCTCTGGGTCCCCCTGGCTTCAACCTGAGCACCTTTGCCTATATCAGTGAAAGACTTGGTCTTTTTAAAAGTCTCCAACGGCTTAAAAAGGAAAACGGTTTAAATGCAGCTCTTCTTTTAGTTCTTGTCTTGATCCTAAGTTGATTACAGTAAAGGTGTGTGGTGTCTAACATCAAGAAGCCACAGCAGGCAGTACTGAGAGCGGGTCTGCATTTGGGGCCAGGGATTTGATGATATGGGGAAGCTGTGCTTGTGTGCAAGACAGTGTGGAAGAGACACGCTCCCAAATGTCTGTTGTTGTTGTTGTTAGGTGCTTTCCAGCTAAGTATGATTCATTCTCATCTTGTTAAGTATCGAGTCGAGTGTAGCTCACAGCAACTCTCTGTGAACAACAGCTCTGAACCCTGCCCCATCCTGTGCCGTCCTCATCACCTCTGACCCACGTAAGCCTGTTGCCGCAGTCCTGTGTCAATCCATCTCGTTGAGGGTCTTCCTCTCTTTTTGTGACCCTCTGCTTTTCCAAGCATGTTTTCCCTTTCCAAGGAATAACCTTTCCTAGCAACATGCTCAAAGCACAGGATGCTTCTAACTATTTGTCCTCATTTTGAGTGACTGCCAATCTGAACTCTACCTCTAATATTATAGTCTTCTGTTGTTCATAGAGTTTTCAGAGGCCTATTATTTCAGAATAGCTAGTCCTGCTTCTTAGTTTGTCTTAATCTGGGAGCTCTGCTGATGCCTGTTCATTATAGATCGGTGACCCTTCTAGCATTTGAAACTTGAGTGGAATAGCTTAAAAACATGAACCACTTCACATATTTGTGTACCATCCTAGTGACTAAGAAACTAGGTTCCACAAAGACCCCTGGAACGCATACTGGTGGGAAACCCAGGTCTGGTCTCAGACCAGACTCCCATCACGCTCTGATTTCCTCAGATGTTTCCCAGGATCCCACATCTGATCACCCAGCCCCAATCCGTTGTTCACAACACATGTGCTTCTGAAACTCACAACTACAGAACAGAAGCCCTGCCTCAGCTTTCTCCAGCCCAACAGGAAACAAGCTGTCTTAATGATCTCATGATGCTATGACAGAAAGGCCACAAGGGGGTGGCTTTAACAAACCAAAATGTATCTTCTCACAGCTTGGAGGCTAGAAAACCCTTGTATCTTTCAGCTTCTAGTCTTTATCTCCTTGACTTTCAGGTGGCACGGCATCTATTGTCCGATTTCTGCTTTTTTTTTTTTTTTCTCGTTTGCTGTTTGCTTAATCTGCTCATTGTATCTCAAAAGGGTTGTTTTGAGACACAATGAGCTTGCCCATGGCAGAGACAATGAGAATGGTGCAGGAGAGGGAGAGGTTCCAACCTGTTGTTCCAAGTGTTGCTATGAGTCATAGCTGACCCAAGTGCACCTAACGACTACTACACTAATATTGTCTCCTAAATAGCATAACAAAGAAAACTTACTCCCAAATGAGACTGTAACCATGGATATTAGGGGAGGCGGGGGGAGAATACAACCACAAACCAACAATACTGCCAGCAATCATCAAGGCAAATCCAGCTCCTCTGGCATCATCAGGACCTCTATTTGGTATCTGAGGCTGCACATCCATACAGGAAACTGCCCATCCTTCTCGCTGAGGGGGTGGTGGATTTGAACAGCCAAACTTATGATTAGCAGCCCATCACGTTATGAACTGCACTGCCAGGGCTCGTTAGCCACAGGTACAGGGGTTAGGATTTACAATATATATTTAGGACCACACATCTCAATCTGTAACATTGGCCAAACCTCATGGCCCTTTGAGATCTAGGACCCACCTGCTAGGCACTCAATAAACTACTTCCTGATTTTATTGCTAAATTTGCTGATAAACAAGTGTCTGCTCAAACCAATGGCCCCTGTATCTGTCTCTGCTTTGTGCTGCTCGGGACCTGACAGGACCTCATAGAAAGTAGGCGAGATCAGAGTTTACCGAGGAAATCAATGGAAAAACACATGAATTCATATGCGAGAGTATTGTGGAAACCATAAGGAGCTGGAATCGTAAGTGTAAATCATAATCACCGCTAGTGAGAATGCTGTTGTCACAGTCGCCAGCTGCTCTGTTCTTGTGACACGACACGTTTCTCTAGGAACAAATCACTTTAAGAAAACCAATCAACAACCAAAAATAGCCCCTAAAGTTGTCTTAAAATCAGAACAGTTTCCTTTAACTAGCAAAGAATGTCTCCTTGATCCCTGTGCTCTTTAATTAATCTCATGGGATCAAATTGACAACAGCAACACGAAAGGTTACATAGAAACTTGAGGGGGACAGTGAGTTGATGAAAAGGGGGTGGGTGGGAAACAATGAAGGAAGATGGGCATGACAGAACAATACAAAGACTGCAACCAGTGGTGTCAGCAATGACGGGTGTGCTTCCACAGCCTCCCCTAAGCCCAGTTTGAATTTCTGCAGTTTCCTATTGAAACACTGTTCCAGTAGTTTTAAATAGTCTTCAGCAAGATTTTATTTGTACATGATTGTTGTTATAAACTGTCGAGTCGGAACCTACCTGTAGCTGACCCTTCAGTGGGTTTTCAGAGGCAGTTAATCACATGGGAGGAGATTGCCTATCCTTCTCCCACAGAGCAGCTGGTGGCCTTGAACTGCATACCTTCCGTTTGCAGCACAGCTTCCTGCCACTAGGCTACCAGAGCTCCCTAGTATTTATAATTATATTAATTGTTGTTGTTGTTGTTAGGTGCCGTAGAGTTGTGGATGACTCATAACGACCCTATGAACGAAAGACCTGAGCACCGTTCATAGAGTTTCCGGAGGCAAGCCATTTCAGAAGTGGATGCCATGCATTTGACACATCAGTGTCACCGTGTTTAGCATCACAGCAACCACGAGTTACCTCTGTACAGCAATGCACAGAACAGTGCTATACCACCTAGAAGAATGTTTCACCAAAAAACCCATTTGAACCAGGCCTGAGGGTTGCAGATTAAAAATCACCCACCTTGGGCTTGGTAGCATAACTTTCTGTCCACTAGGCCAATGTACTCTCTCTGTGTTGTTGTTGTTATTGTTGTTAGGTGCCATCGAGTTGTAAGCAACTCATAGTGACTCTATGAACAAAAGGCCTGAGCACTGTTCGTACATAGAGTTTCCAGAGGCAAGCCATTTCGGAAGTGGATGCCGCTCCTGCTTCCAAGCTTATAATATTATTATATTGATATTAATTATTAATAGTAACAATTAATATTATATTAATTCTATTGTTCCAGAATTTCCACACTCTGTTAGATCACTTTGTTTGGAATGGGAACAAGTGAGAGTCTCTTTGTAGTCAATTAAGCAAGTTTTCTAAATTTCTTTGCATAGGTTAGAGAGTTCATCCAAGGCTGCATCTGTTGGGTTAAAACACTTCAATCAGTATTCCATCAATTCCCTGTGTTTTACCAATGCTTCCCTGAAGGGTCTCTGGTACTCAGTGTGGTGGAATGAGGCTGTTTGGCTGTTGTTTTTTTTAGATTCATGCAATTATACAATCCCCACCAGAAGAAGGAATGCACTAAAGATGGCATAGCAGATTCCTACTTAACCCAAGGTGGGAAATGAGGGGTGGATTCTGTATAGCCCATGGGTGGTCACAAAAGACTAAACTCAATTTGTCAGCCTCCCTTGCAGCTGGATGAGACCATGTGACTATATTCTGGCCAATGGGGTGTGGTAAGAATATACAACACTCTTATGCTTGACCCTAAAAGTCTCCTGCAAAGGACTCTCCATTCTCTCTGTCCTCCCTTGAGGACCTGTCGTGCCCCGTGCTGACCAGGAGACGTTCTTCGTCCATGCAGCCTGCCTGTCATGTCTTTCCCACACACCCTCCCACTCTGTGCTCAGCCACATTGGCTTCCCATGTGCTTCTCACCACGTGCCGGGCTCAGTCCGGCTTCAGCCTTTGCTCTAGCTCTTGACCCGGAAGCTCTTCTCTCTAACGTCATGGCTTGTTCTTCCACATCACTCAGTTCTCAACTCAAATGTCATCTTCTCAGGAAGACTTTTCCTCTTGTCATACCTTGTGCTGTGTACCATCAAGTCAGAACCAACTCATAGCTGACCCTCCAATAGTTTTTCAGAGGTAGTAAATGGTACAGGAAGAGATTGCCCATCCACATGTGGAAAAGAGGGTGGATTTGAAAGCTGTACCTTTGGGCGCCAGTGCAACTCTTTACCACTAGGCCATCAGAGCTTAGTCCTAATTTGCTTCATTCCTTTTTCATTATACCCTCAGTAAACATCACCATCTAGAATGATCCTGTCTATCTGTTTGCTTTATCTGAGTTTATACTCTAGAATATAAACTTTCTGAGGTCGGCCCTCTGCCTGTCTTTATGATGGCAACATTCCCAACACCTAGAAGGGAAGATTGCTTTTAAAAGACTTGTTCATTCAGTGAGTGAGTGAACGGATGAATGGATATACTTCCATGCCTTTCACTCAACACATTCATTGCATGGAGTCAGGACTGACTCATAGCTGACCCTCCCGTACATTTCCAGCCGTCAAACACCAAAGGAAATTACCCATCTCATGAAGCTGATGGTAGATTTGAATGGCCACAGAGACATGGCCTGTGGGTTAGTGACACAACTCCCTGCAGATTACACCACCAGAGCTCCCTCCGTCCTGTAACAACACTTGACTAAAAGCCACTTGGCTAGAGCACATAATTCTCCGAATTACCAAGCTTTTCAGAGCAGATTTTAAAATCAACTTGCCTGAGAAAGATGAGCCTGACCGAAAGCTTGAAGTTGTTTTATCTACTCTGTCCATTAAAGAAGGTCTGGGGACCTGAGACACCCCCTCGGAGCAGGGACCTGGCCCGTAGCCCCCACCCTGCTACTCATCATAGAAGTAGTTAGGCAATCATCTGTGAACACATGTGTTTAGTGTTTGTCTTCTCCAAACATTCAAATCCTCCAACAAGAAACAGATGGAGTTGGCTTTGTTCTTGTGGAATCCTTAAAGCCCAGCACCACGTCTGGCATATAGTTTAAAAGCAAAGCAAACACCTCAGTGTCGTCAATTTTAATTCATAGTGTCCACATGTTGTTGTTGTTGTTGTTGTTAAGTGTCGTCGAGTCACAGGCGACCCATAGCGACCCTATGAAGGAGAGTCCTTGTTGTTAAGGGCCGTCGGGTCGCAGGCGACTCATAGCAACCCTATGAAGGAGAGTCCTCAATGCCTGGGTGACTCTCATCCTGTCTCCAGGTTCATAGGGTTTCCGGAGGCAAGCTATTATGGAAGCGGATGCCACTTCTCCTTCTACGCTTGTTTAATTGGGGAGCTCCACCCCACTCTCAGTCTGCATTGGGTAGCCAACCATTAACACATTTGACATATCCGCGTCACAGTGTTCAGCCTCACAGCAACCACAAGTGTACACCAGGGCTATGCGACCTAGAGGAATGTCTGAACAAAAACAATGAAAGACTGGCCTGAGGGCCATGAATTAAAAAGTCACCCACCTTTGTCTTGGTCACATGTTTTCTCTTCACTGGGCCAGCTGATATCTCTCTCTCTCTCTGTTGATGTTATTGTTGTTAAGTGCCATCGAGTAGCAGGTGCAGTAAGACTTAGAGACCACAAGGTCTCCAAGGTTGTAAATCTTTATGCAAGGAGACTCCCCTATCTTTCTTCCAAAGAGGAACTGATGGGTTCTAACTATGAACTTTTCCATTAGCAAACAAGCTCTTTAACCACTAGGCCACCAGGGCTCCTTCGGTACATAGTTGTTGTTAAGTATTGTTGAGTCAGAACAGACCCATAGCTGACCCTCCACTGGGCAAATCACATCCTTCTGTGGAACAGTGCTGGGTTTGAACCACTTGCCTTCAGATTGACAGGGCAACTCCTTCCCACTAAGCCACCAGCGCTCCCTGGTACATAGTGTGTATAAATAAGCCCTTAACCAGTTGTTTGAGTCTTTTCTGGCTCATGGAAACCCCATGTGTGTCAGACCAGAACAGTGCTCCGCAGAGGTTTTAGTGAGTGGCTCTTAAAAGCAGATTTCCAGACCCCTCTCTTGAGGTGACTCTGGGGAGACACAAACTCCCAGCCTTCGATTAGCAGCATGTCTGTTAACTATCTGTCCAGGTGGTTAACATGCTTGACTACGAACTGAGAGCCTGGATGTTCAAGTCTACCCAGAGGGAAGGTCTGCCTATGGACTTCTGAAGAATTGACCCCGGAAAATCCAAGAGGGCCCAGCTCTGCTCTGACACACATGGGGTCATCAAGAATCAAGGTCAACCCTGCAGGTGACCGAGTCTAACATTGTTTAAAACAGAATATATGAATATCAGTTCTTTGAATTTGTGCTTGAGTCAAGCCTGGGAAAGCTGGAACCCGGGTCACATGGTAAGAAAGGGGCAGTGAGGCAGAAACCTGGCAGAGAAGGAAACCGTCGAGTGGTTTCCACTAAAGTGGTTTCCACTAAAGTGAGTTATGCAGATGTGGGGAGATTGCACCTTGTCAGAGGTGGGAAATGCCTGTCAAGTCCTGGCTCCCCAGGTTCGCTCCTTCCAAGTGGGCACAGCAGCAATTCCTTCCATCTCATTGGTGAGTTACAAGCAATCGCCTTTCAAACGTTCCCATCATCACCAATCCATGGCCACACTCCAATTAGCCCAGGCCTGGCAGCAAACCCACCCGTGACCTTTCACATACAACCGTGCCCTCTCCACACCCCTCCGGCCTGTTCCTTTACTGCCCATGTGGTCCTGCTGACCATTCCTGATCTCACTTACTGAAGCCCCGGGGTCTCACCCCACTTCCTTCTTTACTTTCTAAGGCGACAGCTTTAGTTACAAATTCAGATTCAACACCAACTAAACCAATAAATGTCTGCGTGACCTGAGGCAGCTTACTTAACCTCTCTGGTCCTCATTTCCTCTCCGTAAGAGCTCGACTCAAAGAGACAATTAGAGGCCCCTGTGCTCTGGCCGTGTCCAGGTCAGTCTTCATTTCCTCCTGCGTCTCAGCTGGACGGCCCTTCTCACCACCAGAACTTCCTTCACCTGAGAGACTAACTCCACACTCATTGCTCCACCCAAGTAATTCCTGGGCCATCAGCCAGTGCCCTCACCCCCTCTCTGTCCATTTGTCCATCTGTCTCCCAGGACTGTAGCTCCCCCAGGCCCTACACACCTGTGAAAAGAGATGGCTCAGGATTCTTTTCCATTTACAGTGTCTCCCTCAGGGAGTCCTGCCCAGCCCTGCCCTGCACACTTCCAGATTCTACCACTCCACCATGTGATCCTTTGTTTCAGGCAGGGCTTTCTCATGGTAAATAACAAAAAACAATTGTGTAAAGAGGAGAAAGGAGATGCAGAGGGAAGAGGAGGGAAAGGAAGGGGGGGAGGAGAGAGAGAGGAGA
>NW_006399752.1:37571245-37584486 GCF_000299155.1 Elephantulus edwardii | reverse complement strand
GAGGGAAGAGGGTAAGAGAGAGAGGGGGAGGGGAGAGGAGGCGGTGGGGCGGGGAGAGGGAAGTGATGGGAAGAAGATGCAGAGTATAAAGATGTCTGGGGGAAGAGAAGGAGGAGGAAGTGAAGGTGAGGAGGATGAGGAAGGATGAGGAAGAAGGAAGAGGAAAGAATAGAAAGAGCAGGGATGATGGAAGAGGAGTAAATGGAAGGAGTGAAGAATGAGAGGAGGAAGAGGAAGCTGGAGGCGTAGCAGTGGGGGGAGGGGAGGAAAGGAACAGAAGGGGTGGAGGGGCGAGTGGCTGTCGGAGCCCAGCATCCCGCCATCGAGGCTCGCCATCGAGGCTCACGGGGGCGATGGGGTTGAGAGCCGGCTGCCACGTGCTTCTGAGTCATACACTCACCAGCTGCTAGACCTGCCCTTTACCTCGATGTCCAGACAAGGAGCATCCCGCGTAGACACAACGTGCGACAAGGAAGGGCTACGGGCTAAGACTTCCCAGCCCAACTCACTTGCCCTAGAAGGAGGGAAGAGAGATACTGAGACTGCATATGGCCTGATGGGGGTGAAGAGGGGTGGGCTTGGGTGTGGCCGCAGCGGGAAGCCTGCTGTGGGGGAGCAGAAACGAGCTCAGAGCAACCCCATGACATCAGAACAGAAGGTGCTCCTTAAGATTTGCAATGATTCATATTTTTTGAAAGTAGATCCCAAAGTCTTACTTCCACGTCACCTCGAGGTAGACTTGAACCCCCAACCTTTCAGTTTGCAGCTAAACATGTTACCACTTGGCCTAACTCAGGGACACTGCCGAATAACCCACCCACTGCCTTCACGTCAGTTCTAACACAGGGCAACCCTCACTGGGTTTCCAAGGCCGTAAATCTCAAAGAGAGGACTCCTGTCTCCCCCTCGGAGCAGATGGTGGATTTGAACTATTAGCCTTTCAGTCAGCAACCCAGTGCAATGCCCTATTCTCCTGCACAGTCTACTAGAGAGTCATTGGCCTGAAAGGTAAGATGAGAGAAGGCTAGAAAAGAGAAGGGAATGGGGAAGAGGGAACCCAAACCAGCAAAGAGCATAAACAAAAACGTAGCCAGAAAGAAGAGGGCACCCAAAAGGGGACAGCAACTGGGCGAGAACAGTGAGACAGGCCGGAGGGATCGGATTTCACATCAGAGCCCTGGGTTCTGTCTGCTCGCTGGTGTTCTGAGCTCCATCACCACCGAGATGAGACTCATCTGGCCCTTCGCCTGTTACTGTCCAAGGCTGGTGTTTTTCCTTCCAGCGCCTCCTGCCACTTGGGGAATTTTGTGCCTGAGTCAGAGGCCCCATGTCAGCAGGCCCTCAACCATATCACCCACTGGCCTCACTTTGTTCCCAGCAACGCTGGGACTCGGAGGACAGATCTGTCCAGTCTGACAGTCCCGGCTTCAACCCCACTGGACAGGTCTCGCCAGCTGAGCATCCCATTAACTCGACAAAACGCTTCCACGGCACAACTCTGCTTCTTCTGGGTGACTGATGACATGACCAAGGGAGGGGACTGGGCCAGGGGACATAGCCAAGATGGACAGCTAAGTGGGGACAGATCTGAGGCTCTCTGCTGCCCCTCTCCCCAGGGAGATGCCAGCTCCGACCATAGCTTCCATCTTGCCCAGCTGTGAAGAAGATAGTGGGCTCCCAGATTCCACTGGGAGGCAGCCCCTCTTCCTGCTGTCAGCCTGGAGGGAGGGCAGAAAACATAGAAAGAAGCGGAAAGCCTGGCTGTCCTAGATGGCCTCTATTCCTGATCTACTGGGACCTGAGAGCCGAGAGCCTTTACCCAGACAAGGAATGCGTGGCTTACCTCGGACCATAAAAGGGAAGACAGAGGAGCCCACTAACCTCCTCATCCAGGTTTCCCTGCATCTGAGTCTCTAACCATTTCCTTTTTTCCTGCTTCCAGAGGCTCCTGGAATTCCGTGGCTCATAGCCCTTTTCTCTAGCTTCAAGGCCAACATTGACTGACTGAGTCTTTTTCTCATGTCACCCTGATACTGACTCTCCCTCACTAAGAGACCCTTGGTATTAAGGAGCCCTGAATGACCTACTGAGTTAGACGTTAGACTGTGAACTGAAAGACCAGCAGTTCAAACCCACCAGCTGCTCTCAGAAAGAAAAATGGATCTTCTCCTCCCTGAAAGAGCCTTGGAAACCTGCTGGGAGGTTGACATGAGTTGGAACTGACTCACCAGCAGTGGGAAAAGTTTGGTTTGATGACACAGGGTCCACCCAGATAATGCGGGATCAGCTTCTCATTAAAGTCAGCTGACCAGCAACCTCAAATCCTTCTGCAGTCCTAACCCCCCTTGCCATGGTACGTAACCTAGAATAAGGACATTTTTGACAGGGATGGCATTCTCCCTGCATAGCTTCCATGACAGGTTTGTCCGTCCTCCTGGCAGCCTGTGGAATATTCAATATTCTTCAACATCACCATAATGCAGACGCACCAACCCTTCTTTGATCTTCAGAATTCACCAAGCAGAATGTCATGAGGAAGCCAGGATGTGAGGACTCTGCCTCATGTGCTTTGGGTACGTTACCAGGAGGACCAGCCCCTGGAACAGGACGTCATGCTTGGCCAAGTCCAGAATTAGGAAGACTCCCACTGGGATGTAACAATGGCCCCAGCACGTCTGTGACGTTAGTGCAGCACTGGGCAGGGCTCTGTTCTGTTGGACACGGGGTCACTAGGAGTGAGAACCAACTCAACGACAACTAACGACATCGATAAATGACTCTGCTTGCCACAGCCTCCCATGCATTATCAGAACTGTGATGTAGGAGAAGGACAGATCCAATGGCTTTCTAACATCAGGTTGTTTTGGTTTGTTTTTTTTCTGGGAGCTAAAAGAGACTTCTAAAGTCTGTAGACGGATGGCTCCAGGCCTCCAAAGGGCCCTGATCCTAAGACTTCACCAGGAGGGATGACAGGAATCACCTGTTCCCCTTGGATTCTACCTTGGAAACTTGGCACAAGGTCTAGGTGTAAGCTGAAGATTCGTAGAGAGAGTCTTTGCTGAAGAGGCCACAGGTAACCTGAGCCATGAGAAAGCAGAAGCAGAGAGATCCGGATTAGAGAGAGTGGACACTGGAGCCTGACGGTCCAGGAACAAGAGCACTGCGACAGCCTGACAGGGCAGCCACAGAGCAGCGTGAGGTCCGAGGTTCACGACTCTGAGGACCTCCGAGAGGCTCTTCCAGTTACGGTCCTAGGATTGCTGGCCTCGTTAAGCCCGCACCGTGCACGTCCGCTGCATGATGTGGGCTCCCCATAGCAGGTGGCTCCCCAGGCCTGAGCACCACACAGAAGGGACAAAGAGATGAAGGGGTCCTGGTGACTCAAGCCCAGATCCTGGCATCTCTGGAGTTCCAGCCACTCTTCCTTACCTCAATTCCAGGAGTTATCCAACTGAGTCTTCTTTGAGTCTCACAGTGCATGGAACACCTGCATTGTGTTAGGCTCAAAGCCAGGGGTCTGGAGATGCTCTGGAAGATTCGACCCCCTCCTGTTTGTTCAGGAAGTGGACCACCAGGGACAAAACAGCAGGTGCCTCCTGTATGACCATGTGATCCCTCCGCTCTCCCACATCAATCCAACCTAGTAAGATCCCATTTTGTCAGGGGACTTGGGCTGCCCCAGCCTTGGCAAGCCCACTCCCAGATCTACAAAACCCACAGCATCAGTAGTTACTCATTGGTGTGGCCCTGATTCCCTACGGCCATGACTTAGTTTTCCAGGCAACACCCCAGTGCCCATCTTGGGGTGGGGGTGGGGGGTCCTGGTCCAGGTGGAAGTTTCTCAGAGCAAGTGGCCCACCATGAGTCTCCATGGCCTCACAGACAGACATGAAGGGTCTCCAACTGTCCTAAATGAAAATATAATTATTGTTGTTCTTGTTATGTGCCGTCAAGTCACTAGCGACTCTATGTACAAAAGCCCTAAACCCTGCTCTGTCCTGTGCCAACCTCATTGTCTCTGACACACCTACTCCCACTACCTCAATCACTGAATCGATCCATCTCATCGAGGGTCTTCCTCTCCTGTACCATCCCTCCACTCTTCCAAACATGATGTCCCTCTCCAAGGACCAGTCCCTCCTTGCAACATGTCCAGACATGACGAAGCTTCAGAATCTTTGCCTCCAAGGAACAGCCCAGTTTCACCCTCTTCAGGACAAACCTGTTTGTTCTCCTAGTAGTCCATGATATGTGAGTTCAATATTGGGTAACACAGCCCTGATGATGCAAAGGTTAAACACTCAAAAGCTAATGGAAAGGCTGGCAGTTCAAATCCACACCACAGTTTGACAGAAAAAGACCTGGTGATCTGTGACCATAACGATTATGGGCTGGACAACCCTATAGGCAGTTCTCATCTGTCACCTTAGGTCACAGAGTACCATCCACTTGACAGTACCCAACACCGCCACCAGCACCACTGAGGGAAGGTAGGGGGTTCTGGAATCACCAGTGCGAGCTGAGAAGGAACATACATGTCCATCTGGTCACTCCACAGGGCACCCGGCTGCCACTATTGGCTGCCTTTACAGTCGTCCTGACTCCAGGGTGCCACCTTCCCCCCCTTAGACATAGAAGGACAGTTCTTAAAGTGTGCACTGTCGGCAATCATGGCGCATCTAACCTTTGACCCCAGAAAACAGCTACTGAGAGGACATGTCAGGTGCCGCACACACGTCAGCTCATTGATTCCACAACTGATCAGACGGGCCCTGTTCTTGTCTGTATCTAACACAAGACCTTACAAGCAGGAAGGCAAGAGCCTTGTTTCAGATTCACAGCACAACTGCGATCTGGACACTACTGTTTACCTGAGAAGGACCCTGGTGGCATAGTTCAAAGCATACTGGGCCACTCACCAGAAGGTTGAGAGTTCAAACCCACCAGCCAACGTCAGAAGAAAGATGTGTGCTCTCCTCTCACAAAGATTCAGAGCCTCGGAACCTGATGGAGGATTGCGGAGTTGGAATCAACTTAGGCATTTGGGTTTGGGTTGGATTCAGTTCCCAGGCTACCAACTCTCACACCCCTCGGCCTCAATTGACCTTGTTACAAAGGGGTCAGGTGCACTGTGATCCCTGGTGGTTCGCCAAGATGGACCAAAGAAAGCCACCAGGGCAGCAAACTCACTGGACATCCACACAGATCCAGTCCCGGCTCCATGGCCACAGACGTCCAGCCTGAGCCCCTCCGTGTCTGTGAGTGGACCTGAGGGACTGTGATGTGACCAATGTGGGTGTGGGCCACTCTGCCTGGTGTCAAGATCTCTGGGTGAGCGACGTGGTGATGGGAGGGAGAGGGGCTGCACGCGGTGTCCACATCGTCCTAGGAGATGACTAGAAAGGCCATGTGAGACGGCCCATATCTCTCGGGAACACATGGCAGGCATGTTCAATGGGCCCAGATCCTCAGGAAGCAAGACAATAATGTCCCTAATACCCCACACTTTATGTCCTAGCCAGGGAGGGACTTGACTTTAGAGTAAGCATAGAGCTAGTGGACAGGAGGAGAGGGAGTGACAGACAGGTACAACAGAGGGCTCAGGGACCGAGTGGAAGAAGGACGTGTGAGGTACAGGTGGGACATGCCCACCTGACCAGCAAGGGGTACATAGCAGGGCCTGGGGATGTGTCTTCTTGGACTTGGCATTGAATTAATCCCTAGGGAACGCAAATGGGTAAGCACTAGACTAATGAAGCAAAGGCTGGGGATTCGCGTCTAGCCAGAATACCTCAGAGAAAGGCCTAGGATCTACTTCCAAATTATCATCCATAGAAAACCCTACGAATCACAGTTCCGCTCTGACACACAAGGGGGCGCCGTGAGTCAGAATTGAGATGGCAGCTATTTGTTGGAGGAGTTTGTTAACAGTTTTAGGGCCTGGAGGAGAATCCAGTCAGATCTGCTGCTAAAATTCTTAATTACATCTGCAGAGACCCATTGGGGGCCCAAAGGAGGATGTATCTTAGATGCCCCCATGGGGACCCAGTGCATAGGAACTGTCCTGAGAGGGGTGGCAGGCACACAGGCTCCAAGGCAGCTCAGGGGCAGCGTGGTGCCCACGACCAGGCCTGACACACCAGCAGGGCCTACCTTGGGGAAGAGCCCAGTGGGGCAGGGACACTGTCTTCAGGGAGCAGTCCCAACGTGGCTTGGACCCCATTCCTGACTGGACAGCTTCCACCCCAACTCCATCCTTTCATCAGCCAGGGCTGCCTCCTCTTCCCTGCCTTCCTGTCAGGCCTGCCTCAGTTTCCCCGTTTGTCTCAGCGCTCCACACCCAGGGAAGTGAGAAACCACATTTGTTTATTCATTCTGCCACCGCGGATGACACACTCCCTGGGCAGGCTCCGACAGGCTCCGTCGTGTGAGGAAATTCACTTTTACTTCCATTAGCTTTCTATAACGTCCCCAAATAAACCTCCGAGCCAGGAAAGGGGCCAGCAGGAAAGGAGAAGGTCATCTCCTCACTTTCTGAATCACTGCCGTCTGGGAAGAAGGATAAATGTAGTGCCCGGAAGGGTGGCCCCCCACCCACGCCTGCCCAGCGGGGGGCCTGTGACTATTTCTGGCAGCAGGAACTCTGACCTCCCACTTCCACTCATCCTCGGGCTGGTGAGGCCCTCCGTGGGAGGTGGGGCAAGCCTTGGGGACAGCAGGGACAAGACGCCCTCCCACTCAGCCCACTTGTCAGGCTGGTTCCTTCTGGCCCTCTGTTCTCTCCCACCCCCACCTCCCAGGCCTTACCCTTGAGACCCCAGATACAAGGACAGGCTGGGGACCTGGGGAAAAGAGCTCTTTCCTGATCCCCAGTTTGTAACAGTGTCACCAAGGGATCCTGCAGCCCAGGGGTCTCCACATCTCTATCTGTGGCCCATCTCTGCCTGACTCCATCCTCTCTCAGGAACCCTCGCAGGCTCCAGACCACACTCTGGGTCCACTGGGAGCCCACGCGGTGACCACAGGACTGTGGTCTGCACTCATTTCTTGCCTCCCCACAAGTGTTCTTCGTCAGAGGTTCTGAGGAGTAAGAAGTGAATCCCCCTATTATCAGCTCCCACTCAACAAGGCAGAGTACTTTCCACTTGACAAAATGATGTTGCCAATTTGGTGGCCAAGGGAGCTCTGTTGGCTGAGTGGTAAGGAGTTGTGCTACCAACACAAAGGCCCATAGTTCAAAACCACGAACTGCTTCATGGGAGAAAGATGTGGGTGGGCAGTCTCCTTGCTAGTGATTTACTGCTCTGGAAACCCACTGGATGGTCAGCTCTGAGTCAGGACCGACTCGACAATGTTGTTGTTGTTGTTGTTGTTGTGTACCATAGCATTGGAACTGACCCACAGCTGACCATCCAGCGAGTTTTCAGAGGTAGTTAATCACATGGGAAGAGACTGCCCATCCTTCTCCCACAAAGAGGCTGGCGGCCTCGAACCACGTGCCTTCGGGATTGCAGTGCAGCTTCTGGTCACTCTGCCACCAGAACTCCTTGAATACACAACAGTGTATGAGGAGCTGCATTGGCGACCCAAAGGCAGGCGGTGGGAATCCACGGCTATGCTGTGGGAGAAAGATGGACCGTCTCCTCCTGTTATCTGCAGCCTCTGAGAACCTGCTGGAGGGTCAGCCAGGAGTCAGTTCCTACTTGGCAGCACAGAGCAACAGTATCAACTCTGAGAAGGGGAAGGTGGATTCCTAGGTAAGGAGTTGCCAGCCCAGAGGCAGGTGGTTCAAACCCACCAACTGCTCTGCAGGAGAAAGATAGGCAATCTCCTCCCGTGAGATTTACAGCCTCTGAAAACCTGCTAGAGCGCCTGACCTACGAGTTAACTCCAACTCAACGGCACCTAACCGCAATAACAACCATCCTGGGTGGTGGATACAGTCAGACAGACTGCTTAGCTGCTAATCAAGAAGTTGTAGATCAAGTCCACTCAGAGATGCCTCAGAAGAAAGGCCTGGAGATCTGCGGCTGAAAACACCAGCCACTGACAACCCTGAGGAGTGCAGCTGGATACTAACCACAGAAAGTGCCATGAATGAGAGCTGCCTCTACGGAACTGGTTCATTACTACTAGATCGCTTCCCTCATAGGACGGTGATGAGAAGGACCATGAGGGAAAGGACGGGAATGTCCTCTTGCTTCCCAAGTGCATGTGGGGGTTAACCTTGACATTGAGAGAGAAAAGACCATCCTTGTGAGCCATGGACTGGAATAGAAGTGACCTCAGGAGGTGTTTGCTGGACAGATGGATGGATAAGTAAGAATTCTGATGAAGTTCAACAGAAAATAAAATGCATGTTAAATGCTTTTTAATTGTAGTTGATGAAGATTAAATATATCATGGCAGCCAGAAGAAGAGGGCGCCTTAGAAGTGAGGGTGGCTAAGACTTCAACACACAGACTTCAGATCTGAAATCTAGATGAACCAGTCACTGGAGAAGACATCGTGCTCGGTAAAACATCAGCAAACAGAGAAAATTCTCAGCAAGATGGACTGATACAGGGGCTGTAGCAGTGAGCTCAGGCACTAGCCGTGACCGTGAGGATACAGCAGTGAGCTTAGACACTAGCCGTGACCGTGAGGCTGCTGGGGGACCAGGCTGTGTTCCCTTCCTTTGTCCACAGTTACTCTGAAACCGACTCATTTGCACCTAACAGCTCAGTGGAGGTTCCAAGCAGCTCCAGCCGTCTCCATCTGTCCATGAGAGTTACTGTAGCTCCTAGAGTGAGTGTGCCCATGGATTGGTGAACAGAAGAGACAAGGCCCTGCCCTCCTGGGTCCACGGTGGACAAAGACAGCATACAGTGAACAAGCAAACACACCATCATGTTGTGGGTGGCCAGGGGAGACCTCCCAGGGCGATGCAGAGGGAACATGGGTGGCAGGTGCCTTCTTACCTGGGATGGCTGCGAGAAGCTTTCCAAGGGGAGAGTCACTGAGTTGAGACTCAGGATTGGAGAAGGTATTAGCCAGAGAAGAGAAAGGAGAATGGCCCAGAGTGGGGGGAGCTGCCGTGCCAAGGTCCTGTGGCAGGCTAACACTATGTAGTGCAGGGCCAGAGGTGGTAAGGAAGCCTGGAAGGGGTGGGGTGCTCTGGAGGTGAGGTGATGCAGGACCAGGAGAAGGAGCATAGGTCCAGACCCTGAAGTGCTCACAGGCCACAGGGGTGAGAGCCGAGTTGTGTTTTAGATGCATCAGAAGTTATAAAAGAGGGATTTGCATGCTTAACAAATCTCTCTGACAAAAAACAGATCCACAGGGGGCATGAGGGAGTGGGGAGGGGCTGAGTCCAGAAAGAGCTCCCTGAGGGAGCATTTCTAATCAGGGGTCTGCTCTGCATGGCCTTGGGTGGTGGAGACGGGACTTTACATTAGTCAAAGTTTTACTAGAAACAAATTTTTAAAAACTAATGAAAAACTGAGCCTGCAGTTAAGTGCTTGGCGGAGGATAGGTGGCAGGACTGGGCCATCCGGTTGTTGTTGTTGTTTTTATGTGCCATTGAGTCGACCACGACTTACAGCGACCCCGATGCACAATAGCTCTGAACCCTGCTCTATCCTGAGTCCGTCTCTGACACACCTACCTCCATTACCCCAGTTGTGTCAATCCATCTCATCTGGGGTCTTCCTCTACTGTACTGTCCACTTTGACCCTTCCAAGCAGGGTGTCCTCCAAAGACTGGTCCCTCCTGGCTACATGCCCAAAGTGTGTGAGACAGAGTCTCAAAATCCTTGCCTCCATGGGGCAACCTGGTTTCACCCTCTCTAGAACAGGAAGCAAAGTAAAAGGGGTTTTTCTGTGTTTACGTTCTAATCGGTGCTGAACTTTATATGGGATCACACAGTGAGTAGGGGAGTTGGTCCCTGTCAGGATTGAGAACTTGGAACGAGGCTTTGATTCTGAAGGAAGGTGCTGTGGGAAGCCTCCTTGACTGCCAGCCATCTGTAGAAGCAGAACCTTGGCTGTGGTGGAAAGGGTGAAATAGTCGTCTACAGACGAGTAAGGAAACCCACGCTCACCAGCTTGCTGAGTCCTCTACCTCTCATGGAGGTGGGGAGAGAGGAGGTGGGGAGGCCAGGTAGGAGCAGACAGAGGCATGAACACTGACCTCTGGAGCCTCAGTTTCTCCATGGTGCATTCATCTGCATCTGGGGGTCACCTGAAGAAGCCTGCGTGGGTGGACTCTGACGTCAGGGGCTGAGATGAGCTACCTGGTCAGGAAGGGAGGGGGCTGCTGTGCCCAGAAGCCAGGTCTGGAGGTAGCATCAAGGGGACTGTTCACCTGTGAAGGGCACAGGCTGGAGGCCCCAGCCCTGTGGACCTAGTGATGTCACCAAGCAGAGGAATGTGACCCAGAATGCTGCGCTTGTAGCTTCTCCCTCCCAGGGAGGCCCAGGCGCCTTGCAGGGGTTCAGACAGGGTCTAACTAAGCCATGAACTTGATGGACAGCTCCCAGGGAGAGCCAGGAAAGGGTGGGGGAGAGCACTGAGCTGCAGCAGTCCTGGGGCCCTGGGCTGCAGCTGAGAGGTCAGGATGGGGTGGGAGCTCCCCAGGGGGAAAACCATAGCCACCAGAGAGAGGCACTCCATTCCCACGCCAGCTGGGCCGCCTGCTAGCTGGGTGACCTTGGGCTGACTCCCCAATCTCTCTGTTCCTCCACTGTAGGTAAGGTTCAAATGAGTGGTACATAGATGGCACCTTAGCCCACCGCCACTGGGTTGATTCTGGCTCACGGTGACCTGCCTGTAGGATGGGAACTTCTATAGGGTTTCCAAGGCCTTCTAGAATCAGACAGTCACCTTGTTCTCCCATGGAGCAACTCACGGGCCACAAACAGCAACCGTTTGATGTTGTTGTTGTTGTTGTTATGTGCCATTGAGTTGCTTGCGACTCATAGCGACCCTATGTACAACAGCCCTAAACTCTGTTCTATTCTGTGCCAATCGCACTGTCTCTGACACTCCCATCCCGATTACCCCAGTCACTGAATCAATCCACCTCATAGAGGGCCTTCCTCTCCTGCGCTGTCCCTCCACCCTCCCAAGCATGATGTCCTTCTCCAAGGACCAGTCTCTCCTCACAACATGTCCAAAGTCTGTTAGACGGAGCCTCAGAATCCTTGCCTCCAAGGAGCCAACCAGTTTAACCCTTTCCAGGACAAATCTGTTTGTTTTCCTAGCAGTCCATGGTATTCTCAATACTCTTCTCCAGCACCACAGCTCAAAGGCATCAATTCTCCTTCTATCCTCCCTGGTCATTGTCCAACTCTCTGATGCATAACAAGTGATTGCGAAGACCATAGCCTGTATCAGACCCACCTTATTCTCCAGAGAGACACCATTGCTCTTTAGCCACTGCCCCGCCAGGGCTCCTTCCAGACATGAAACAGCACCTGTTACCTCCCCTTTGCAATCTGTCTGGTGGCAGATGGGCGAGCCTTTCCTCTGTGATGGTGGCATGGCTATCATGGTTGCTGTTGTCCTGTAGAGTAGGAACTGACTCATAGCTGACCCTCCAGCGGGTTTTCAGAAGCAGTAAATCACACAGGAGGAAACTGCCCATCTTTCTCCTGCAGAGCAGCTGGTGGATTCGAACCGCCTGCCTTCAGGCTGGCAGCACAGCTCCTTAGCACTACGCCACCAGAGCTCCCTGCGCTGGTGCTGGGTGAGTTCAAACCACCAACCTTCCAGTTAGAGGCCAAGATCACCACCCTGAGGCCACAACTCCAGCTCCCATCTGCTTGAGCTGTAGGAAGTCACTCTGCTCACGGGGTCCCAGTGTCCTGATGACGGTGAGGAGGAAGAAGGTGGTAAGGAGTGGCTTCAGCACAGGGCAGGCCAGCAGTCTAGCTCGCCTGCCAGCTAGTGACCTGGGCTGGGGTCCCTGGAAGTCCTGGCTCAGCAGTCAGCCCCAGGAGAAGTGGGGTTCCATGAGGAATTCTCAGCCCCGGAAGTCCCAGCCGACTGGCCTTGCGGCAGGAAGTGGTGAGCCACCTCTCTTGACCGGCCAGCGGCGCCTGGGACAGGGCGGAAGTGTGGCCTGGCTGACCGGCTGGTGGAGGGTGCTTCCTGCCTGGGGAATCCCCACAGGCCTGGGCCCGGCCGTCCACTCCACCCCGGGCAGCAGAGGGGCAGCCAGGCAAACTGAGGAAGAGGTGGGCTCTCTCCTCCACCTCCATCTCCACCTCTTGCTTTGAATTCCTCCCCATCTCAATGAGGCATTTCCTGGCACAGACAGGAAGGACACTCCGCCCCTCATGAAAGCCTTTGTCCTGCCCCTCAGCAGGGTGATTTCATTATGGTACCGGCTCACTGCTGGCCTATTTGCTCCAAGTCCTGATAACCCCACACAGGACAGACGACACTCTGCTGGTCTCGCTCCAAGTTCAAGGACAATGCCACGCCTAGTTCACTCAGTCCTCACTACAAAGGCACCTTGAACACGGGACACCCTGCTTTCAGCAGTGAGCATCCCTACAGCTTTATTTCTGAACCATGTTTTGTAAATGGAGCCCATGGACATTGAAGCATGCTCAGGGACCAACAAGGTGTGCACAGCACCTGTGCCAGCTGGTGTTCACCTCTCCATTCTCATGGAGCCTTCCAGATGCCCCTTCAGTGGAGAACAGGACGCCCCACAATGTGTGGAGCTTGAGGAGATTTCAGTCCACACGAGGTGAGGGTGATGTGTCTACTTCTGAAAGAGCAGGGAGGGCCAGGCCGTTGACAGATCCAGAGGCTACACTTTGTATTCAAATCGGAACCTGCTCCAGACACAGAAAGAAGACTACAATGTTCTACTAAACACGATGACCTATCTTATCCTTCCTGTTAGGAGCTGCTGAGTGACCACAGCTCAGGATGACCTGGTGGCACCACAGTGCCGTGACAAAGGCACACCCGCTCCTAGAGGCTGATGGATAGGGACCTATTAAGGGGGCATCTGCCTCTGTTACCATGCAGGACCTTTGCAGAGAAAGGTCCTGAACATGAAAGCAGAGGGGTCGTTGTTGCTATGAGCCACTGAGTTGGTTCTGATCACAGCGAACCTACAAACCACAGAACGGAACACTACTGGTCCTGCCCCGCCCTCACAGCCCCGCTGCGCTGATGCCCCGGCTGCAGCCACTGTGTCAAGCCACCCCACTGAAGGTCCTCCTTTTCCTTTTTTTTTTTTT
>NW_006399752.1:37562126-37571145 GCF_000299155.1 Elephantulus edwardii | reverse complement strand
TTTTTTTATTTTGTGTGCGTGTACCGTCAAATCAGATCTGACTGGTACAGGAGGATATTGCGCCTCCTTCTCCGGCAGAGCATCTGGTCCTCCTTTTCCGGCCGGCCGACTCCCTGGTTTTCCAAATAGGATGTCGTTCTCCAGAGACTGGCCCCTCCTGACAAAAATATCCAAAGAACGTGAGATAAAGCCTCACTTTTCTCACTTTGAAGGAGGGAGGATCCCGGCTGCATTTCTTCCAAGATTGTCCTTCTGACAGTCCATGGCATGTTCAACATTCTTTGCCAAACACCATAATTCAAAGACACCAATTCTTTCATCTTCCTTATTCATTGTCCAACTTTCACATGCATAAGAACAGACTGAAAATACCATGGCTTAAAACATGCCTCACATGTATAAACATGCCGTAAGCCGTTCTCCTTGTTTGGTCTTTACTTGGTGCTGATGAAGTTGACACGGGGTCTTTTCCTTGTGCTCCAGGGGTGACCGTTTACAGGGTACCTACAATGTGCCGAGGGAGCTCTGGGGACTTAGCTGCGCTAACCCAAAGGCGCACGGTTCGAATCTACTCTCTGCCCATGCAGTTTGCTGCCTCTGAAAACCCGCTGGAGGGTCAGCTATGAGTCAGTTCCAACTCGACAGCACTCAACAACCACAACATTGTGCTGAGTAGCTCAGGCTGGCGTGTGCTCTGCTGTGAATAAAGGTAACACCTCCCTCCGAGTCTGTCGGCCATTTTTCCAGAACCTTCTGCCTGGGGTGCCAACAGTTAATGCACTCAGCTGCTAACCAAAAGGTTGGGAGTTTGAGTCCCCCTAGAGGTGTCTCTGGGAATGTTCCAGCAATTTGAAAACTCAGTCACCGAGAAGCCTCCAGACCACATTCCGCTCTGACGTAGGCGGGGTCACTGTGAGTCAGCGTGGACTTGGGGACACAGTGGAGTCTGGAACCATGTGCCCTTGGGATGTTGACAGTCCTGCTGGGCCTTCAGGGACACTACAGAGAAGTGGTAGGAGAGAGCCGACCACTGATCCTAGGGGCCACAGACTCGGGCCACGGGCGTCAGGAAAGGCTCCCAGACATTCCCCAAAGAAGAATCAAAGCAACGGCTAGTAAGAAGTGATCCGTACAGAGGTTACAGCACATGCAAAGGTCCAGACCCTCAGGGAACCCCGCCCCAGCAGGAGGAGGTGATTCCTTGAACACAGAGAGCTGCAGGTGAGACTGGACAGGCTGGCCAAGATGACCACAAAAGACAGTTCGTCCTGCCACAATGGTGTCCTGAGCAGGAAGGCCACCAGGGCTACTCAGGATTAAGTTGGTCTCTCCTTGGTCCTCCCTGAACACTGCTGAGCTGGAGGGAGTCGGAATCTTGACAGCCATGAACTTCCCTAGAGCCTCCCAGCCAGGCAGTGAGCTGAGGAAGAGGGTAGAATCAGACAGCGGGTGGGCATTTTACAGGAAGGGTTTGATCGAGTGTTTGTATGGCAACATCGCTGTTAGGTTCTGTCAAAGCAACTGCAACTCACAATATCCCCATGAACAGCAGATGTGAATGCTGGTCCACCCTGTGCCATCCTCACATCTCCAACACGCTTGTGCTCATTGCTTCTGCCACCATGTCTGTCTGTCTCGTTGTGGGGCTTCCTTTCTTACCTTGACCCTCTGCCTTTCCAAGCGTGATGTCCCCCTCCAAGAACGGGCCCTCCAAACAACGTGCCTTAAGATTGTGAGATGGAGTCTCACCATCCTCGCCTCCAGGGGGCACTCTGATGGCACTTTCTCCAGAACAGCCCTGTCCTCTTGGTAGTCCACATGGGATAGGTGGATTGGTGGGTGGATGGATGGATGGATGGATGGATGGATGGATGGATGGAGACATGTAGATAGATATATTATCTTTGGGGCTCTCTCAGACAATGGTATTTATTAAAATGTGAATCATCTAAGTCAAATGTTGAGGATTTACATTTCATCGAGATCTCTGGAATGTTCCAGTTGGCAAGAGCTTCAGAAGGTGTATGTTCTCATCTTTTTTCAATCCCAGACAGTTTCAAATATTTCACAAAAGCCCTAAGTCCTCTCCTCCAGAAGGTGTGTGCACGCGCACACACAGAGCTATATTCTTATTTTAGCGTGTACTCTAGGAAATCACCCACAGACCCCCATCCCCAGTCCAGAAAGCCCAGGGCAAGCAGTTTCAATGTGCTCAAGGGGCTGGTGTGTAAATGACTCCCTGAGTGACCCTGGCCAGGGAGGGACTGTGCTCAGGTGTATGCAGCCTGTCCACAGTGAAGCCACCGCCTTTCTGGGACTCAGCTTCCCCATCTCTACAAGAATAGAGCTTGGTTTGGTTACTGGTTTATAGACTTGGCTCAGAGAAGTTACAAGGAAAGAGAAGACACCAGACAGGGCTCTGGCCTCCTTTCTTTCTCCAACTCCACCAGGCCAGCTTCTCCCTGGTCTCTTTTCAGGAGGGTTTTAAACCTGAAAAAGTGGAAAGCTTGGAACACCCTGGACTTCACAGGAAGAGTCTTGTGGTTTGTCAATAGCTCTCCACGGCAAAACCAGGAAATCCAAGCTGATCTCTCCATGGGGAAAAGCTCACTTCTAGGCACTTCTAAACGTCTGTGTCTCATCCTGGAGTACACTAACTGCCACCAGCAAATGGCTAAGGAAAGGAGTGTATCCTCTGAAACATGGCTGAACTCCTGCCACTGTCGGCCTTGGTCAGCACATGTGACAGTCAAACCAGACTCCAGCTGACCACCTGGCCACACTGTTTATACACCTTTCATGGAAGTTCCCACTGTTTACACTTAAAACTCAGACACAAAACAATCATCTTGGGAAAATAAATAATAATAAGCAACAAATGTCATTTTAGACAAATGTATACAAGGGTGGAGCGTTCCGGAGACCTAACTCAACACCAGAGAAAGAAATTCTGCCCTTGGGAGTTATAGAGTATGCACTTACTACTTAAAAGCATAGATAAAAACCACAGCCTTCAAAATGACTTACATCTCAGCATCAAGAAAGCAAAAATCCTCCACACTGATCCACAGGCAACGCTGCGATGGACGGGGACAAGGCTGGAGTTTGTCAAGGATTTCCTTTTACTTGGAGCTGCAATCCACACCCATGGAAGCAACAGTTAGCAAATCAAACAGTGTATTTATTGCATTGCTAAGTTATGCTGCAAAGGACTTCTTTTTTAAAAGTGCTAAAGAGCAAGGATGTCATTTAGAGGACTAAGGTGCAGTTAGCCCAATTGCAGTATTTTCCATAGGTTTACAAAAGCTAGATAAGGAATATTGAAGAATAATGTATGCCTTTGAAAGTGTGGGTGAAGAATTGTATACTCCATGGACTGTCAGAAGAATAAACAAATTCATCTTCGGATAAGAACAGCCGGAATGTTCCTTAGATAGGAAGACGGTGAACTGGATCTCACCATATGCTTTTAAACATATCGTCAGAAGGGGCCAGACCCCGGAGAAGGACATCATGTTTGATGAAGGAGAGAGTTAGTGAAAAAGAGGAAGGCCTTCAGGAAGAAGGATTAACACAGGGGCTGCACCAAGGGTTTTAGCACGACAGAGATTGTGAGGTGAGGTTGGGGCAGAGCAGGCTCTGCTGCTGACAGGGCCACTGGGATTCAGAGCCAAGTGGAAGGCCCTAAACTGCAGCAGCAGTAGCAGCATTTCATTTCAGGAGAGTGAAAATGGCACGGTGCCTCCAGCTGGCGTCACCTCACCAGGGTTGCTAGGAGACCTGACAGAGTTAGTGCTCTTGTGTTCAGAAAAGTGCCCAGCACACAGCGAAAGGTGCAGAGAGGCCAGCTAATCCTCACCGCACCCTCCAGATGCATCTCAAAGTCCGCTCCATTTTACAGCTGAGCAAACCGAGGCTCCAGCACAAAGTCACTTACTCATAACCCTTGGCGAGGGAGGAAGCAGCTCTTGAACTGAAACCTTGTTACCCAGGACATTCAAACCATCCCAATCCAGGTTCTTCAGGGCAAGCTCCTCTACACAATGGAACATTCCTTTGCAAACTCAGAACTCTCCAGTGTCACTAACCAAGCCCCTTGGATTACAAGGGTTAAGTGGGGCCAGCCTGGGCCCTGCAGTCACACAGCCAGCCCCCTGCCCTCTGCAGACCTGGGTTCTAGACGCTCCAGACAGCCTGGCTCCAGAGGGCTAGGAGCACACAGCTAGGCTGGGGGGGGGGCAGGGAGGGAGTGCCCAGGAGGATGATGACATCATCACCCAGCCCTTGAAAGATGAGCTGTTCCCAACACAGGCTCCAGCAGGGTTCTGGAGAGCTGGACAGTGGCAGCCCCTCTGGACCAGAGACCCTCTGAGGCACTGGTAGCTCACGGCAGACAAGGTGCGTGTGGACTGGGCGTGTGGGCAGGGCTGATCTCGGGCCTCACCTTGGCCAGGAGGGCAGACGGGGACCAGCCGCGGGGACTGGCTCCAGTCCGGGAAAGTTTCTCCCAGGTCCAGGAAGTTTAGGGAAAGTTCTCTTTCTTCCTTTGGTCTGGCATGTGATCTGGGAAGGTTCCTGGGCAGGAAGAAGGGTCCTCATGTCCTAGCGATTTGGGAGGGTTTTCCCTGAAGCCAGGGGGTAGACCAGGCGGCTGTGAGTGTCATTTTTAGTGGCTGAATGTTCGCAGCCCCTGGGTGGACACCTGAAGCCCGCGCCTGAGCCGGCTCCTCAGGGTGGAGAGGGGCGTGGGCTCCAAACAGCAGAGCCCTGCTTGTCCCTCAGGGCAGTGACAAGAAACTGACAGACAGAAATCTCTGGTGCAGTGAACCTGTGTGACCCTGGGCAACTCAGTTAACCTCTCCGAGCCTCCACATCCCCATCGACAAAGTGCTCTCTGCTTTGGTGGTAATGGGTTCCATCAGAGGGCAGATGGGGAGGGCCGTGTAAATGCTGTGTCCATGGACTTGTTAGACATGACCTGTTCTGCCACCTGTTCAGATCCACGCTGCCTGGAATCGAAGGGCAGAGGGTAGGATGGTGCAGTGGTTGAGAGCACCACCTGTCAGCCCTGGTGACTTTGTTGAGCAAGTTATCTTGTCTCAATCTTTTGAGCCATAAAGAGGAGCCTTAAGTTGGCAGGAGAGGCGACACAGTGGTTAAGTGTCCAGCTGTTAACTGAAAAGTCCAGCTCCACCGTAGGAGACAGATGCTGTCGTCTGCTTCTGTAAAGACACCTGGGGGAGGGGGGTGGGCATGTCCGCTCTGTCTCTCAACCCCACCAGGCCCGCCTTCCTCTGGAGAAAGGATTGTAAAGGCTGTGTTTCAGAATAGGCTCAATGATAACAGATTGCATTTGGGGGGTTTGGTTTGGTTTGGTTTGGTTTGGTTTGGTTTGGTTTGGTTTGGTTTGAAGACGGCAAAGTGGCTGCAAACATCTAGCTGGCACCACAGTATGCATGCAGTAGGTGCTCAATAAATGGTCACAATACCCAAGCTCCCGAGAGCGGGCTGCTCTGAGCCAGGCGGAGCAGGCAGCAGTGGGCACCGGCCTCGCAGGCAGGTTGGAGCGTGCCCCTCCCTGAGTCACCCGTTGCCTGTCACTCTCCAAGCCCACAGGAAGAAGGAGCTCCGCTGGGTCTGGGGTGGCGTGAGGCCGGGGCCAGCCCCACCTCTGTTACATGGGCTCAGGTGGGAGTCAGGACAGCCTAGGAAGGGGCTTGAAGAGCAAGGGGCATCTGTGCTGGCCCCACATCTAGAGCCCCCAGGAGGCTCAGCCCAGCTCTCTCCAAACACCCAGAGATCATGTGATTCAAGCCTAGTGGTGCAGTGGGATTATACGGTGGCCTGTTAGTCTAAAGGTTGGTGGTACAAATCCATCAGCTTCTCTTTGGGTGAACAGTGAGGCCATCTGGTCCACTTAAGGTTTTCAGCCTCAGCACCTGATGGAGATTTGTTAGTCAGAACTAGCTTGGCCAAGCAGGCTTTCTGTTTTAAGCTGGTGCAGAGGAGGACACAATCTCAGGGAGAGGAGACAGCCTCGGAAAAGCCCTTTGCTCAATGCCCAGGACAAGAGAGCACACTCTCTGGGACTCGGCTCCACTGTGTGTAAAGAAAAAGAGGAGGCTGGAATGGGGTTATGAGTCTAAGAGCTTCGGTTAGACCAAACTCAGGAGTCAAGGGACCACACAGAGGGCACGCAGAGCCACTGAAACTTGCTCGGAGGAGAACTCTAAGGGCTGGCCCCTCTTCAGAGCCACTCTGTGGTCCTGATCAGGGAGGGGTGGCCCCACAGATGGGCAGGTCCCCTGCAGACCCAGTAGGGACTCATCTTCAAGGTGAAAGCAGGGACCTCACCTGTCCACACACAGCAGTGTTCCCTCCACAGTGTTTGTTGAATGACTGATGGCTAAATACAGGAATGAGTGAATATAGATCACGTTGTTGTCGATGTTTTAGCTGTCGCCAATCGGTTCATGACTCCCAGTGGCCTGGGGCACAGTACAAAATGCTGCCCGCTTCTGTGCCAGCCCCATGATCCCTTGCAGATCAGATATACCGCCGTCCTTTAAGTGGCTGGCCACCAGGCCTTTCTTCCTAGTCTCAGACTGCACAGTGGGGGTGAGCTTTGCTATTTCTGAGGAACATCCAGGATAATAAAGCAGATGGAGCTGACCCCGTGCAAGCCGCTGAGCGGTCAGCAAGAGGCTCGCAGGGGTGTCTCTGTGCAGCACTGGGAGCTCACAGGGAAAAGGAGACCCCAGCCTGTGCACACTCCTGGCCTGAGGCAAACAGGGCACTGACTTCAGGTGTCCTCCCTAGGCCTGAAACTTAAGGTCACACACACACACACACACACACACACACACACACACACGGACCCTGTGGTCGCTATGATCAGGAGCTGTGTGACGTCACTTGAGCCACATCACTGGGTAAACTTCACAAATCCACATGGGGCAGTGCCTGTCCCAGAAAGCCACAATCCGGAATATCATCAGGGGTCTGGGGCCCTGAGGACAGTGCCTGGCAGTGGAAGAGGAGTCTTTTAGGGGTTCTGCACCCCGTGTCCCTAGGAGAGCTCCATTACACAGCAGCTCTGGCTGGGAAGTCACATGTTGGGGAAGGTGTCACCTCTTGGCACCTCCCTCCAGCAGACACGTTGAGGCAGGACACCTCCCTCACACCTGCTTTGCCCAATAGTCATGTGAGGTGGGGTTAGGAGACCCCTGGGTCCCTGCTAAATGGAAGAGTCCTGGAGTGAGTGAACAGAGCACAAGGACTGGAGGGAGAGAATCAGGGAGCAAGAAAGGGAACAGGGTCTGCGGAGGGGGCAGTGCACATCTGTCCAGATGTGCTCGCACGCAGCTGCGGACAGGTCTGGAGCAGGGGGTCTGCTGCAGCCCCCTCCCCCATGTGTGGTAACCAAGACAACAAAGAGACAAAATCTGTGAGGAGTGGAATGAGGTGCGGTCCAAGGTGGTGTAAAGGGTTCAACACTCAGCCGATAACAGAAAGGGCGGTGCTTTTGGAAGGAAGGCTTCCCAAATTGACTTCCTCATGTGGAACTCAGCTCTACCCTGACACACACGGGGTCGTAAGAGGACCAATCCACAGGGAATACAGCCGGTGTTAAATGACTGAGGCCACAGAGTCCCAGAGTGACGCTCCTTCCTGCCATCACCCCCACCCCACCCCACCACCCACCCCACCCCCGCTCCAGACCTGTCCGCGGCTGCGCACGACCACATCTGGACAGATGCGCACTGCCCCCTTTGCAGACCGTGTTCCCTTTCTTGCTCCTCGATTCTCTCCCTCCACTCACTCCGGGACTCTTTCCCCCCTCCTCCGCTCCCCCTCCTCCCCTGCTCATCCTCCCCCCCCTCTTGTCCTCCCCCATGGCCTTCTCCCTGCAGGTTGCTGCTCTCCTCATCCTCCTTCTCCATCTCCTGCTCACCCTCACCTTTCCTGCCCTTCTCCACCTCCATCTCCTCCTCTAAAAAAGAAAAAAAAAACCAACCTAATTGATTTACAAAACTTGAATACATTGTTTTTCACACCAGATCCTTCCAATTTCCCTCATCAACCACCCACTAAATTGTGCAACCCCATGATTAATCCCCTCTCCCCACACATCCTCACCCCTCTCTTCCACCCGCCTCCTTTTTAAAAGACATCTTAAGAGCATGCAGTCTGGAAGTTTAACAGGACAGCAAGTAATAAATGTTGGAGAAGATATGGCCAGGTAGGAACTCTTATACACTGTTGGTGGGATTGTAAAATGGTTCAACCACTCTGGAAGGCAGTTTGACATGACCTCAAAAAGCTGAACATAGAAATTCCATATGACCCAGCTATTCCACTGCTTGGAATAGACCCCAAGAAAATGAAAACTGAGGCACAGAGACTTGTACACCAATGTTCACAGCAGCATTATTCACCATTACAAGAACAAGGAAACAGCCCAAATGTCCAGTCACAACAGAATGGACTGAGAAATGATGGTACATTTACACGATGGAATACTACGCAGCACACAGGAGCAATGATTTTGTAAATCTTTAACATGGGAGGGGCCAGAATACATTATGTCACGTGAACTAGCTCAGTCTTATAAGGACAAATACTGTATAAGATCATTATTATAGAAATAAATAACTAGTAAAATGTGTATGGGGGGAGCAGAGGGGTGAGGATGGGTAGGGGGTTGGTTAATCAAAGCGTCATATAATTTGATGTGTACAGAGCAGGGTGGGTAAAGAAAATGGGAAGGATACAGTATGAAAAACAATGCAAATGAACTTTGTAAGTAAACCAGTATGTTGTTGTTATGTGCGTCGAGTCGTTTGCGACTTATAACGACCCTATGCACAACAGCCCTAAACCCTGCTCTATCCTGCGCCAACTGCACTGCCTCTGACACACCAATCCCAATTACCCCAGTCACCGAATCAATCCATCTCATAGAGGGTCTTCCCCTCCTGCGCCATCCCTCCACCCTCCCAAGCATGATGTCCCTCTC
>NW_006399752.1:37544499-37560676 GCF_000299155.1 Elephantulus edwardii | reverse complement strand
AATTTGTTCTTCAGTTCCTTGAGCTTAAGAAATGCTGAGCGAGTCTGGCCCTTTTGATTTTCTGACTCTAGCTCCTCGCACATTTCATTGTAATATTTTGCTTTGTCATTCCGAGCTGCCTTTTGGAATCTTCTGTTCAGCTCTTTAGTATCTTGAATTCTTCCTTGTGCTTTGGCTTTTCTACGCTCCAGTATAAACTTTAAAATAACTAAATAAAGAGTGTGCCGTCTGGAAGCAGAGGATCAGGATGAAGCCCATCCCTACTTCTCCCCCACTGCATAACCTCAGGCAAGCCGCTCTGTCCCTGTAGCCAAAGATAACAATGTGTTTGGAAACTATGTGAAGAGAGGAGGTGCTGGTGGCACGGTGGGTAAGCAGTTGCACTGTCAACCCAAAGGCGTGCAGTTTGAATCCACCAGCTGAACTGCAGGGGAAAGAAGGTCAGTTTCCTTCTGTGTGACTTACAGCCCCTGGAAATCTGCTGAAAGCCAGACAGTTCTGACTCAGCTGTACAAACCAACATCTAGAACGAGGAGCCCATGAAGGCTTCTGACTGGAGCATGTAGTGCAGCCCTGCTCCGGAATACCACTTTAGCGTGAAAAGGAATGAGGTGAGTCTAAGGTGACTCAATCTGGCTCCGGGGCACATTGCTATATGCAGAGGCGTATGCAGGTGCAGACAGTGTATTCCGGATGCTTCTATTCATGTTAGCGTATCTAAACAACAGACACATTTGTACCTGCTTGTGGTGGTGAGAGATGGACAGACCAGCAGGCGTGGCAGCCTCAGGAGGTTGAAGGCGCTGGAGCAGGGCAGGGAGGGGGACTTCATTAGCACACGCATCTCTCCTAGAAAATTAAAACATTGAGTAAACTACCCAGAATGGAGTGGGACAACTAATAATAATAATGGCAGCCTCTGAGGCCACGGGTGCGTTGTTCAAATGAGCCTGGGTCTCAGGGTGCACACACAGCCGACACCCAGAAGTGCTGCGTTCTCCCCTCTTTGGATCATGGCACTGTTGGCAGAGGTGGACGAAGGCTCGTGTGACTCTAACAGCTCTTCGTAACTGACAGCGCAGCTCCAGAGCTTTCTCTCTCACCCTTTGGGCATGCAGTTAGCAGAGGCTACTTCTTGGAGAGGGACATCACGCCTGCAAAGGTGGAGGGTCAGCAGAAGAGAGGAAGACCCTCCACCAGATAGATGGACACAATGACGGAAGCAGAGGGCTCAAGTGTGTCAGAGACGATGAGGACGGCACAGGGGAGGACAGGGTTCAGATCGGTTCTTTATAAGGCTGCTATGAGTCATAGTCGACTCGATGGCATCACCAACAGCAACATCCCCAGAGGCCTGGGACAACCTCATCCATGGTTTGTCCCCAAGTCTCTTGGGTCAGGAGGGCAACACGGGCTCTCCACAAGTCCTTTTCCTGCTCCTGGCTGCCGGTGTCCACCCACGGCACACACATGAACACACATGTTCTCTTCATACACACGTGCTCTTATGCACATAACTACACATGTATGCATGCGTGCTCACACGTGTTTGTGCGCACTCACACCCTGGCCATGCCCGCCATGTCTCTCTGCTATCTAAATGTCCCCTCAACCAGCCTGTGACACTTCTGCAATGTCCAAACTATAACTGTGAGGTCTCAGGTTCTTTCGCATGAGGCTCCTGAATTTCAGTACAGCTAAGGGTGTGCCTGGGTGAAGAAGGGGGCATGTGGGGAGAGGGGCATGCAAGAGTACCGCCCAGCACCAGGGGACAGGGGCCTGAGCTCCAGCCCTGGCCAAACAGCACCCTTGTCACTCCATGATGCACTTGGTGATGTCACAGTAGAGACCAGCCCTCTAGAGAGGTCACGGGGACACCGAGGCCAGGGGTGAGGTAGGGTTCTGGGTGCACTGGTGGACTTTGCTGCCAGGCAGGAGGTCTCCACTCCCTCAGCGGCCCCTCAGCTGAGCTGCAAGGACTCATTCTCCCCTGGGGGTCTGGATAGCACAGGCCCCCCCCTGCTCCAAGTGGACTAAGACAGGAAACCACTGAAGAAAAAGGCCAACTACAGACTATATCACTGACTATGAGAAGAACAAGCATATGTGTTTTGAAAGATGTGCAGCCCAAGCGCTCCCTGGAAGCAAGGATGGTGAGGCTTTGGCACCGTACGCCAGAGGACATCAAGCTTGTTAGGTAGAGGGTCAGAGGGAAAGAGGAGGACCCTCAAGGAGATGGACAGACACGCTGACTGCAACCAGGAGCTTAACCAAGCACAGCAGAGGTGCATGGGTCAGGGTCAGGGTCAGGGTCAGGGTCAGAGTCAGGCAGGGCTCGGTTGTTGTAGCCTATTTGACAAGACCATACAAAAACACAGAAGAAACAATTCATAACTAATTTAAATATTACCATATTACCGAGAGCTCTTAGACTGCTGTGGTGGAAGCGTTCTGCTGCAAACTAAAAGGTCAAGGGTTCAAACCGCTCCACAGAAGAAAAAGAAGGCAGTTGGCCTCAGTAATGATTGTCGCTGTGGTGTACTGTAGAGTCCAACCCGCACTGACCCGCCTTTCAGAGGCAGTTAATCAATCACACGGGAGGAGACTGACCACCCCTCTGCTGCAGAGCAGCTGGTGGCCTTGAACCGTGTGCCTTCAGGATTGCAGTGGAGCTTCTTGCCACTAGGCCACCAGAGGTCCTTTCTGTAACGGTTAAACCTTAGTAAAGAGAGGCTTGGAAAGCCAGTGGGGTGGATCTACCCCCAGAAAAAAACCAACTCTTAAACTCATTGTCGTCAACTCATAACTGAGCCTTCAGTGGGTTTTCAGAGGCTGTAAATCATTCAGGAGGAGATTGCCCGTCTTTCTCCTGTGGAGCAGCTGGTGAATTCGAACCACCTGCGTTTGGGTTGGCAGCACAACTCCTTAGCCATTAGGCCACCAGAGCTCCATATACTGTCCCACAGGAGCACTCTGAGTCAGACTGACCCGAGGGCAGGGGGCTAACCTTCATTTTCACTTAAAACACAACTGTGCTCATATTTACCCATTCTTACGTAAGCAAGGCCTCGCCTGGGCTGGCTGATTATTGTTCTTCTGTAAACTCACCCGTAATTCATTCTCTATTTAAAAAAGAGAAGGGAAAAACACGAGGTTTACTTAAAAGGTTTTATTACAAAAGTAATTTATGTTCTTTTTAGACAATTTGGAAATGAGCACAAGGAAAAAAGAAAACATAAAAGTTACCCGTGACCTCGGGCTCCGAGGCAGCCCCCACCGCTGGAACTGTGTGGCATTCTGTCTTCCAGATTTTTCTCTTGGGGATAATGGGCACCCAGCCTTGTCACTTGATGTGGTATCAGAAGTAGCCACTCATTTCTGGGAAACTCTCTGGAGCACCATCTTTCATGTGGGCTTATTATCCTCACCGCCATGTGATTTAGAGCTCTGGAGACACATGGGGGTTCAGCTCTGACTCGACAGGACAGAGGGAGGGAGTTCCTGTTGGTCGCTGAAGAGACAGAGTCATGTGTTAAACCAGTTGCCTGGGGGGCCGTGTGGTGTGCTCTTTTGTTTTCAGTCTTCAACCTGGCGGGGAGGGCATGGGTGGTTTAGTGGCAGAGCGCTTGCCTTCCACGTGGGAGACCTGGGTTTGATTCCTGACCATGCACCTCATGTGCTGTTAGTGGAAGTTGGGCTGCTGCTAGGAGACTGAGCAGGTTCTAATCAAGCTTCTAGACTATGTTAGACTATGAAGAAAGGCCTGGTGATCTCTCAAGCGATGAAAATGCCCAGACTCACAATGGTCTGAGCTGCAGGTGCTCACAGGTCGACACAGGGCTGAGTCAGGGGCCAACGCCATGATGACAGCTCAATGATGAGGGATATTGGAGAACAGAGCTTTTTCTATTATTATTTTCATATACGCCAAGCAAAAAGGAAAAGACATTTTAGGTATTTTTTAGGTACTTTGCTAAATATTCAGTGAACTTTGCAGAGGCAGGTTTTGGGGTGACTCACCCCTGTCCTCCTGCCAGTGCTGAGAAGAGGCAGCCTGCCTCCCTAGCCTGTGGCTGCTCCATTCAGTGCCAGCAAAGCAGGTCAGTGTGCTGTTACCTCAATTCAGGGTTCCTGCAGGAATCTGGGACGTGCCCTGGAGATAGAGGAGCCAGCACAGCAGCAGATGCAGGTTCCAACTGGTTCTAAATAGAACACACCTAGGACTAACCAATCCATCTTAACCAGAAAGGAACTGGAGGCTCCCAGAGGGAAGCAGATGCAGGGGAGAGCCATCTGCCTGTCTGCCAGGCTTAGAGCAGGCTGTGTGGGAAGTGAGCCTTGGGACAGCCCCCTGTCAGCTCTGGCTCCTTGTAAGTGGACACAGCAGGCAGGGCCTGCAGGACAGTGAAAGAGGAAGGGACCAGGAAAGCTGGTGCACATTAGGGCTGCACCAAAGTGCTCTCAATCCCCTGCTCGGGAAGTGGGGATCTGTTGCAGACCGAGGGTAGAGTAATAATGAGACAGGCCACCAAGAATGAGATAAGAGAGTAAAGACAGGGGGCCAGCAGTCCTGATGACTGAAGTGCCCAAGCCAGGCCTCTCTGTGTATTTATTGAGAATCATCAGGAAGGTAAATAAAGGATAATCACAAGGGAGTAGAAAACAAAAACAAAGGATCATGGGGGAGTCTTTAGCAGATAAGGTGGAGTTCTCTATTGTTTACCTTATGCTAATCTCAGGAGGGAGGGATTCAGTAAATACAAACTAAGAATGATGTTGGCTCTTCAGGAATGCCTTAGTGCCTCAGGGTGAAAGCCAGCTTGTATTACGCCTCCTGATAGGGCTGTTCATTCATAGGGTCACTATGACGGCACCAAACAACAACAACATATCCTGATAGAGCATTTGGTTTATTATTAATATTAAATTTGATATTCAGCTTCCCACAGGGATCCTCTCCCTGCTTTGGCCCCAGAGATGATGAATCTAGCTCAGTATGTGGTCTAAGCTCCCCACAGGGTCTCTGAAGCCCAATCCACACCGCCAAAGTCTGGTTGCAGGGCCTCAGGAAGCCCAGCCCACACACAGAAGAGCATTCCTCACCTCTATCTGTGAGCAACATGGCAATGCATAAGAAGTGGAAACCTTGGGCGCTCTGGAGGAGCCCTGGTGGTGCGGGGTGGGTGAAACACAGGGCTGCTAAGCGGAAGGTCAGCTGTTCGAATTCACCAGCTACTCTACAGGGGCAAGATGGACTGTCTTCTCCTGTAAAATTTGCAGAAACTACAAAACCGGTCTTTGCCTTGTCATAGTTAGGGGGCCCCATGTCTTCTCTGAGTGCATTTTTATACTAAGACTTGGGGGCACTGCATCGCTGTTGCGTCCCTCTTGCAGTGCTGTCTGGAGCTTTAAGGAGTACCAGGTACCTCCAAGCCCTTTCACACTGTCTGCACCTCCAAAATCTCCATGTTGTGTGCTTTTAATACGTGTGGATTCCAGCCAGAAAAAAGATGAGAAACAAGGGGGCCATGGTGTCGGGGTGACAGCTGCACATGGCCCTAAAGTTTAAGTTCCTGGGATTTAGAGGCCCGTAGCAAGCTGAGCCTGAAGTGTGCCTGACCCACGCCATGATCTTTTCAATCGCTTTTCATGAATCTGACCGCTGGACAGGAAACGTGTTTGCTCTTGTGTTCCATCAAGTCATAACAATAACTGACCCTCTAGCAAGTTTCCAGAGACTTTAAAATACATGAGGGTAGATTTCCCATCTTTCATCATCAGTATCATTGATAAATTCAAATCACATGTCTTTGTGTAGGTGGTATAACTTCCTGATCTACTAGACACCTATTAGGTTATACTAGGTGAAGCCAGGCTGCTCCTTGGAGGCAAGGATTCTGAAACTTCGTCTGACATACTTTGGACATGTTGCAAGGCAGGATCAGTCCACAGAGAGGGACGTCATGCTTGGGAGGGTGGAGGGACAGCGCAGGAGAGGAAGACCCTCCGTGAGTTGGATTGATTCAGTCACTGGTGTAATGGAGATAAGTGTGTCAGAGACAATAAGATTGGCAAGGGATAGGGCAGGGTTTAGGGCTGTAGAAAAGCATGTCATGTGTGTTAACTTGGAGGGTCCCCAAAAGGGAGCGAGCCCCTCCGTGAGATGGATTAAGGCAGTGGCCATGACAATGGCTCAGCTGGGATGGTGATTGTTAAGATGGTGTGGAATCCTTTCATTCTGTCGTGCATAGGACTGCTCCAAGCTGGCACTGAGTCCACAGCATCTAACAATAGCATTCCAATAGCCAGAAGACACCCCTCAGCACACAGAGACAATGCAGCCTTTAAAATAAATAAAACAGTTGATTAGACACCTCTCCAAAGAAGCGATACAAATGGCCCACAAGCACGTGAAAGATGCTCAAGACCCTTCGGCATCAGGAAATGCAAATCAAAAATCCCCCCATGAAAGGAAAACAAACCCAGACCACAAACAAAAGTCCCTCCATGGAAAAACGAGCAATGTCCTCTGGTGTGATTTACTGACTCGGAAAACCAGCCGGAGGATCGGCTATGAGTTAGTTCTGGCTCGATGGCACCAAACAACAACAACAACAACAACGAGAGAGCCTTCTCACCCACTAGGGCAGCTGCTTTCAAAATCTATTTGAAAATATAATAGGTGTTGGCAGGAACTCAGAGACCTTGAAACTCTCTCTGATCCATTGCTGGTAGCTCAGCCATCATGGAAAACAGTTTGGCAGTCCCTCGAGTTAAACATAGAATTCCTAGTTTTTAAAAAGAAGGAGGTAAAAGAAAAAAACAACCAAAAAACCTCACTGCCTGGAGTCCACTCTTCCGCTTCGAGAGCCTTCAGGACAGAGCACAGCTGCCCCCTGTGGTCACTCCCTGGGGAAACAGGCTGCACTGGCCAGTGGAGTCCAAGCCAAGCTTTTGGTTAGCAGCCAGGTGATTGGTGGTTGTTACTAGGTGTCATCAAGTTGATTCCGACTCAGAGCAACCCCATATATACAACAGAACAAGGCACAGCATTCCATTTCCAGGTATAAACCCAAGCCAACTGAAAACAGAAACAAATATAATTTCATGCCAATGTTCATAGCAGCCTTGTTCACAATAGCAAAAGGTGGAAACAGCCCAAATGTCAACAGGATGAATGAGTAAATAAAGTGTGGTGCATACGTACAATAGAATATTCTTTCCCTATAAAAATTAATGACTCTGACACACGTTACTTCTAGAATGAGCTTCAGAAACATCATGCTAAAGTAAAACAAGGCACGCACATACCGTGTGGTTCTGTGTTATATGTTGTTGCTGCTGTTATATGCTGTCAAGTCTTCTACTTATAGAAACCCTGTGAACTGTGGCTCTGAACGTGGCCCTGTCCTGAGCCATCCTCATCACCTGTGACACGGCTGACCCCATTGCCACAGTCACCCTGTCAGTCCATCTCATCCAGGGTCTTCCTCTCCTGCACTGATCCTCTGCTTGCTTGCTTCTCAGGATGAGGAGCTCACTACCTTCCCAGGGCAGCTCATTAACACCTTTAGGGACACAGTCATGGAAAGTTCTTCTGAGTCCCCTCCTATATTCCCTCATCCTCCTGCTGAGTGATGGATGCAGGACTAGAACCCAGGGCTTTGACACCTGGTCCCTCTTCAACAGTTGCCCACACCTCTCTGCTATAATCTGAGACAAGGACAGGACCTTCATTGGATGAGAGGTCAGGAAAGGCTTCTCAGAGGAGGAGGCATTTGAGAAGGCACTGGAAGGGTAGGGCTAGGATGGTGCTAGGTATCTCCATTCTCTGTGGACTGCGTACTGCCCACCACATGTGTGCTGTGTGCCTCTGGAACCTGGTGAACAGAGCCTAGGAGCAGAAAACTGTGATGGATGGGGAGAAGGAAGGGAAGGGAAGGGAAGGGAAGGGAAGGGAAGGGAAGGGAAGGAAAGAAGGAAGGAAGGACGGACCAAGGCAGCCCAATGGCAGTAGCACAGTCCCTTTCAGAGCCAAGCACATATTGTGGAAGCCTTTCCACCCCAGTATAACAAAATCCCTGTGTAGCACAAACAGTTAAAACACTCAGTTTCTGTGACTAGTGGTTCCAATCTATCCAGGGATGCCTCAGAGCAATTTCCTCTGCACACAAGAGGTAGTGTGGCTCAGAGGGAACTTGACACAAACTGGATTGGTGTTTGGGTATTACAGTGTGTAGGAAGGGACAAAATTCCTCCTGCCCCAAACTCCCAGCTACACACATCCCCTGTGTAGGCACAGGGCAGGGAGGATCAAGAGCCCTGCTGGACTTAAGGAACCCTTCTTCCTCTGGAGCTGGGCAGAGCCTCACCTAACTGCTTCTTCCTCCCCGCGTCTGTGAACCCGGTGGGTGAGAGGAGAGGTCACACCCTGCTGGCACGTGGTGGTGGAGCCAGGCCAGTTGGCAGCTCAGAGGGGGCACCTCGCCTGCAGGGCTCAGTCCACCTTGTCAGGACCTGCAGCGGCCTGTGCAGTCTGAGGACACTGGGCTCCACTCACTGCCCGCCCCCCCAGCCTGCTCCTGAAGAACTGCTTTTGGGGAATGCTAACTCCCTTCTGGACCAACAACCTTCCCTCCTTATGTGGCTCTTGGTTCTACTGTCCATGAATCCTGGTGGGACAGTGAGTTAAGCATTGGGATACTAACAAGGAGGCCAGTGACGTTCTCCAGGGAAAATGGGACACCCAGCCTCGATGAAGATGTCCAGTCTAATCTACGGGGCAATTGTACTTTCTCCTGGGGGTGGTGTTGGTGTTTGTTGTGTGCCATTGGCTCAAAAGCAACTCAGAGCTGACCCTCCAGTGGGTTTTCAGAGGCCATAAATGGGACAGGGGAAGAGTGCCCATCCTTCTCCCACGGAGCAGTTGGCGGATTTAAACCACGTGCGTTTGGGCTTGTAGAGCACCTTCTCCCCACTAAAGCCACCCATCGTTGTGAGCGTCGAGTCGGAACCAGCCTGGAACTGATCCTCCACCGGGTTTGCAGAGGCAGTAAACTCACAGGAGGAGACTGCCCTTCCTCTTCTTACACAGCACCTGGTGGATTCGAACTGCTAGCCCTTGGGATTGCAGCACAGCTTCTTATCACTAGGCCTTGAGAGTCAGAATCAACTCAACAGCTGAGAACAGGGGAGCATTGGTGGTGCAGTGAGCTAAGCAGTCTGCTTCCAGAAAGGTCTCCAGTCTCAGAAACCCCATGGAGCACATGCGCTCCGACCTACAGGTCACAATGAGTCCGGACTGACTCAGCAGCAGGGGACCAGGTGGCTTTGCTGTCCGTGAGGATTTCTACTTCCTCTAATTATTAAGTTATTTATGTGCTCACGGCCGGACACCTTGGAAACAAGGGCAGAGAAGGCAGAAGTCTTCATCCTCACGCAAAGGCTCCTGACGTCTTGGTATGTGGCTGTCCCCTGCTCAGGGGTTTGAGGCATGACGTTTAAAACATATTCACAATTGGACAGTGCTGTGCATGCAGCTCGCTGTCCTCACCACGAATGCAGGCAGCTGGGAGATCGAAAAAGGGTCTATAAAAAACAGGTGTCGTTGGGCAGACACCAGCTCCCAGCAGCTCCTTGCATGCCAGAGTTGGCCACGCTCCACGGAGACTTAAATAACTGATTTTCTTCAATTTTTTGAAATTTTATACTGATTTATTTACAAAGTTCCAACACATTGTTTTTAGCACAAGATACTTCCCATTTCCTTCACCCCACCCATCCATCAAATTGTGTGACCCAGTGATTAACACCCAGCCCTCCTCCACCCATCTTCACCCCTCTGCTTCCACTCCCCGCCCCCCGGTCCCTCAGATTCATTCTACAGTGATTTTTATACCGTATTTGTCTTCATAGGATTCAGTTAGTTCACTCAGCATATTGTTCTCTAGTCCTTCACAAGTTAGGTAGAAATTTAGGGAGCTCTGGTGGCCTATTGGCAAGAAACTATGCTGCAATCCCAATTTAGGTAAAAGTTACAAAATTGTTGCTCCTGCATGCTGCATAGTATTCCATTGTGGTACATTTGTACCACAACATCTGGACATCTGGGCTGTTTCCATGCTCTTGTGATGGTGAAGAATGCTGTTATGAACAGTGGTGTACAAGTCTCCATTTGATCCTCAGTTCTCACTTTCTCGGGGTATATCCAAGCAATGGAATAGCTGGATCATATGGAATTTCCGTGGTCAGCTTTTTGAGGAAGCGCCAAAGTGCCTTCCAGAGTGGTTGTACCATTATACAATCTCACCAACAATGTATGAGAGTTCCTATCTCACCACATCCTCTCCAACGTTTATTACTTGCTGCCCTGTTAAACTTTGCCACTGTTACTAGAGTGAGATGGTATCTCATTGTGGGTTTGATTTGCATCTCTCTATCACCTGTGATTTGGAACATTTCTTCATGTGTCTGTTGGCTACCTGAATGTCCTCCTCTGTGAAAATTCTTTGCAAGTCTTTTGCCCATATTGTAATTAGGTAATCAGTCTTTTTCTTGTGAAGGCCCAGGAGTATTCTGTAAACTTTCAAATAACCTATTTTTTTTAACTGGCTAGCCATGCTTTTTTCCAGGCATCTGTGGGTGGACTAGAACTTCCAGTCTTTCCAGTTAGCTGCCAAGTGTTTTACCTGTGTGCATCAATCACCTAGGGATACAAAGAATGGGGGTGGGGATGGTCAACTGGTGGTTGTTAGTTATAGATTGTTGTTGCTGGTTGCTGGTTGGATGGTCATGGTAGTGGTTACTGGTTGGATGGCTGTGGTGGTTGCTGCTGGTTGGATGGTCGTGGTGGTTATTGCTGGTTCGATGGTCGTGGTGATTGTTGCTGGTTGGATGGCCATCGTGGTGGTTGCTGGTTCGATGGTCATGGTGGTTGTTGCTGGTTGGATGATTGTGGTGGTTGTTGCTTGTTGGATGGTTGTGGTGGTTGTTGCTTGTTGGATGGTTGTGGTGGTTGTTGCTGGTGATTGTTTTTAGGTGACATCAAGTTAATTTTAACTCATTGAAATTCCATGTGGAGGAGCAGAATTACCCCATAGAGTTTTCCAAGTTATAGAATTTGCAGGAGCAGATTGCCAGATCTTTCTCCTATGAAGATACTGTGTGGATTCAAACCATCGACCTTTCAGCCAGCAGCCAAGAGCTTCGTTATTGAGTCACCAGGATTCCTTGATGTAAAGAATAACAGAAGCCAAATCCACGGCCGCTGCATTGATGCCAGCTCCTAGGGATCCTGCAGCGCGGAGCTGAACTACCCTGCAGGCTTTCTCGGCCCGTCATCTTCACAGGAGCAAACTGCCTGCTCCCGCCCCCACAGAGCGAGCTGGTGACGGGTTCAGACCACTTGGCCTTTTGATTAGGAGCTGCACCCTTAACCTCTGTTCAAAGGCTTCTGGGGAGGGGAGGAATAGACCCCCAAAACCAAACCCACTGCCACCTGGTTGATTCCAGCTCACGTGACCAGCCCCCACGGGCTTTCAGAGACTATAACCTTGACAGAAAGAATCTGGCACTCCTCTTCTCTGGAGCAGCATGTGGATTCAAGCTGCCAAGTTTTCAGTTAATGGGTCAACACTTAACCCAGTCCACCACTAGGGTTCTCTAGGGGAGAGAATAAAACCACACTGCACCTCCGTCAAGTCAGTCCCAACCCTCCATTGGGTTTTCACAGCTTCAGATCTTTCCAGGAGGTCCCAAACTTCCTTCCCAAGAGCAACTAGTGGCTCCAAACCCCTAACTTCTCAGGTAGCAGTCTGATAGATTATGCACCAGGTGTGTTGGAGTCAGAGAAGGTTTCAGAGCTATTGTACGTAAGGTCGCTATGAGTCACAGGTGACTTGACAGCACATAACAACAACTACCACCATCAGGATTCCTTAGGGGAAAGAATCGGCACCTAGAAATCAGAATCCCAGGACCCAAGTTCAAGGTTAATCTCTGGCATTACACTGGCTGTGTGTCCGTGAGGAAAATGCCCACCATCTCTGAGCCTCCATGTCCAGCTCGGCGGCATGAGCAGTTCAGATGAGGAATTTATTGTCCAGGAGCCTATAAGGTTCAGCCAGGGTGGGCTTCAGGGAGGAGAGAGGAGGACCAGAGTTGGTGCAATACCACGACGCTTCACATGAGAGCAGTTTCCTGGGGAGCTTCAACCAGACCCCTGACCTCAGGGTTCTCGGACGCCTCCAACTCAGGCCAGACCTCTGAAATCCCCCTCCAGCAAGAGACAGGCAAGGCGCGTGTCCCAGGGTGGCATTTACGACTTGGGTGGCTTTGGGAATTTCTCCCCTCCCTTCTGTGAAGGAGAGGGTGGGGTAGACCGGGCATTCCCTTTTTAAGCAGCAAGACTCCTTCCTCCACTGAAATTGTTGGCAGGAGTCCTATATGGGGCGGTGAAAGGGAAATGCCAACAGTTGCCAAGCATTTAAAATGCATCACGGATTGTGCTATGTTTTCCACTCAGTGACTTACTTAATACACAATCATCCCCCAAAAGTAGGAGCTATTCTTATCCCCCTTTGACAGATGAAGAAACTGGCACCGTGTGTGGTAAAGCTACTTGCTCAGGGTTGCACGCAGCCAGCAAGTATGCAAGCTGGGATTCCAACTGGTACCCAACTTAGCTCACCCCATGAAACCACAAGTCCCTGTAGTCTAAGCCCCAGGGTCAGCTCCAGGCCCCTGGCACATCCACTCCCACGCTCGCACAAACACACATGCACAAACACACATATGTGCACATCCACACACAGACACGTGCTCACGCATGAACACACACTTAAAAGTGAATGCCTATGCACACATGCAAAGTACATATGTGTACATGCATAAGTACAGTTAACACAAATATGAACATGCATGCACTCACCCATGCACAAATACCGACATGTAAATACACATATCTGTGTATCCTGTATGTCCACCATGCACATGAACACATGCGTACAGCACCTGCGTGTACGTATATGCACATACACAGTGAACACATGGACACAAATACATGCACATGCATGCCCACATGTGTACGTGTGCAGACACGCACATATACAGCATCTACAAATAGCACACATGCACAAATACACACATGCGTGTGTACGACATAGACACATACACAAACACACACAGGTGCACACATCACAAGCATACGCATATACAAGTACATATCACGCGCACACACACCAGGGCCCCACCCAGCTCATTCCAGCCTCGAAGCAAAATTGGCAGCTGTCTAGATCTGGAGAGCAAACATGTCTTGCGGTTGATCAAGGGTTCTTTAGAGCAGAGGGGGAGGAAAGAGCTTTGTCCCCCAGCTGGAAGCTGCCCAGAGGGGCTGCTAATTTCCTAGTCCTTCCGAGATCCCTGAAGCCTCGGTGGTGTAAGAGACAAGCATTTGGCTGCCATCCTAACATCAGCGATTCAAACAGCCAACCACTCCTGCCAGAGAAAAGTGAGGCAGAGTCCATAGAGATTTACAGCCTTGGGACCATTTTGTTGTTGTGTAATGTCAACTCAGAACTGACTCATAGCTGACCCTCCAGCAGGTTTTCAGATGCAGTAAATCACACAGGAGAAGATTGCCCATCCTTCTCCTTTGGGGCAGCTGGTGGATTCAAACGGCATGCCATTGGGACTGCAGGGCAGCTTTTTACCACTAGGCCACCAGAGCTCCCTTGGGACCCCTGTGGGGCATCTCTAAATCTGCCAGCAGTGGGGCTGGCTTTTTGTTGCCAGTATCCCAGAGTTACCCTCACCTGGCCAGCAGGGGAGCTGAGCTGTCCTTGGACAACAGCCTGCATTCTTCACTTGGAGAGGGAAGTGTAGGTCACAGCTCCCCCTGCTGGTCAAGAGCAGGAGCCTGGGAGCCTGCTTTTTGTTCACCTGCCCTCATCCAGGTGCTGGGGGTTGGGAGGGGGATCTTGGCATGAGCAGAAAGCAGTACAGAGTGGGGGGAAAAGGGCTTCCGATTTGTATCCAGGCAGGTTCGAGTTTGAGTTTCAGCCCTGCCACTAGCTAGCTGTGTGAGCTTGAGCCAACTCAGGCCAGTTCCCCAGCCCCTGCCTTCTTATGTGGAACACGGGCGTGAGGATGCCTCAGCCACGTGGTACCATCCTGAGCACATCCCAGAACTGCCCGCAGGAAGGGTCTTCCTTTGCGCTGTGCGTCTGCCGTGCACAGAGCTGTGCTGGGGAGAGAAAGAACTCAAGATCTCCCTACCTTCTATCACTCAATCCACCAACAATCACTAATTTGAGCCCCTACTACGTGCGAAGGGAGGTGACTCAGTGGTAAGGAGTTGCACTTCCAGCCTAAAGGCACACCGTTCGAATCCACCAGCTGCTCTGTGAGAGAAAGCTGGGCAATCTCCTCCCATGAGACTCACTGCTTCTGAAAACTCTCTGGAGGGCAACCTATGGGTAGGTTCTGACCTCATGATACACAACAACAACTATGTCCTAGGCTCAAGGTAGAGAGAGGCCTCTAATATACACCACAGAGATGACAGAGGGAGGGGAGGGTGCTTCCACTCAAGAGCATGTGTCATCAGGGCTCAACCAGAGAAAAAGGCCCATAGGTGATCGAGATTAGGAGATTTGTTGCAAGAAGTTGGTTGTGCGATTGTGGGCACACACACACATGCACACAGACAGACAGACATCCACACATCCCTCTAAAGTACTAAAAAGCTAAGACGTTGCTGGAGAACTAAAGTGCACTTGGCTCAAGCCAAGACGTCTAACTGCTTCCACTGGCACAGTCTGCGCCGAGCTGCACAGCTAACACAAAGACTACATCTCCAGCATCCAAAGCCAGCATCAGTTCCTCGGGAGAAACATGCTGTCCCTCCAGTTGGCATCACCAGCCTTGGAAGCCCAGTGAAGGGTCCAAGCACACTGGGTGGCAGTTAACTTACATGTGTTCATATGCACATGAGTGCTTCATAATGAGTAAGACCAAAGAAGTGATGCCTTGAATTATGGTGTTTGCAGAAAATGTTGAGTTTCTCAGGCTCTTCTGGTGGCTGCCATTCCAGAGACACAAGGTTCAAATCCACCAGCTGCTCCATGGGAGAAAGATGAGCAATCTCTCCCCATGCGACTGAGGTGCTGAGCTGCCCCTGAAAACCTGCTGGGAGGTCAGCTATGACAGTATCCCACAACTCCCAGAACAACAAACAAATCTGTCTTAGAAACAACGACAACCAGAACGTTCCTTAGGAGCAAGAAGGGTGAGACTTCCTCTGACGGATCTGGAACGTGTTACCAGGAGGGACCACGTTACCAGGAAGGACCACGTTACCAGGAGGGACCACGTTACCAGGAAGGACCACGTCACCAGGAGGAACCACGTTACCAGGAGGGACCACGTCACCAGGAGGGACCACGTCACCAGGAGGGACCACGTCACCAGGAGGGACCACGTCACCTGGAGGGACCACGTTACCAGGAGGGACCACGTTACCTGGAGGGACCACGTTACCAGGAGGGACCACGTTACCTGGAGGGACCACGTTACCAGGAGGGACCACGTTACCTGGAGGGACCACGTTACCTGGAGGGACCACGTTACCAGGAGGGACCGCATTACCAGGAGAAGGACATCATGGTTGGAAAAGTAAAGGATCAGTGAAAGATAGGAAGAGCCTCACGAAGTGGATTGACACAAGAAATGTATCACTAGGGTCAATGGCTGGGGACGGCACAGAACTGGCCAGTGTTCTGTTCTGCAGTGCCAAGAATCCAAAGGTGCTGGAACCAGCTGACGGCAGCACCTAACAACATTACAGAGGCTGATAGGTGCTGTCAAAGTCCGTAAGCTACGCCATGAGGAAAGGCAGGCTGGAGCTCTCCACCCTCAGCTGAAGCTTCAACACGGACAGGATTTCTTCTTTAGGGATGTCTCCCCTCTGCCCTTAAGGCCTTTCCACTGATTGGATCAGGCTCACCCACGTGATTGCAGAGAATGTCTTCTAATTAAGTTAAGTGATTGTAAGCTTTAATCACACCTACAGAATAACCTAGTGTAAACGGTCATTACAAAGACAGAAGAGGAAGAAAAGACCAAAATGGATGTCAGAAGAAACTCTGAAGATTGCACTGGAGCGTAGAGAAGCCAAAGC
>NW_006399752.1:37527730-37542795 GCF_000299155.1 Elephantulus edwardii | reverse complement strand
TGGCGCAGGATAGAGCAGGGTTTAGGGCTGTTGTGCATAGGGTCGCTATGAGTCGGAAACGACTCGACGGCACAAAACAACAACAACAACATAGGGAAAAGACAAAAAGTAAAGTGAGCCTCGGGTGTCAGAGAGCCGGGCAGGAAAAGATAGAGATTCTTTGAGTCCTTCCCCGTCTCTGCTGTAAACATTTCAAACATCCCAAGACTGCACGGTCCGGTGCCAGAAGGCCTGCACAAAAGGACCTGGGACCTGAATTTCTCACTCACCTTTTAACAAGATTGACTTTCCAAAACCCCAGTGAACCCCCACAGAACGGTGTGGCCTCTTCAAGTAAAGAGAGGACTCTGCTGACACATGCTCAGGGCCACATTTCTCTATCATTGAGGCTGATAGGTTTTATTTATCAGGGTGGTACAACAGACTAACACACTTAGCTTCTAAGTGTGGAAGGGTAAAGGGTTCAAGTTTACCTAGTGGCACCTTGGAAGAAAAGTCTGGTGATCCACTTGTGAAAAAGCAGTCCTTGACACCCCAACAGAGCATGGCTCCACTCGGACACTACGGTGTTGCTGTGAGTCTGAATTTGGGGAGATCACTCCCATTTACCCCAGCATTTTCTGTGACCTCAATTTCTCTTTCAGACTGTAAATGGTATCCCTATTCAGTAATCATGTAAACCAGATTTCAGAGGTCATATTTATTCTAAGAGGATGTCTGGGGAAGGTTCTGGCCTTGATTCTTACTGGCTGGGTGGTCTTAGGGACTTTATTTAATTATGGAGTAAATAGGAGCCCTGGTGGCACAGTAGCTAAGTGCCTAGTTGCTAAAGCAAAAGGTAGGCTGTCGAACCCACCGACCACTCTTCAGAGAATGCGAAGGCATCCTCTTAGGTAAACGATACAGCCTCAGGGATCCTACTGGGCGTTTCTACTCTGATCTGCAGGATCGCTGCTAGAAGTTGGCATTGATTCAAAAGCAATGGGCTTGTCTCCTAGGAGCAAATATTTGTCAAGACATTAGGTTGTAAAACAGTAGCAGACACAGCAGAGGATGGAAAGATGAACTAGGCACAGACCCTCCTCTCTAAGGTGACTATGAGATACACCATGCATAAACACACACACCTACCTCACATGCTCATGCTTCACGAAAACATGTCATACACACACGTGTATATACACCTTCCTGCACACACTTTACACCACACCTCATGCACATGTAAGGTACACACATCCGAGTGTCTCTCTCTCTCTCTCTCTCTCTCACACACACATACCCCACCCCTGAGAGAATGGATGCAGAAGGAAAAGGGGCTACAATCTCAGAGTCCCCTAGAGTCACGGGCTGTGAGGTCCCAGCAGCACCTCAGCTCCATCCAGCTGGGGAGGCCGAATCTGAAAGTACACCTGACGGTGAGCAGGAAGGCAGGCGGGTGGAGGGGCTGCACCTACCTCTGGCCTCCTGGGGGCTGACATAGGTGCATCCAAGACTGTAACTGACAGAACTGGAGCAGGAGCCTCTCATGTCCCAAGCACATGTGATCACAGTTAATACAGCTCATGTAACTCTCACATCAGTCCCACAAGATGGGGTGAGCTTAAACCACTCCCCATTATACAGTGGGGAAGAATGAGATGCCGTGAGGTATCACCCCATGCCCACCAACTGGGACTCAAACCCAGAGCCCCGATGTGGGACGCAAGTTTGTGAGGCTGCACTTTTGAAGCCTGTGTTTCTACCTTGTCTCAGTAGCATGGACAAATATTAAATATTAACTCACTCTTTAGCTGCAGTTTCATATTATTACCTCAAATGGAAAATGAGAACTCTTTACCAGTATGACTCAGCTATTCCACTACTTAAAATATACCCTGAGAAAATGAGAACTGAGGCACAAACAGATTTGTACCCCAATGCTCACAGCAACATTATTCACCATCACAAGAACATGGAAACAGCCCAAATGTCCAACCACAAATGAATGGATTGAGAAATGATGGTACATTCACACAATGGAATACTATGCAGCACGAAGGAGCAATAACTTTGTAAATTATTACCTAAGTTGGGAGGGACTGGAGAGAATTATGCTGAGTGAACTAGCTCAATCACATAAGGATAAATATTGTATAAAACCTTAACTGTAGAACGAGTGTAAGGATCCAAGGTGGGTGGGAGAGGCTGGAAGCAGAGGGATGAGGATGTGCAGGGGAGATGAATCGTGCAGTTGTAAAATTTGATAGGTGGGGGTTGAGGAAAATTGAAAGAACCTGTTCTCAAAAACAATTTATTAGAATTTTGTAAATAAACTAGTATTTAAAAAATAAAGATTTCTACTAACTTTTTAAAAAAAGTCTACCATAAGCATAACTCCCATGAGATATAGACAGTAAGTCAGTTAGTTGCTAGCCATCCTGAACCCATGAGTTCAGAGCAGAACTATTCCCCAGAGTCCCAGACAGCTGTGGCCATCCAGAAGGGGAGTGCCAGGCCTTTCCTTGAAGGCATCTGGGTGGATTTGAACCGCCAGTCTTATGAAAGTAACAGAGACCTCTCTTGTCTGTAACACTCGGGCCTCCTGATGGGGTATAAATAGTGATACTTCTTCAGAGAAAAGCAGCCAGTGCTGGGAGCTATTGAGGACACATTGAAATCAATTACCTCCTTGAGCGAATCAGAAGTGACTAACGATGCACATCCTTCATTCTGGGAAACCCTTGCTGGCTGTGAAAGGTGGCCACAAGACGTTAAACAGGAGGTGGGCACGAGCCCAGGTGCCTCCCTGGCCCACGACAAAGGGACACTGTGCACCGTGAAGATCACAGCCTCAAACACCCCTTTGCACAGACTTTGAGCTGACCGCGGACTCCTCCTGACAACCCGGCACGCCAGGGTTTCAGGATTAACCCAAGGGCTGTGTGTTTAGAGTAAGTCTTCTTGGACAGCATGCAAGTGAATCACCCGCTAGACATTCCCGCCATAGCACTGCCTGAAAAATGAGGGGGAAACCCAGCCGCACAGTCATCCCCAAGAAGATGGGGGTCTGCAGCTGTGTGGGGGCCAACTGGTTGCCCCGGTCAGTAGATGAGGAAGACACTGCCTAGGGAGGTGAAGGGACTTGCTGACCACTGACACCCCACTACTCCAGTGGGCCCACCGCTCCCCACCGTCTCCCTCCCTTCTGTAAATAGTTTTCTTACATCTGCCTTTTATAATCCCAGGATATATTAGCCATCAGCCAGGCTTTCAGCAAGAAAGAGAGGGCACATGCAACCTGAGGAGAAGGAATTATGGAGAGACTGTTTTAAAAAAATAATCCACCATCATCAAGTCCATTCCAAGTCGTTACAACCCTAGAGGACAAAGCAGAGGGCTTCCTCAAAAAGGAACCTCAAAGACAATTAATGCAGAACTTTAGCCTTGAGAGCACATTGATCGATCTTTGCATTTACAGATATGTGTTTGTTGTAATCTACTAACCCAACCCACAGCCATCGCGTGGAATTCTCATTGCAGTCCTGCAGCGCAGAGCAGAACTGCCCATGGTGTTTCCAAGGCTGCAAATCTTCCCGGACACAAACTGCCCCATCTCTCTACCACGGAGCAAGCTGGTGGGTTTGAACCATCAACCACTCCTCTGGATTAGCAGTAGAACACTTAACCACTACACCATCAGGGCTCCTTCTAATAAGTGACCGCAAACTGCATGGCTGTCAAGTTGGCACCAACACACAGCTGCCTCTCCACTGGGTCCCAGAAGCTGTAAGTCACAAGGGAGGAACACTTTGTCCCTCAGAGCCGGTGGATGTGCCCGTCAGGAGTGTAACTCCCTGCACACTAGGCCATCAGAGCTCTGGGACATTTGCACAGAAAATAATAAATTGCTGCTGAAACATTGCACGAACATTTGTACAGCCCATCAGTTTGCTGTCACCTCCCTGACAGGGATCATCCAGGCCAGTCTGCACCCCTGGATCCCTCTGACAAGGCCACTGTGGACAGCCAACCACAGTAGAGCACGAGATGACATGCAGCACCCAAAGCTAACACAGCAAGGGCAGTAGCCCACCCACCTCAAATCCTGGCCACAGACCTGAAGGTAATCACCAGAGCCAGGAACCAAGCCCAAAGATCAAGCCCACTGCTTTGAATAGATCCCAACCCACACCAACCGGACAGCAGTGTTCCACTGGGTTTCCAAGACTGTGAGTCAGTACTGTGGAAGCAGACTGTCACAGATCTTTCATTTAGCAGCCAAATACTTTAAACATCACATCACCGGGGCATCTAGAGTCAGGAGAGAAGGCCACTCAGGAGAAGCTAGGAACTTTGGTCTCAGGACAGTCATCCCTGGCTTCTCTGCAAGAAGGGAGCTGGGACACAGTCAATGGCTTTTCACTTCCTCCCTCCCCCGAGTCCTGCAGGTGCCCACTGCTCAAGGAGCCATCAGAGTGGCCCTGAAGTCCCTATGATTGGTTCCTGGTCAGAGAACAGTGGGAAGGGTGGGAGAGTACTCAGAGGCAGTCTGTTCACACAGCCTTCAGCACAACCCCCCTACCCCCAGCTGATGCTCTAAAGCTGGGCTATAAGCAAGTCCACTTGAGGCTCTGAAACTCTCCCCTGTCCTCACACCTCTGGTCCCTGGACATCTGGAGAACAAAGCAGTCTGACAAAGCAAGCTGGAGAAGCCCTCGCCCTCCTCCTCCTCCTCCTCGTCCTCCTCCTCCTCCAGGTTTTGAAAAGGAGAGCAAGGTTTTCATCCATTAGCAAGCAATTAAGAGCCGCTGTGCTGATTCAGCTCCATCCAGGGCCTCCCAGCTTCCTAAGGAGGTTAGGGAGGAAGCTGGACTCTGAGGTCAGCCTTCCCTGCACCTGCCAAGCCCAGGAGGAATCGATTCAGAGACCACAGGATGGTGTAGAACTGCTCCACAGATTTCTTTCCAAGGCTGCGATCTTATTTATTTTTTATTTTATTTTATTATTTTCTGTGCGTGTACCGTCAAATCAGATCTGACTGGTACAGGAGGAGATTGTCCCTCCTTCTGCAGCAGAGCATCTGGTGGATTCGAACCACGCACCTCTGGGATTGCAGTGCAGCTTCTTGCCACTAGGCCACCACAGCTCCAAGGCTGCGATCTTTATGAAAGCAGACGTCACATTGGTCTCCCAAAGAGCAGCCGGTAGGTTCGAACTGTCAACCTTTCAGTTAGCAGCTGGGCGCTTGGCCACTGCACCACCAGGGCTCCTTCAGCGCGGAATAGTTAACAATTGCTTTGAACCAGCCCCAGTGGTGCAAGCTCCTAGCCTAGAGTTCGGTGATGGGGACCCCACCAGCAGCTCCGCGGAAGAAATGCCAGGTGATCTGCTTCCAAGTTGCAGCCAAGAAGACATCAAGGAGCGGTTCTCTGTCACACAGGGGGTCCTAGTAAGCTGGGGGCTGACTCGATGGCCTCTCCCGACCACCACTGCACAACAAACTGCTTCTAGTGAATGGTGCAAACGCCCACCTCCTACAGGCAGCTGAGCTTCCTTTGCAGGCGCTGGCGAGGCCCAGCCGGGTCAGCCTTCCTTTCCCGAAACCCCTTCTCTGCTGCTCACGTGGCCCTGGCAGCTCCGGGTCCTGCGCTCAGCCCGGCTCAGGCACTCTTGCTAACCTGACGCTGAGCAGCTTTGACTTTTCTGACTCACACACTTGGTCTTGTCTTTTTCATGATACATTCAGGCTTTCCAAACTGTGTGCTGACTTACCTCCATCTCCCGTAATGGCACTCGGGGGCTTCCGAAAACCCCAGACTCGGGGCCGCAGCTTCTCCGGCTGGGGGGCTTTGGCTGGGGCAAGGCGCGTCGGTGGCGCTGTGTGTACACGCGTGCACAGGCGCGCACAGGCAGGCGCACGGTGTGACCCCAGCCGCACGGAGCTCCCCGGGCTGCAGCGAGCAGAGGGCTGGGAAGCAGAGTTGGGGTAAGTGCCGCCTCCAGGCTTCGTTAGGGGGTTTGAACAGGTCACCTTCCGCTCTACACCTCTTCCTCCTCTGCCTGGCAAGCAGCAGCTCATACCCACCTCCATGGGTGGAAGTGAAGTTGAGCACAAGGAAGGAAAGAGATAAGCTTGCCACAAGCCACACCTGGCAGGGGGTTTGCATCTTTCACCTGAGGCCCAGGTGTGGCCCAGGACTCTGTGAAAGCGTGGTGAGCAGTTGGAAATACAAGTGGTCCCCAGTTCGCGGTGGGGTTCCATTCCACCGGCTTGATCTTAAGTCCGTTCTGATGTAAATAAAAAATCTCTCCCCACCCTCGCTTTTTTTTTTTGTTCTTTCATTATTATCATTATTATTTAATTTTAGTTTTAATGAAAGTTTACAGAGACTTTGGATTTCCATTCATTCATTGTTGCACTTTTCTCCCTGCCCACCCCTCCCCCCAATTCGCTCTTCTCTTTGAAAAGTAAAATTCTTTCATTGTTATACAATCCCTCCCCCCAGATCCACTCCACTATGTAGCCTTCGTTCTGGACTCCTTTCAGGACTATAATATCTAATCATATATCCCTTTTAAACAGTTCTCTCCCTCATCTGTTTCAATGCAGTATGCATAATTTATCCCATCTTTCTCAATCTCCCCTCAACCCTGATGTCAGTCCTGTTTTACAACAGTGGCACTATGCAATATTTGTCCTTTTGTGATGGAGATACTTCACTCAGCATAATGTCCTCCAGGGTCACCCATTTTGAATAATATTGCAATGAGTTCCTTGTTTTTCAATGCAGCATAGTATTCCATTGTGTGAATATACCACAGCTTCTCTATCCATTCCTTTTATTGATGGGACTTAGGTTGTTTCCAACTCCTTGTTATTGCGAACAAAGTTGCGATAAACATGGGTGTGCATATATCTGCCTGGGTCCCACCCTCACTTTTTACAGTTTATGTCTCATTGCCTGATATTACCAGTATCTTTACAAATAGGATCTTTGTTTGTGGGAGCAGATGTGATAAGAATGAAGTCAGAGCTGTAATGGCTGCCAGTCTCCGGCCAGTTAATTGGCATATTTCTTCACTCTTGAACATTGGCCAGCTTTCTATCTATTACTACTTCCCACACCGATGTCAGTGCTGACCTCACTGTTGCTTTATGGCGAAATGCCAGACCAGTAGCTTGCATTTGCCATCAGGTGTCAAGAGACCCAGGGAGGAGGCTGGCAACTCAGTTAGGGTCACCTATGAGTTTTATTATTGGTATTTTATTAAAGGGTTACTTACTGAGACAACACCCTGGGTGGTGACAGGGCCAGAGTCAAGTCACCAGTCCCCCACAGAGAGAGGCAGGGGCCTTTATATCTCTGGTGAACAAAGGGGGCATGTGGCCAGGGCCCCCAACCTCCAAGGCTGGTCACCAAGTATTATGTTAGCAGTGACTACGCAAGCGGAAGTGAGCCAGCAGGATCGTAGCTTTAGTCAGCCTCAAAAAATCCTGTTCCTCTCCAGTGTAGACCAAGCCAGAGCCTGCGGCAGTATTTTAAACAGTACATGATAACATAAACCATCCGCAAGTGAACATCTGAGAATGATAACATCAGCTATGCACTGCATCATTGTATGTGGTGTTTATCAGTAATGATAAAATGCACCAAAAAGGCACCAGGTAGGAGGAGGCAATTATTGGCACAGTTTGTTGTGACTTGAATATGTCTTAAGTCAGAGATTTTTAAAAATTTTTTTCTACTAGCTTATTTACAAAGTTCAAATACAAATTTGAACAAATTCTTTCCATTTCCCTCACCCCCCCCCATCAAATTGTACAATCCAGTGATTAATCCCCCCTTCCCCCTGCACATCCACATCCCTCTGCTTCCAGCCTCTCCCACCCCTCCTGGATCCTTATACTCATTCTACAGTAATGGTTTTATACAATATTTATCCTTATGTGACTGAGTTAGTTCACTCAGCATAATGCTCTCCAGTCCCTCCCAAGTTAGGTAATAATTTACAAAATTATTCCCCCTGTGTGCTGCATAGTATTTCATTGTGTGAATGTACCACAGTTTCTCAATCCATTTGTTTGTGGTTGGACTTTGGGCTGTTTCCATGTTCTTACAATGGTGAATAATAAGTCAGGGACTTCTTATACTGATCTATACCAGATCCCTTCAAGCCCCTCAAGACCTAATTACACAGAACCAAATCTGTTCTCCAGCCCATGAGCTCCCGGCTCACTCTGGACCCGCTGGCTGCCCCCCGCAACTCAGAAATCCTCAAAGCACCCCAAAGGTATCAAGTTAGAGCTTAGACTACTTCCCTCTTGCCTTCTCTTCCCTTCTCAGTAGACGGCAGCCCCGAAGGGTGACTCTGATTAAGGGTGACCCTCCTCACTGTTGTTCCCACCCCTCCATGTCCAGTCTCACACACTGCCTCCTAACTGTTCTCCCTGCTCCCACCATGTCCCCAGCAGCCTAGGACACATCGGTATCCAGCTCCTTCCTGCCTCAGGGCCTCTGCACCTGCTGTTCCTGCTACCCAGAACCCTTCTCTCCCCATCCTTTCATCCCGATTACTCCCACTCAATTCTTGTCATAAACACACATGCGCGCGCGCGCGCGCGCGCGCACACACACACACACACACACACACACACACACACACACCCCTCACACTGCTCAGGACTTCATGTGTACGCTGTCACACTACCTTTCTTCTTCCTTCCCACCACTTGGGTCAGTTTATAGTTATTTGGTGACTATTTGTGCACTGCTGGGCGATACACGCTACTCTCACCTTTAAGGCCCTAACACCCAGAGCATGTTGTTGGGAGGTGCTGCTGAGTTATAGTGACCCTATGAATAACAGACTAGTCCTACTCTACACTGGCCTGACGATCTCCATCGTGCTCAAGCCCACCGTGCTGGTCACTGTGCCACTACAGCTTTGAAGGGTCTTTCTTTTGCAGAACCTCTACTTTTCCTGACATCATGTTGTTTCCGAGGACTAGTCCCATCTGACAGCACATCCGAAGTCTGTGAGGTGATCTTCCACCATCCTCACCTCAAACGAGCACCCTCGATGCACTTCTCAAAGACAGATTGGTTTCTTTTCATAATCCACGAATATTCAACACTCTTCACTGACACAATTCAGAGGCATCCTGTCCTTCTGTAGTCCTTCCTTAACCAACAAAGCAATTTAAAATACATAGCTTGGGTCAGGCACGCCGCAGTCATTAAACAGTGTGTATTATTGTGGTTGTTATAAGCCATCAATTCAGAGCCAACTCATAGCTGACCCTCCTGCAAGTTCTCAGAAGCAGCAAAGTACATGGTAGGCAATTGTCCATCTTTCTCCTGTGGAGAAGCTGGTGGACTTGAACTGCATCCCCTTGGGTAGGCAGTGCAGCTCCTTACCACTAAACCACGAGAGCCCCCTTAAACAGTACCTTGTGGTTGCTATTGTTGTTTTGCCCATCAAGTTGGAACCGAGCCAAAGCTGACCCTCCAGGGGGTTTTCAGAGGTGAAAACCCATCCTCCCATGCAGCACCTGGTGGATTCAATCTATGCGCCTTTGGGATTGCAAAGAGATATGTTGTTGATTGTCTTCAAGTTGAACAGGACTCATAGCGACCCTATGAACAAAAGGCCTGAAGCCCCTCTACAACTATTGACATTTATCAAGGTTCATAGAGTTTCCGGAGGCATGTTGTTTAGGAAGTGATGCCGCTCCTGCTTCCAAGCAAAGCAGTATAGTCAGGGCTTAATAGCATTTGGTAAAGGAGTGGGTGAGCCCGTGGGTAGCACAAAAGATTAAGCGGCCAGCTATTAACCAAAAGGTTGGGATTTGCAGAGTTTCCACGAGCTGGAGACCAGAGATCGAGATGGTGCCCTGCAGCCCACACCAAGCACTCTGGCCTAGAGCACAATATAAAGGCTTCAATAGAAAGGAGTTAAAAATGTAGAACAAAATTTTAAAAAAAAAACATAGCAAAGATCAGACTTACAGGCCAGCTGGCCTAATAAACGGTGGATGAGGCTCCAAGGGGGACAGCAGTGGGGTAAGGATTGGCAGGTGGTTAATCATAGGGTCACACAGTTTGATGGGTGGAGGAGGTGTGGGTAAAGGAAATGGGAAAGATCTGATGTGAAAAACAATGTATATGAACTTTGTAAGTAAACCAGTATAAAATAAAAATTTTATTTAAAAAATATCTTTAATAGGAAGGAATTAAAAAGGTAGGGGAAAAAATAAAAAAAAATATGGCAAAGATCAGACTTACAGGCCTGCTGGGCCCGAGTGGGATCTTGGAGACTGTGACTCTTAATCTGGAACTGAACCCACCCCTGGGACCAACTCTGAGCCAGGCCTGCAATGTGAACCAGAGAGAGGCATGCTTCTCAGTACAGCCAACCATATGAGGCCAAATGGGCAGGACTTGCCCAAAAACAACGCTCAGAATGCTGGAGGGGTCTGAAAGAAAGGACCAGTGCTCACAGGGCCCCCTGAGAGGAAAAGGGAAGGTACTGTTCCATTGACAAGATTGCAGCAATATCACAAGACAAAAAGGTGTATTGTTGAATGGAAAACGAATTTCCTCGGTAAACTTTTACCCAAACTACAAGGTATTTCTTTAAAAAAGGGAAAAAAAGTCCTCATTTGGAATCACTTAAGGCATTTGTGAAAGCCTGTGACTGGCTTCTGAGAGGTTCCAACCTTATAAGCCCTAAAGCGTGGTACACAAGGAGGTGGTGGCCTACGTCAGAATCAACTCAGTGTCGTCTAACAAGGGAACAGCTCAGGGCAGATCACTCCCCCACGCCCCTTGCAGAGCGCAGAGCCGCAGAGCGCAGAGCGGAGGGTCCACGTCAATGCCCCGCCCTAACCACCTTTTCTCCTCTCATCAGTCCAGGGGGCCACACTCTCAGCCCACTGACTCCAGATGTTCTCTGGCTGGAAGAGACCCATGTTCCTGCTCGCTCATGAAGACTCAGAACCCACCACGGCACCCTTTAGGTGAGTCAAAGCGACCATTCCGTTTATTATTTATGGGGGGGACTTCTCAGCTTACTGTTGACGGGGCACAGACAACCGGGAGGATGGCCAGGAGGCGGCGGCTTGGGTTTGAAGGACGTGGCCCTTCATCTCCTGGGCAACATAGAAGGAACGGGTAGCCTTAAACCAAAGACAAAACTCTCAAAGTCTCAAGAGCCTGGCGTTCAAACCCCCTGTTGGGAGAGAGGGAGCGGATTGTTGTATGAGACTCAGGTGGCGGGGCAGGGGGGAAGAGGCATTTTTCTGATCACCATAGGTGGCTACACTGGATGAACTTGGAAATGAAGGTGGTCCTCTAAGTCTATGCTCAGTAGATCACACAGGAAGGTGAGGTCACCTTGAGATATAGACTGTCCCCAACACACTGTGGACCTACACTGAGGGGAGAACTGAAGAGGATGGTTTGAAGTGGAGGGCAGCCTGAGAGGCACCAGTGTTGACAAGCTGTAGGCAAGAGAGGCCCCGTCTCTCGGCCTGTGACACACACAGCCTCCTGCGGAATTGATAGACAGTCATCCCGGTTGGTCCATGGAGCTTTACAACTCTCTGTTCTGTGTCTGAATTCTGACGGTGCAACCTTGGGAAACAGCTGTCCTGGAGTCAATGCCAACTCACGGGGACTCCATGTGGGTTGCCCGCCGCTCCACAGGGTTTTCAGTGGCTTTCACCAGTAGATGATAAGGCCTTTCTTCTGAGATGCCTCAGGTGGACTCAAACCTAACACCTTTCAATTATCAGCAGAGCTTGTTAACCATTCGTGCCACCCAGGGACGTCACACCAATGAGGATGGCTACCAAAGACCCGAAAATCCAATGCAGGGAATCCCTTCCAGCCTACAGCAACCCTCTGTTGCTTGGAAGCTGTAAATCTTTGTAGGAGATTGCTCATCCTTCTCACTCAGAGCGCTGGAGGATTCAAACCAAGGACCTTTCAGTTAGCAGCCCAATACATTAGGCTTATCAGGGTCTCTAAGTGATGCTCACTCCTTGTCCATCAGAAGGACAAAGTGCTCCCTTCCATAGCGCTCAGTGAAGGCCAGCATCGTTCCCTTGCTCGTCCCGTCTCTTGCCACCTCTAGACTCCACCACCCAACATCTCACCTCTCCTCCTGAAAGACACCTACCTCTAATCATCCGCTCAAGCTGCTCCCTCTGCCTGACCTTCCTGTCCTCCTTCCTGTCTCCTGCCTCCTTCAAGGCTGGCTCCAGGGCCTCCTCCTCACCAGCGTCCTTTAACCCTCCCCCTTCACAATGTGGGGCCACATTTGCAGTAGAGACTTCCCACAGGGCGGAGCACCATGGTCCTCTCTGTCCCTACACCCAGCACGGGACTCAGCACAGAGCAGATGCTCAAGAAACATTTAAGAGATTGATACCATGAGGCTGAAGGATGCTGGGCAGGGGCTGCAGGAAGCACAGGTTTTTCCTGGGAAGCCACAGAGGCCATCGGCAGAATCTGTCATTTACTTTGTCACTCACTAGCTGACCTCCCACGAAGGCTCCCTCACTTACCCCACTGGGCATTCACTCTCACATCGTGCCCTGGGCTCCTAACAATGTGTCCTCACATCCATTCTGTGATCTTAACCTCATAACAGACCTTCAAGGTCAGCTAGGAAGAAGTCTTTGGGTACTTTGAAGAAACACAAATGGAAAAGAAGTCAAGCAGTTAATCCAAGACCACACAGATAGAACTGGAATGCGGATCTGTCCAACGTCTCTTCTTTACACTACGCCCCGTTCCTCTTTGCTGGGGGAAGAGAGAACTTATCCGTAAGAGTAACTCTTCTAAAAAGTGGAACACCTGCTGCTCATGCCCAGAAGAGAAAGTGGAGCCACTGGACTAGTGCTGAGGTCACCGAGTCCAGATACAGGAGCAGGACCTTGCCAAGGTGATGCTGAAGTTGGGTTTTTTTTTTCTCTTTCTTTTTTTTTATTACTATTAATTTTAATGAAAATTTACAGAGACTTTGGATTTCCATTCATTCATTGTTGCACTTTTCTCCCTGCCCAACCCTCTCCCCCAGTTCATTCTTTTATTTGAAAAGTAAAAGAAAAATTATTTCATTGTTATACAATCCTTCACCCCAAGTCCACTCCACTATGCAGCCTTCGTTCTGGACTCCTGTCATGAAAATAATACCTAATCATATATCCCTTTTAAACAGTTCTCAACCTCATCTGTTTCAATGAAGTATACGTTATTTATCCCATCTTTATCAGTCTCCCCCCAACTCCAATGTCAGTCCCAATTTAAAACAGTGGCACTATGCAGTATAAGTTCTTTTGTGACTGAGATACTTCTCTCAGCATAATGTCCTCCAGGGTCACCCATTTTACATAATATTGCATGAGTTCCTTGTTTTTCAATGCAGTGTAGAATTCCATTGTGGGAATATACCACAGCTTCTCTACCCATGTTGATGGGCACTTAGGTTGTTTCCAATTCTTTGCTATTGTGAACAAAGCTGCAATAAACATGGGTGTGCATATATCTGCTTGGGTGGTGGTTATGGTTTCTTTGGGGAATATTCCCAGCAATGGAATTGCTGGGTCAAATGGTATCTCTATTTGCAACTTTTTGAGAAAGGGCCATACTGCCTTCCATGGTGGTTGCACCATTTTACACTTCTTCCAACAGTGAATAAGGGTTCCAGTTTCTCCACAACCTCACCAACATTTGTTGTTTGCTTTTCTGTTAAATTTTGCTATTCTGACTGGGGTGAGATGATATCTCATTGTTGTTTTTATTTGCATCTCTCTTAGAGCTAGGAATTTTGAACATTTCTTCATTTGTTTGTTGGCCATCTGAATGTCTTCTTTGGTGAATGTCTGTTCATATCCTGTGCCCATTTTTCAATTGGATTGTTTACCTTTATCTTGTTGTGGTATGAAGTTGTTTTAATAGGGGAAGATGTTTTAAAACTTTCCTTGTTTTAATGTTGTTGTTGTTAAGTGCCGTCGAGTCGCAGGCAACTCATAGCGACCCTATGAAGGACAGTCCTCGACCTCGATGCTTGGGTGCCTTTAATCCTCTCTCCAGGTTCATAGGGTTTCCTTGTTTTAATAGGTAAGCAAAAGATGAGACAAGCGTCTTTGTCTTGTCTGTGGAATGAGGTGCCCCTCTTGAGGCTTCTTGCACTTTGTCCTGAGTCCCACCACACCCCTGGGAAGTTATTTCATTCTCATTTCAGGTAGGTCCTTGTGGTTCAGAGAGGCTAAGATCTTCCCTGAATTCACAGTTAATAAATGAAGGGCCTGGGGTTTGAGTCCAGCAGGACTGCCTGCTTCCAGAGCCGCTTCTCTGCCTGTCCACTACACCCCCTCTGATCGTCATCAATGTCTCCCTGCCAGAGGGTTTGGAAGCCTGATGCTGTGCTTTGCCAGCAAAAGCATGGTTTCCAAGGAGAAAGGGTGTGGTAGATGCACCGTGACCCTGAGCTGGAATGGACTCTCCCTGTCTGGCAAGAATTACTTTAATGAATTACTCACCATGGCTAGGCTTTGCCACACTAACAGACAACCAGCTCCTGTGGGAAGAACCCATGTGATAAACGAGGAATGCCCAGCGTGTCCTCCCATCCTAGCAGCTACAGCGAGGTCAGGGTCCAGGACTGTGCCTGTGAGTGCTGTTGATGGCTAAAGAAAACAGCCTAGTGGAGCCACGAGGCAAAGAACTTGAGGTCTCACTTTAGGTTCAAGGAGCAGAGGAACCTCTAAGACCCAGGGAGCGAGGCATGCTGGGATATTCCACTCCAAGCAGGGGTTCCAGAAAATGTCCAGAGTTTTCTCCTCCTCACTTCATGTTCTAGAAGCTTTTAGATGTAGAGATTTAAAAAAAATAAATGAACTAGCCCATACCTACTGCTGTGGAGTGGGTTCTGACTCTCAGAGACCCCAGGTGCTGTAGGGTAGAACCGAAGCATAAGATTTCCTTGGCTTTGTGGGAGGAAGGCAGCAGGGCTTTCTGCCCTGGAACCACTTGATGGCTTGGAACCGCTCAACTTTATTTAAATATGATATGATA
>NW_006399752.1:37518656-37527413 GCF_000299155.1 Elephantulus edwardii | reverse complement strand
CTGCCATTTCACACAATTATTCCCCATGCATCATATTTTATAAAATCAATCACCATTGGACCCTGCCCATCATTATCCGGTCTTTTCAGGTTCCCACTGTATCCTTCCCATTTCTTTCATCCCCTTTCTCTCTCCACCAAACTGTGCAATCCATTCTCACCCTCCCCCCACCCCTTCCCGCCTTGGGTCCCCCATGTTTTATTAGTCATCCTTCTTCTATTTTTACAATAATGGTCTTATCCAGTATTTGTCCTTATGAGACTGAGTTAGTTCACTCAACATAATGTTCTCCAGTCTCCTCCAAGTGATGTAGTATTTTTCGAAATCGTTGCTCCTGAGTGCTGCGTTGTATTTCATTGTGTGAATGTACCACAGTTTCTCAATCCATTTGGCTGTGGTTGGAGACTTGGGAATTGCCCAGCTTTTTGTTGAACAGATATTTTTCTTGTTGTTGTGGGATGTTATCAAGTCAGCTACGACTCATAGCGACTGTATGTACAACAGAGCAAAGCCCTGCCGGATCCAGTATCATCCTCACTGAGTCAGTCCATCTCACTGAAAGTCGACCTCTCCTTTGCTGGCCCTTCCCTCGTCCCACCATGACATCCTTTCCCAATCCTGTGACAGCCTCACAATCCCTCAACACCCGAACCCTCGTTATAGGCATTGTGTCAATGCATCTCTTTGAAGGTCTTCCTCTCTTTCAATGACTTTTCCCAAAAAGATGTCTTTTTCTAAGACCTGGACCCTCCTGATAACATGTCCCAAACATGCGAGACAAAGTCTCACCGTCCTTCCTTCTCAGGAGTACCTGGGTGTGCAGATTTGCTTGTTCTTTTCACAGTCCGTGGGATGTTCAATACTCTTCATCGACACAACTCACAGGCCTCAACTCGTCTTTGGTCTTCCTTCTTCCTTCACTGTCCAGTTTGGGCATGCGTGTGAAGCAACGGACTAGGGAGTGGTCTGCGTATTGTCCCTTCTCTTGCACCAGCGGTTCCTCCTTCCTCCCGTGACCTCAAGGAGTAACTGGCCTCTTGTTCACTCTCTTTCAGCGCCGGGATGCTCAACATCACCTCCCAAGTCCTCCAGCCCACTGGTAACGTGACCCTCTCCCAGGGCCAAGGCTGCCTGTCCACAGAGCTGTGGAGCTGGCTCAACAGCATCCAGGCGCCCTTCCTCTGGGTCATCTTCGTGCTGGCAGCGCTCGAGAACATCTTTGTCCTCAGCGTCTTCTGCCTGCACAAGAGCAGCTGCACGGTGGCGGAGATCTACCTGGGCAACCTGGCCGTGGCTGACCTCATCCTGGCCTGTGGGCTGCCCTTCTGGGCCATCACGGTGGCCAACAACTTCGACTGGCTCTTCGGAGAGGTCCTCTGCCGTGTGGTGAACACCGTGATCTACATGAATTTGTACAGCAGCATCTGTTTCCTGATGCTGGTGAGCATTGACCGGTACCTGGCCCTGGTGAAGACCATGTCCATGGGCCGCATGCGCAGGGTGCGCTGGGCAAAACTCTACAGCCTGATCATCTGGGGGTGCACCCTGCTGCTGAGCTCGCCCATGCTGGCTTTCCGGACCATGGAGGAGTACAGCGAAGAGGGCCACAACGTCACGGCGTGCATGATCAGCTACCCGTCCACCACCTGGGAGGTGCTCACCAACGTCCTGCTGAACCTGGTGGGCTTCCTGCTGCCCCTGAGCATCATCACCTTCTGCACCGTGCAGATCATGCAGGTGCTGCGGAACAATGAGATGCAGAAGTTCAAGGAGATGCAGACGGAGAAGAAGGCCACGGTGCTGGTTCTGTCAGTGCTGCTGCTGTTCGTGGTGTGCTGGCTGCCCTTCCAGGTCAGCACCTTCCTGGACACGCTGCACAGCCTCGGCTTCTTCACCGACTGCCCGGAAGGGCAGGTCATCGACGTCTTCACGCAGATCAGCACCTACGTGGCTTACAGCAACAGCTGCCTCAACCCGCTGGTGTATGTCATCGTGGGCAAGCGCTTCCGCAAGAAGTCGTGGGAGGTGTACGGGGGCCTGTGCGGGAAAGGGGGCTGCGGGCCGGAGCCCACCCAGATCGAGAACTCCATGGCCACCATGAGGACCTCCATCTCGGTGGAACGCCAGATCCACAAAGTGTCCAACTGGGCAAGGAGCAGCCAGTGAGCACCAGCACCGGGCTGCCGCTGGCTCTCTGAGGCTTGGTGGACAGCTGGTCTCAAGCCTCGTCCCCCGGGGCCTGGTGTGTGAGCATGGCCCCGGAGGTGGTGTCTCCACCAACACCCAGGGAAGTGCTCCCTGGCACCACCGGGCTGCCGTGAGCGTGCAGGGAGGCTGGGCTGCACTAGTGGGCAGCCGAGGACTCTGCAAACTGCAGTATAATCATCCTTCCCCACTCCTCCCCATGGAAGGGTGGACCTGGGTGAGGACGTCTACCACACATGTCCCACAGCAGCTCGAGTCTCCAGGACAACTGCCCCAAGGACTAGCCATGGCAGAGTATGCATGCTGGACCAGGCCATTTGAAAGGGAGCTCTGGTGACCTAGTGGTAAGAAGCTGTGCTATAATCCCAAAGGCACATGGTTCGAATCCACCAGCTGCTTTGTGGGAGATTAGCCAATCTTCTTCTGTGCCATTTACCACCACCTCTGGAAACCTGCTGGAGGGTCAGTTCCCAGTGGGTTTTGGCTCCACGGTACCCAACAACTTCAGTCCTCACAGCTGGGATGTTGGAGGCTGGCTGCTCAGATGAACACGGGCAGCTCAGAGGGTCTCCTTCTGAGCCCAGGAGACCAGAGTTCTGTGGCCTGCCTCTCCTACGGATGCACAAGGCGCTTTGTGGGAAAGCAGAACCTATCAACACTTGGTGAGTGCTTGCCGTTTACCCAGCACTGAACACTGTGGACAAGTGGAAGGAAGAGAAGACCCCGTCCCTCTCTGGACGGAACTCAGAAGCTGCCCTGAGGATGGTGGGGTCCAGGCAGGCTCCACTGGGCACCTCCGGTGGTGCCGGGAGCGCCCAGCACAGACCACAGCTGTAACTGAGTGCTTCATTCCTGCCTCGGTCTCCGGCTTGGTAAAATGAGGCTGGTGTGAAGATGAAAGGCATAACAGTGCTTTAAGAAGTTAAAGGTGCTATGTACAGTTAAAGTGTTATGAGTATGCCTACAGAACAGAAATTAGTGTATTGAAGGAAAAGCCACGTTGTCTTAGAAATGGCTCCACAGAGAAGAAGTGATGCTGGTGACTCAAGTTTGGGAAAAACATCCATCAAGGCCCAGCACGTAGTAGATGGTCAGTAAACGTTAGCTCCCGCCCACCTTTCTTTCTACCACCCCACTCTCCATATCCCTCCCCTACCTCACACAGAAATATGGGATTTCCACCCTTTAAATGTTTGATTTGTAATAAACAGAGCAAGAAAAAGATCCCAGAGAGGATTTGTCCAGGGATCACAGGGGACACAGACCTCTCACTGTGTGTGGCAGTGGCCTGAGAGGCTCAAGTAGTGGTTTTCATCAAAGATGTCCAAGAGTGACCCAGAGAGGAGCCTGAAGCACTGGGGGTCCCAAAAAGAACAGACCAGTGATTGGCACAAGGGCCATTTGCCTCTAGCCAGCCCACTCTCAAGTCAACCTCCCCAATACTGGGCTGAGAATCCATTGGAGACAGTCAAGGCCATGGTTAGACAGAGATGGACAGAGAACTGGTAAGTTTCCCATAGAGTCAAATGCAGAGCAGACAAACCTCTGCCCAGCCCCTGAGTTAATGGGCGTGGCCTGCAGGTGGGTGGAGCTCTGGTGTCCAGCTAAAGGAAGCTGGTCTGGCATCCTTGGCCAGAGGCCAGGAGATAACCATATCCTAGATCTTTCCTCCTGGGGCAATTCATTTTTCCTTTATTGAGAAGTCTAAATAAGCTTCCGTGTGACAAGACAAGACCCACATGGAACATCAAATCCAGTGAAGAAGTTCAGTAGTGCCATAACTGACGGCAGTGTAGACAGGTAGATAGTATCTCAAGACGAGCTCACTCCAGAAACACATCTTTGCTGGCTTTCTGGAGAGGCTGGGACCTAGAAGACTGAGGACTTTGGATGGCAAAGACTCCACAAAGACTGACAAGTCCAGCTCTGAATTTGAGGACAAAATGAGCCCCCAAAATTCCATCTACTCTACACTTTTTCACCTCTCACACACTGCTGTCACATGAATAAGCCTACACACTTGTAGCTAGAGAAAGAAAACAGATTGAACAAGAGGTTGTTTTTATTGTGTTGGCGTTAGATTCTATCAATTTGGTTATGTGTGACTCACAGGGACACGATGTACAACACTGTACATACATAGGTAAGAACACTGCCCAGTCCAGCAGCAGCCTCTCACACATTGCTTTGTTTAAGTCCATTGTTGCAATCACTGTGTGCATTTGCTTCTTGTTCACTGACTCTCTCCTTTATCAGTAAAGAGCACCATTGGCATAGTCCACACAGAGTCGTGTTGTTAATCTAAGGGTTGCATTGCTCTGTTGGTTCACCTCCACCAGCAGCTTCATGAGAGAGATTGGCAGTCCTCTCCTGTGCAACTTACAGTTTCAGAAAATCTGCTAGAGGGTCAGCTGTGTATCAGTTCGGACTCTACAGCAATGACTTCTGCTGCTTTGCCAGACCTAATGTCCTTCTCCTGGGATTAAACCCTCCTGATAACATGTTCAAAGTAAGTGAGATCAAGTCCCACATTTTTGCTTCTAAGGAGCATTCATTCTGGCTGTACTTCATCTAAGATCTGCTCCTTCCTCTGACGGTCCATGGTGCATTCTCCACTCTTAGCCACCACCATAATTCAGAGGCAACTGTTCTTCTCTGGTCTTGCTTAGTCATGGTCCACATTTCATGTGCATATGAAGTCAGAAGTAGTATTAAACTTTGCCACTGTTATTGGAGAGAGACGGTACCTCGTGGTTTTGATTTGCGTCTCTCTTACTGCCTGTGATTTGCTAGTGATTTGGAGCAGCAAGTAATAAATGTTGGAGAGGATGTGGTGAGAAAGGAGCTCTTATACATTGTTGGTGGGATTGTAAAATTGTACAACCATTCTGGAAGGCAGTTTGGTGCTTCCTCATAAAGCTGAATATAGAAATTCCATATGACCCATCTATTCCACTACTTGGAATATACCCTGAGAAAATGAGAACTGAGGCACACAGATTTGTACACCAATGCTCATAGCAGCATTATTCACCATTGCATGAACATGGAAACAGCCCAAATGTTCAACTACAAATGAATGAATTGAAAAATTATGGTTACACTCACACAGTGGAATACTATGCAGCACGCAGAAGAAGTGATTTTGTAAATTATTACCTAACTTGGGGAGATATTGGAGAGCATTATGCTGAGTGAACTCAGACCCACACGGATAAATATTGTATAAAACCATTGTTGTAAAATGAGTATAAGGATCCAAGAGGCTTGGGAGAGGCTGGAAGCAGAGGGATGAGAATGTGCAGGGGGCAGGGGGATTAATCATGGGGTTGTACAATTTGACAGGTGGGAGGGTGAGGGAAATTGAAAGAATTTGTTCTTGAAAACAGTGTATTCAAATTTTTTAAATAAACTAGTAGAAAATTTTTTTAAATTCAAAGAAATAGATGAAATTTTAAAAAATAAACACTTACTGATGAATCTTAAAAAAATTACTAAGAAGAAGAATTATTAAACAGAACCAAACCATGTACATTGCTGTTATAGGCCACAAATTCATGACAAACCCACATACAATGAAAGAAACACTATTTGATCCTGTTTCATCCCCATGACCAATTTCAGATCCAATTATTATCATCCATAAAGGTTTTTTTGACTGAACTTTGGACATAGATCACCAGGCCTGTATCTCTTATCTGGAAGGTAATATTGCTAGAAACCTGTCCAACATCATATCAGTACAGAGACCTGCACAGCTGGGAGATGACTGTGCATTAGCTGGGTATTGTCCTGGGTTCATCAGTGATCCTAGAAGCAACCTCATCTGTGGAAGGGAAGTGGCCCTGTGTATTGTGTTGATGCAGTGTGTTGTGAATGTAATTGTGCCCTCTCTAAATATGTGTAACTTGGCTGGGTCATGATTCTAAGTGGTTTGGCAGTTATGTAATAATGTAATTTAGCAATTAGGCCATGATATGATCTTTTCCAGTGATGTGCTGTGATCGGCCAATCAGCTGTAAAGGGATGAGTGTGTAATGCCATTCCCTTATCCAGGTCACAATCCTGATGATGTAAGGGGATTTTCACTGGAGTATGGTCTGCATGACCTTTTAACTTACAAGAGATAAAAGGGAGAAAGAAGCAAGTAGAGAAGAGGGACCTCTAACCACCATGAAAGAAAACTAGGAGTGGAGCCTATCCTCCAGACTTAGGGTCTTTGTGCTGAGAAACTCATAGACCCAAAGGGAAAATAATGAAAATGACCTTGACCTCAAGTCAAAAAAGAGAGGAAGCCTTCTCCTGGATCTGGGGTCCTGAATTCAAACCTCTGGCCTCCTAAACTGTGAGGAAAGAAATGAAATTTCTGTTTGTTAAAGCTGTCCACCTGTGGTAATTGTTACAGCAGCACTACTAGCGAAGATACTGTGATAAAGAATGAACATTCTCTGTCTTATAAAAGACATAAAGAGCTATTGTAAAGAAGCAATTCATATATGAATGAGAAAATGGATAAACTATGTAAACACATGTCTTCTCTGTATGATAAAATAAACAGAAGTTCTTTGTACAGCTCTCACTTATTACAGCTCTCACTTATTACAGCTCCTGAGCCTCCGAATTTTATGTCTGTCATTGGTTAGGGGAACTGATTTGGGAAGGCTAGTAGGTCAATCTACTCCAGGGCACCTTTCTTTTGTGTCAGTGGCCCCTAGGCTTTTGAAATTGTGTAACCCTATATTTTTTTTTTATTTACTATACATGTTGCCGTGAGGCTGAACACTGTGACACTGATGTGTCAAATGTGTTAATGGTTTGTTATCCAATGCGGACAGAGAGTGGGGTGGAGCTCCCCGATTAAAACAAGCTTGGAAGGAGGAGTGGCATCCACTTCCGTAATAGCTTGCCTCCAGAAACCCTATGAACCTGGAGAGAGGATGAAAGATACCCAAGCGTTGAGGACTCTCCTTCATAGGGTCACTATGAGTCACCTGCGACTCTATGGCACTTAACAACAACAAGAACAACAACAACTGTACATGTTGTTATCAGGTGCTGTTGAATCAGCACTTGTCTCATGGAGACTGGAATGATATAAGATTTTGTTTTGATTAATGGTTTTCAATGACTGCTTTGTTGGAATTATATTGGCAGATCTTTCCCTTGATGATTACTGATACATTAGCCAGGAATCAAATTTAGGCATCCCATGTGGAAGGTAGGAATTCTACCCTTTCTGCTTACCATTGATTATCCATACCCAATATGTGAGTGTTGATATGTATTAAGAGGTGTGCGTTCTATATGTAACTATTGTCCTCCATGAATCACTGCTTCTTTCGCTGTGACACCAGAAGTGCTGCTGGATGCCCAGCTACCATTGCTAAGCATTTTTATCAAAGATTTTATAAAACAATCCTAATCAAAAGGAGGGAAATGTAGAACAGAATTCAAATTCTCATGGATTCCAAACGTCTTGGTATCATCAAGTTTAAATGAACCCCTGAAACTGTTTTTCTGAAATCATGTTTAAACCTTAAACCAAAATGTAGTCCATGATGTCTTCTTAAAATCAAGCAACAGTTTTGCATAACTTGTTTTAAAAAAGAAATCTGATTTTATTATTAAGCCATTTTTAAAACTATCTGTTGTTGTTATTGTTGTTGTTATGTGCCATCAAGTCGCTTGTGACTCATAGCGACCTTTTGTACATAAGCCCTAAACTCTGCTCTGTCGCTTGCCAATCTCACTGTGTCTGATACACCTATCTCCGTTACCCCAGTGAAGGAATCAATCCATCTCATTGAGGGTCTTCCTCTCCTGCACTGTCCCTCCATCCTCCCAAACACGACGTCCCTCTCTAAAGACTGGTCCCTCCTTGCGACATGTCCAAATTATGTCAGACGAAGCTTCAAATCCTTGCCTCCAAGGAGCAGCCTGGCTTCACCCTTTCCAGAACAAACTTGTTTGTTCTTCTAGCAGTCCATTCAAGACTCTTCTCCCGTTGGGATCAAATCAATAACTCATCACTGCATCACTGTCCAGTCATAACCAACTCATACCTAATCATCCATTGGGTTTCCAAGGTTGTAAATCACACAAGAGGAAATTTCCCATCTTTCTCTCTAATCTTATACTAGATAAGAACATTAGGGGGCAGTGAATTTATGTTAGTGAAGAAGGAACAAGTCATAACAGTATGATGAGAATAACTGCACAGAGAATGTAGTCACTATCATTAGACGGTGCATGTAGAAACTCTTGAATTGGTGTATATTTTGCTGGTTATATTTTAAAAAGCAAGAAAATTTATTTTTAAAAATCTTATATGTACATTCAAAAGCATGCTGTTGTTGTTGTTATGTGCCATCAAGTTGTTTGAGACTCATAGCGACCCTATGTACAACAGCCCTAAACCCTGCTCTATCCTGTGCCAATTGCATTGCCTCTGACACACCCATCCTGATTACCCCAGGCACTGAATCAATCCACCTCATAGAGGGTCTTCCCCTCCTGAGCTGTCCCTCCACCCTCCCAAGCATGATGTCCCTC
>NW_006399752.1:37482727-37518551 GCF_000299155.1 Elephantulus edwardii | reverse complement strand
TACATTCAATACTCTTCTCCAGCACCACAGCTCAAAGGCATCAATTCTCCTTCTATCCTCCCTAGTCATTGTCCAACTCTCTAATGTATAACAAGTGTCTGCAAAGACCATGGCCTGTATCAGGCGCACCTTATTCTCCAGATAGACACCGTTGCTCTTGAGTACTTTAGAGAGGTCCCTAACAGCAGACTTTCCCATCACAATATGTTTTTTGATTTTCTGGCTGCTGGTGCCAAGAGTGTTGACCGTGGAGCTGAGCAAACTGAAGCTGTGAACAATCTCAATCTCTTTGCCATCCATCCTGATGCTACCGACTGGGCCAGTGCATACTAAAGAAAAAATATAAGAAAAGTTATGAAAGACAAAACATCAAGTTTGAATGTTTCCCCACTTACATTGATCACACTTTATCAAGCTTCCCTCAGATGCTCATGAGGCCCCCTAAGATCCTAGATCTCAGAGACAGAAGCAATTCAGTCAGTCATTCATGAGATATCTACTTCACGTGGTGTGTATTTCTGAGTACCTACCACTTTACTTCATCTTGAATATTCAGATTAAGCAGTTGTCTGGCCAGTTTGAATACTCCCAATAAAAGGAATGCATCATCCATTCCAAGTGTCTACTCTTCCACTAGATTTTTTTTCTTTTTTCATATATTTTTTCCATTCATTCATTAAATAAAACTTGAATTCTATGTCTGCATAATTGGAAGCACCATGATAGATGGAGAAGAGATTGAGGTTAATAATTACAGCTTTCTTGGCTCCACAATTAACATTCTTGGCATGAGCAGTTAGGAAATCAAAAGACAAATTGCACTGGAAAAATCTGCTGTCAGAGACCTCTCCAGAGTACTGAGAAGCAATAATGTCAGTCTAGAGACTAAGGTGCCCCTGATCCAGGTCATTGTCTTCGCAATGACTTGCTATGCATCCGAGAACTATACAATGACTAAGGATGACAGAAGAAGAATCCATGCCTTTGAGTTGTGGTGATGGAGAAGAGTCTTGAACATACCATGCACCACCAAGAAAACAAATAGATCTGTCTTGGAGAGGATGAAATCAAGTTTCTCCTTAGAGGCTAGGATTTTGTAATTCTGTCTCACATACTTTGGGCACATGTCCAGGAGGGAACTTGGAGAAGGATAGTATGCTTGGAAGGACAGAGGGACAGTGCAGGAGAGAAAGATACCAGATGAGATGGAGGGATACAATGACTAGGGCAATGGGGATAGATGTGTCAAAATCAATGAAACTGGCTCAGGACATGGCAGGCTTTAGAGCTGGTGTACAAAGGGTCACTATGAGTTGCAAGTGACTCGATGACACATAACAACAATACATGATATTGTTTCAGCCACACATTCATTCCACCATACCCACAACCTGGAGCTCAACATTAAATATAACTTCTTCCTCATCCCTGCCTCCTAGTGTGTCAATATAACTTTTCAATTCTACTTTCTAAGTGTCTTCTACATCTGACTGTTTCACTGCCCATCAAATGAGCATCAAATCCTGGCCTTATCCAGGTGATGTGAAGATGAAGTAAGATGTAGGTGATGTGTGTTAAGTAGTGTTCCCCAAAAACTGTCACCTAGGATCTCAGGATATGTCCTTATTTGGAAATAGGGTCTTTGCAGATGTGATTAAGTTGAGATTATAGTGGAGATGCTCAGCCCTCAAACCAGTGACTGGTTTCCTTATAAAACGAGCAGAGGACACAGGGAGGAGCCACGTGATGATGGAGGCAGTGATTAGAGAGATGCAACTACAAGTTAAAGATCTCTAGAAACCACCAGAGCTGGAAGAAGGTCTGAGACAGTTTTCCTCTGACCCTTCAGAAAGAATCCGTCATGTGCACACTTTGATTTTGGACTCTGGGCTCCAAAATAAACTTAGACTACAAAGTAGATGTTTGTCATTTGAGCAAGTAATCTGAGAAGCTGGATATTATTGAGAAGAACACAGAGTCAGGACTGGAGAAAGACTCATCATTAACCTTCAGTACTCAGATGTTAACCTTGATTGCTGAAAGTGAAGAGGACATGAATCGCTCACCGATGAGGATCAAAGGCTACAGACTGCAGTACTGATCACACCTCAACAGGAAGAAAGCAAGACTCTTCACAGCTGGGCTGACAACCATCACGATAAACGGAGAAAAGAGCGATATTATTGAGGATTTCATTTCACTCAGAGCTACAATCAACACTCATGGAAGCAGAAGTCAAGAAATCAAAGGACATATCGCACTCAGCAAATCTACTGCAAAAGATCTCTTCAAAGTAGTGAAGAGAGAAGATTCCCTTTTAGCTGCCAAAAGATAAAACACGTATCTTAGGGTAATTAGAACCAGGAAGTTCCTCAGAAATAAGGATGATGAGAATTATCACGTACTTTGGACATGATAACAGGAGGGACCAGTGCCTACAGAAAGGCATAGTGATTGAGAAAACAGCCAATGAAAAGGGAAAGGAAGACACCCAATAAGATGGACTGACGTAGTGTCCGCAGCAATGCGGCAAACACAGCATCAGCTGTGAGGATGGAGCAGAACTGAGCTATGTCGTGCACAGAGTCCCTGTAAATCAGAACAGCCTTGAAGACGCCTGACAATAATGAGGGCCATCAAGGCCCTCAGTGTGTGGACGCTTGGAGGGTGGTGCCAGGAGAAGACCAGTGTGCTCCTGAATCACTGTGTGTGCACTTAGACCGGAGACTGCCCCTCAGGCCACGCTCACGGTTCTTTCCCCACAGCCCTCAAGGCTTTGCATACACTTTCTGGATGTCCTTGGGGTCAGAGATTCTGGCTGGGAGTAGGATGTTTCCTAACAAAGATTAGAATAACCAGCTTACAGCTTGTTTACGTCTGCAAACGGAAGGTCCGGAGGCCCAGCCAAGGTCAGACAGCATGTTGGGGCGCCACTGGCCTACACATGCTGTTCTGTTTGTGTAATCTCCAAACCACCTAAAAGTCAGATTGGTCAAAAGCATCTCAGGCCAGGTCAAAGAGAGGCCTCAGGGCCTGGTTCCAACTCCAGACATCTCAGTAGCCAAGTCCACTGTGTCCAGGCTGAAGCTTACCCTGATCCTGTAGCTGGACCTCACATCTCGCTGGCCGCCTCTCCACACTTTCTCATCCTCCACGGCCTGCTCAGTAGCCAGCAGTGAGCGCCTGTTTCTTCTCTCCATTTCTGGCCAAGACAAGGGACAGCTGTTTTGACACCCTCTTGCCCCAACACCATCACTGTCTTATACAACAGCAAGATGACTGAACCAGGAACAGCTACCATTGGACACTAGGTGCTTTCCCAGAGCCAGATATTTCACCATATTATCTCCCCTGACCTCTAAGCTCGACAAAATGGTTGGTCCACGTGCACCTGGCCTGCAGTCACGGGTGAGGATGTGAACAGTGGGTGAGATGACCCCTGCCCAGCACCCACCCACCCTGAATCCTACTCAGAAGACAAGAATGCTGCATTGGAATTGGATTTCCTCATAGGGGACCTGTCTGCCCTGAGGAAGACAAGGCAGGGGTGTACAGTTTCAAGGGATTCCAGACAACCTGACCTCCAAGTAGCATTTTGGGGCCTTTTAGAGGAATCCAACCTCTCACCCTCGTGGTCTATGAAGGAGGACGATGCTTTCTCAGGACTGATGAGCTCTCATTAGCAGCCCTTTCCTGGCAGATGCTGGAATCTGGCCTTTTCTGACCAAGTTCTGACATCAAGTTCCTCAGCAGCTGCGGGCCCGCCTTCCAATGTTCGGGCTGATCATCTAAGGCCATTAGAATCTCTGCAGTTTCCAAAAGCTTCATGAAAAACAAACATAAAGGAAAACCCTGGTTCCTGAGCGGTCAGAAAAATCTGGAAACACAATTGTCCCATTTACCACATGGAACTTTCTGGAAAAGTCCTGTAGAAGGAGTCCTGCCCTGCTCCACGTGGTCTTGTGCAGTGTCTCCGGCCTGGGCTGACCACAGAGCCCATTTCTCATAGCTGCTCCCTCACCCTCTGTGTGACCAGCCCCCTCTTTTCTCCCTAAAGGAAAAGTCTTAGTGTTCCTTAGGCCTCAATCTAGGAAACCCATCTCATCTCTGAACATTCCACCCACTAGTCCCGTCTAAGACCAAGAGTCTGGCTACGAGCTTTGCCAACACCTATAAATCGCTTTAGTCCTCATAATCAGGCGTCTCTCTAAGACGCCAACTCTGGGGACAGGGAGTCTCGAATTCAGGGTGTCAGCAGGCCCTGCCCGTCTCTCCCTGTTGTCTCAAGGGTAGGAACCTTCCTGGTCTCTTTCAGCTTCTGGTAACCCAGGCATGTCTTGTTGGTGTGCTATTTGGACACAGAACCTCTTCTGTGTCACACTTATTTACAAAGCACATGGCCAGAGTGAGATGAAGTTTTACTTAGAAGGGGTTAGGATTAGGACACACCCTACTCCAGTGGGTTGCTGTGGATTTTTTAACTTAACTGACAATATCTGAACAGAATTGTTTCCCAAACAAGGTCACATTCACTGTGCATGGATATAAAAAAAAATCCAAATTCATTACCATCGAGTCAATTCCAACACGTAGTGACCATCTACTGGACTTCTGAGACCATAGATCTTTGTAGAAGGAGACTAGTCAGCTGTCTCTGTTGAACTGCTAACCAATTTGAACCCCTAACCTTACTGCTAGCAGCCCAGCACACTACTACAGCACCAGGACTCCTTGTGCAGGGGTTAGGATGTCAGTCCCTTGTTGTTATTAGGTGCTGTTGCTTTAACTCTGACTCCTAGCAAGCCTATGAAAAGTAGATCTGAACCTTGTCCTAGCCTGTGCCGTCCTTGTTACAGTGGATATGCTCTAGCCCTGTGTTACAGACACTGTGCCAATCCATGTCACTGAGGGTCTTCCTCTCTTTCTCTGAAACTCCACCTTTCCCAGTAAGATGTCTTTTTTCCAAGAACTGGCCCTTGCTTCCTGACAACATGACCAAAGTTAAATGAAGTCCCACCATCCTTGCCTCTGAGGAGAACCTTGGTTGCATTACCTCCAAGACAAACTTGCTGTTCTTCTGGGTGTCCATGGGATATTCAGTACTCTTCTGCAAGGCCACCGTTCAAAAGCATTGATTCTTCTTTGTCATCCTTACTCACTGTCTAACTTCCAGATGCCTAGGAAACAATTGAAAAGACAACGGCTTGCATCAGACACACCTGAGTCTTTAAACTGACAGCCTTGCTCTTTCAAATGCTGGAATGGTCCTTGAAAATCCGTTTGGCCAATGCAGCACCTCTTTTTATTTCTTAACTGCTATTATCATAGGTATTGCTTGTAGATCCAAATTAGATGAAATCATTAACAAATTCAATGTTTTCTCCATCTATCCTGATATTTCAGAAGAAGGAGGGACAATTTCCTCCCATGTGACTAACTGCCTTTGAAAAACAGCCAGACTGTCAGCTATGGGTCGATTCCCACCAGATGGTAAACAACAACAACAATTCTGATATTGCCTATTAGCATGAGAATTTTGAAGGTTCTAGGTAGTCTTTGATCTTCTGCAGCAAGTACTTCAAGACCTCTTCACTGTCTGCAAGTAAGATTGAGTCATCTGCATGATATAGGCCAGTCTCAGTTAGCCTCACCCACCTTCCACCTTCTCATAGACTCTGCACATTAGCAACTCTGCCTCTACAGGTGTTCAAGGTCACCAAGGATCCCAGCCTCAAGATCCCACTCACCTTCCTACCTCTACCAGAACGGAGCTCCTGCTTCTCTCCAACCTGTTCCAGAACCAAACACAAGTGCTCCCTCCACAAGAGACCTTCTTACCCTTCGTAACAACATCCTCATGCCTCATTTCCTCAAGCATGTCACTGAATCCCCCACAATCTGCGTATCACTGTGAAATGTGGGCTTGGTGAAGAACATTGAAAAGACTGTGGACCCCTAGAAGAAGGAATAGATTGGCATTAGAAGAAATACAACCAGAATGTTCATTAGAAACAAGGATGGCAAGATGTGGGCTTGCCTGCTTTGGAAGAGTCATCACAAAAAACCTGTCCCTAGAAAAGGGCATCATGGTTGGTAGAATGTCAGAGAAAATGAGGGAAATCCTCAATGAGATATAGTGACACCATGACCACACAATTACTCAAACACACCATTGATCATGAGATGCTGTAGAACTGGACAGCATTGCATTCTGTTATCAAGTTGTTGTTGTTGTTGTTGTTGTTGTTGTTGTTGTTGTTGTTAGAAGCTATCAAATAAAATATGACTTGTAGTGACCCTATGAGACAGATCTAGTCCCTATCCTATCCTGGGCCGCCCTCATAATTTCTAACACCCTTGAGCCCATTGCTGCAGACATTGTATCAATCCATCTCACTGAAGATCTTTCTCTCCTTCACTGACCCTCTACATTTCTAAGCATTATGTCCCTCTTGAAGGAATATCCTCTCCTAACAACATGTCCAAAGCCACCCTTGCCTCCAAGGAGCATTCTGGTTCCACTCTCTCCAAGAAAGATCTGTTTGGGTTTGTTGGCAACCTGTGGATATTCAGCACTCTTCTTCAATACCACAGTCCAAAGGCATTAATTCTTCTCCTGTCATCCGCATTCATTGTCCAGCTCTCAGACGCATAGCTGAGACTGGAAACACTGTGGCTTGAATCAGGCTCACCTTAGCCTTTAAAATGACACCATTGCTCTTCAGGACTTTGGGAATATTCCTGACAGCAGAGTTACCTAATTCTCTAGGTCTCCTGATCTTCTGGATGCAAGTACCAAGGGTGTTGATCTTGGATCCAAACAAGATCAAATTGTTGACAATTTCAAACATTTGTCCATCTATCATGATGTTGCCTGTTGGTCCAGTGGTGAGGATTTTTGTTTTCTTGATGTTGAGATGTCATCTATATTGAAAGGTGCAGTCCTTAATTGTCTGCTGCAAGTGTTTAAAGTCCTCTTGACTTTCAGGAAGCTGAGTTGTGCCATCTTTGTAACATAGCTTGTTGACGAGTCTTCCTCCAATCTTGACCCTACATTATTCGTCATAAAGTCCATCTTCTCAAATGATTTTCTCAGCATACAGATTAAATAGGGATGGAGAGAGGATACAAGCCTGACGCTCATCTTTCTCAGTTTAAACCAGGCAGCACTCTCTTGCTCTGTTTGGACAGCAGCTTCTTGGTCTAGGGGTAGCCTTTGTAGAAGCATAATTAAGTGTTCTGGAATTCCCATTCTCATCAACAAGTCAGGACCAAGCTACTGACAACCAACACACTTTGCAATGTAGGGGGCTTTCTCTGCTGTGCAGTCTCTCTCACACTCATGTCGTCCATACACCCATCAGGACTGTGACAGTCAGAGGTGACCTCAAGATTCTCTGTAGCCAAAGTTTGTAGGTTGTAGAAGCTCTCCAGATCACAAGAGCTAACAGTGTTTCTGTAAAGATGAAAGCTCATACGTTAACCTTGTGTGGAGCTAATCAATCCGTCCCTCGCAAAACAGGACTTCTAGTTGGTTCCTTTGAGTTCCAGCTCTTGCTGAGAACTTGCCTTTCAATCCTACATATGCTGAATCAGAATCCACATTTTAACAAGATCCCCAGGTAATTCTTATGTTAAATATAGGCTATCCCACCAATGAGAAAGGAGGAGGACGGGTCTAGAAGCCTGGGTTGGGCTGTCCAAAGGTGAACTTTTACATTCTCGGTCTGGCCCAGCTCCTCCTGCCCAAGATGATCGACTGAGAACAGGTCACCAGCAGATGTGGCATGAAGTCTGCCCCAGGACCTGGGTCCCAGCTGGCACCATCATCTCACTCCCTCTACACTCATTCCCCTTTCCAAAACATGCCAGTGTGGCTACCCTGCCCACCGGAGCACAATATTAGAGGACATACAAGAAATTCATTATCCTGGGGGGGAAAGAGAAGACTCCCCTGGGAATCTGGTTTAAAATGGAGATTCTGATGAAAGTTCTCTGCAGGGCATCAAACCAGAAGGAAGCAGTTCCTCGCCCTGAGTGAAAGGTGATCAATGAATTAAAGGCCCCGAAAGAATCTAATTTTAGTCTATGTCCCCACTCTCGGCGATGCACATGGACTAATTATGTATCAATTAAAGAATGAGAAAAAAATGGATAAGTTCTGTACACTGATTTGAAACAGGTGAGGGAGAGAACAGTTTAAAAACGATATATGATTGGGTATTATTGTTATGACAGGAGTCCAGAGTGAAGGCTACATAGTGGAGTGCACTCGGGCTTGGGTGGGGGGAATTTTATTATACCAATGAAGGAATTTTTCTTTTACTTTTCAGAGAGAGGAGTGAACTGGGGGTGGGCGGAGAGGAGGGCAGGGAGAAAAATGCAACAATGTATGAATGGAAATCCAAAATCTCTGTAAATGTTCATTAAAATTAATATATATAAAAAAAGAATGATGACAGTTTCCTACAAACATTCCCAAGAAGATTACACAGAGGAAGGTCTCCATACCAGGAAAAGATGCATCAATATATCGTGTGTGTGTGTGTGTGTGTGTGTGTGTGTGTGTGTGTGTGTGTGTTTGATGTGTAGCATGCAACATTGACATTTTCCATGTGTTCACTTGATCTTCACAAGTAGGCAAAACATGTTCCCAGATAAAGAAACTGAGGATCAGAGTGGACCAAAGCTCTGACAGGGTCTCCTAACTCTCTTTCTAGAAGTCTGGCCTTACCTCTCACAGCTGGATTGCTCCTCTCTCAGAACATCCCTCTCTCAGGGCTTGAATCCATTTCCTTCTTTTCTTTGCCTCAGACCCAGAATCTTCTGAGCACACCTGCACTGGGTCCCCCTGAGGGTAGAGGCCAAGTGAGCTTCTGAACAAAACAAGCAAGTGGGGGAAATAGGGCTTGAACCTGGGCTTTCTAACTCCAAGTTCTGAGAGAGTCTTCTCAAAGCACATAGATGTGTGTGTTCATCACAAACAAACATGCTGGTCCTCACATACAAGGATTTTCCCAGCTTGTCTGCTTTCCACACTCCTATTCAGCTCTCAAAACTCAGTTCAAATATCCCTCACCATCATTGATTTATCCCAGATTCTTCACCGAACAGAGTTCTTTGCATCTTACCTTTTAAACAGAGCACTTTCTCAAGCAAATCCAATCCTATGTCCACCTTTGGGGAACCCAGCCTGCCCACCACACTGACTAGGGCGTCCTCTAGGACTGGACTGGCCTTGGCTCCTCCTCTGCCACAGTGTCCTGCACTGTGATCTCCCCACCAGCCTCTCCAAGTGCCTGTGGGACAAACTCAATTCATAGCAGATGAGGCCGTTTAACCAAATGCCACGGAAAGGGTGAGAATCACAAAAAGAACTGCGTTCAAAGAGCAAAACAGGCCCCTGGCTGCAGCTGCCTTCTGGTCTGCCCTGAACGTCGGTGGCCACACACCCCAGAACGGGACGCAGCCCCATCTCACAGCATCCTTGTGGCTGGTTGATCAGAATGGTGGTTGAGATCACAGGGTGCTCGAAAGCTGGCGGCCAGGCCTTTCTTCCCAGTCCATCTTCCGTAAGTTCCCCTGAAATCTGTCCAGCAGCACAGCAGTACTCAACATGAAATGCACTGGCCAGGAACTGAACCCAAGTCTCCCACGTGGAAGGTGGAGTTCTACCTTCCAACATTACTGCTTCTCTCTTCTCAGCCGCCTCCCACTTCCTGCCAGCTTTCAGGGGTCTGCTCGCTTCTCACAGTCTGAGGTCACTTGGCCTGCTGGCAGCCCTCAGGAGTCAGGCTCCCACTCTGAACTTCCCCAGAGGCAGAGGGACCCCACCACCACCCCCATGCCCAGAAAAGGCTTCCTGCCTCCCTACCATGTCAGGTGATGAGAAAGCGAAAATGCATTTTCTTGGAAAAACTTTCCTTTCCCCTCCTAGGGTGGGGCCCTAGACTTGGCAAGGCTGCCAGGTCATTTCCTGAAGTCTGGCTTATTCATGGATGGCACAAGAGGCAGGACAGAGCTGTTCACACGTCTGTCTCCAGCACAAGGTGACCCTGGACTAGGCGTGGCTATGCCTTTTGCTGGCCAACCCTGGGCTCACAGCTTCCATGTGCAAACACACACCAAGGCAGATAGACTAACGTCTTTGTCTGCATTGCCATCAGAGGGGAGAAACCAACAGAACCAAGAGCTTCCATCCGCGTTGATGCCAGCTCATGGTAACCCGCATGTGTCCAAGAAAAGCTGGGCTCCTTAAGCTGTCTGTTGTCGGCTGGCTTTTCAGAAGCAGGTGAGCAGCTCTTTTCTCAAAGGGTCTCTCGCTTCCCTGGACCCTCCCGCTTCCCAGCTGCCAGCCGAGTGCTGTGGCTGCTTGTATCACGCAGGGACCACTCTCTGGGTAAAGCTAAGTCCATGTTTACATGTGACATTTGCTCAACATCTTAATGGCCAAAAGGCCCTGCCAGAGAGACCTCTGGTACAAGATGACCTTCCTACGTGACAAGTCTCCAGTCCTCCCTAAAGTGTACCCCTGCCGCTGACCTGGAGTGCTGATCTCTCTTTCTTGATTTAACACTTTAGAGAAATTGCTGAAAAGGTAATAGCACAGATTGCCCCCAGCTGAGGTTTCAGAAACAGAAACCTCACTGCTAACAAGTTGTTCCAACTCATAGCAACACAAGAGCTGGCAGAGATGAACTGCTCAGTAACGTCTATGAGGCTGTAAACCTTCACACAAGCAGATGGCTTCTCTTTCTCCCATGGAGTAGCTGGTGGGTTCGAACTGCCAACCTTTGGGTTAGCAGCCCAACATTTAACCTACAGCAACACTAGGGCTTCTAGTAATGGAAGAAAGGGATGCAAGCAGAGGACCAGATTCAGATTCTTCCAGACGTGCAGAGCCTACGTTGCCATCAGGTGACGCATCTGAGCCCCCTGCAGGCAGGACCAGAGTCATTGCTTGTTCTCATGTCCACTGAGTCCTAACCAACTCATAGATGACCCTTCAAAGGGTTTTCAGAGCCTGTAAATTGAGGGGAGATTGCCCATCTTTTCTCATGGGGCAGCTGGTCGATTCGAACGATGGTCAAATGGGGGCAGAGGCCTGCAGAGAGTCACCATTCCAGATCCCAGAATTTTAAGTCCTAGATGGGTTCTTCTGTACCTGGGGAGGCAGCTGGAAGCATCTTCATTTTAGAGCTAAGACAGTAGATACATGAAGTTAAAAGGGCTTACAATCTGAGTCTCAAAGAAAGCCAGAAATGCCTTGTTACCTGCTGTGGACTGAATTGTGTCCTCCCAAATATGCACTGAATTCCTGGCCTTTGTAATCTGTGGATGTGACCATGTGCAGAACCTCGAGTGGCAAAGCTGCAGCCTGGGAGCTCATCAACCCCGTGTCCAACAAAAGCACTGCCGGCACCACTCTTACTAAACACCCTTCTACAGCGACCTCCTTAAACAGGCTCATATTGCTGCAACCACTGTGTCAATTCCAATTCCTGTTTGGGAGAAGTTTGCTTTTGTTATGGTGGCAAAGCCATATCAAAGAAGATGTACCCTAAATACAATCACTTCTGAGTTATCAAAAGAGCAGAGACACAGAGATTTCTATGTATCTATGAGACTCATCTACAAGCCAAAGAACCAAACTCCCAGGAACTCCCGTGGCTACCAGGAAGGAAGGACGGGGTCTAGACCCTAACTTGGCCTTTAACATGCTGAACGTTGAGAAAAAGAAATGTCTGTTCTTCAAAACCATCCACTTTGGGGATCTCTTGTTACTAGCAGCACTAACAAGCAAGACATCACCGGAAACAAAAGTAGTTCTAACTGATGCTTGCAGCTCTGTATTTAAAAAAAAAAAAAAATAATAAAATCCAGAATTTCTGGAAAGATTAGGGAAAAAGTACATCTGAAATTACTCAACTCTGGACGTTGCATGAGTCAAACTTTCCCTAGCTCATTGTTTGTATAATGGGGTCCACACTGATGGTTTCTTGGCGATTGATTTATCTAGACCTCATGACCACGACTCAAGAAAGAGTATTCGAGTCAGCTCTCAGGGAAACGCTGCCAACCTCACCATCAGGAGCCAATTGTGAAGAAGTCAATGTGTGCAGAGGTGCCAGGGGGCTGCAGGGACCCAGAGGGGAGCAAACGTGTCCAGGTTCAAGTCTTGAACCCACGGGGCAGAGGGCTTCCTCAGATGTCAACAAGACAACAGGGAAGGTGAGAACTCGCTCAGTTCTCTCCACTCTTAAAATGTAAATTAGCAGCTTTCCTTCCAAAGCCCCAGTCAGCTTCCTCCCTCTTGAACTACTCACTTTCCTGCAATCCTTCCAATGACATCACTGGCATGGGCGTTATGTAATTTAAGGCCACCACTACCACCACCACCACCACCTCAGAGGACTTCCCAGAACCCCAAACACCTCCAAAGGCAGAGCTCACCCCAGGAAACCCAGCACGAGTTGTGAACCGTTTCATTTTCTGTCCGAGTAAGTAAATGATCACCTTTTTTCTCTCTCGGGAGTGAAGGATCAGAGGGCATCTGTACTTCCTAAGAAAAGAAAGGAAGCTCCCTTTTATGTTTTATCTTTGTGGGCATTTTCTGTTTCCCTCTGCAAGTATGTGTTTTACTGACAACTGAGCCAGTTTTGTTGGGTGTTCCTGTTTTTCTAAAATGATGACAGAGGGCATTCAGAGCACCTCCTGGGGGTCCAGGATTTTTTTATCAAAGTGCTCTGGTCTGAGACGTGTCTGGGCAGAGGACACTGTCCAGTGGTACACAAATCAGAGTAGTCTTCCAAGGACTGCTGGCAAGATTGCATTAGTCAACGGCTACTGCATTCTCAATGGCTTGAACATAGTGTCTAGTATTCTTTAACATTTATATTTCCATTTCAAATACCTTTATCATCATCGCACCAAGGGAACTGGAGCTGGTGGGAAGAAGGCTGACTTGTTAAAAAAAGTCAGGCTTCCCTTGAGAAGTAGGTAGAAATGGCAAAATGGCATGCAGGTTTCAGAGAAAAATTGCAGAATCGTCTCTCTGGTCGAATTGCCCAGTGTACCCTCTGGGCTTTTTAAAGAAGATCAGAAATTGCTAATGATATGTTTCTTCCCATTGAAAACCTAAGCAGCCCTGGTGGTGCAGTGGTTAAGTGCTTGGTTAAAGGTATGGACCCACAGCAGGTCCAAGAGACAAAGAGGTGGCAGCCTCTCTTCTGTAAAGAACCTGAACCCTGGAAATCCTCTGAGGCGGTTCTCTCTTCTACCCACAGGGTCCCTGTGAGCTGGAACGGACAGTAGATTTGGGCTGTTTTTGTACCAAGCACCAGCTGAGAAACACACAAATGTCAGAGATAAGCGAAACTAATGAAAGGCTTGCACACACGGGGAGTTGTGGAAGAATGTAGTTCGGAGTACCAGCTTTGATCACGTGCTTAGTTTGAGGTGTGAGGACTGTAATGGCTACTATTTCTTCTGGTATATATACATAAAATAGTTTTTGTTTTGTCACTCATAAAATATAAACAAAGTTGAGGGGGAAAAAATAATGTATTCCTGAAAAAAAAAAGAACTGGAGAAAACTTTCTCCTCGCTGGTCAGCTTTGTAAACACCAGCAGTAGCTGGTAAAAACAAAAGCCTTTTTACAAGCAAACCCAGTGAGCGCAGAAGTGCACCTTGGCTGCAGAGAGTGCAGTCCCACGGATGGAGATGGTGTCCAGCAACCAGACAGGAGATGCGGTAGAGGAGAGTGTCCACTAACTGGGCCAGGCTGAGGCTGAAATCAGAGGTCAGTGCTGGGAGCATAAGTCCCTGACTTCTAGGCCAACAAGCAGACCCACCTCCCGGTGTCCGTTCCCTGGAGTGGCTAGAACAAATGACCATGAACTAAGTGACTTTTTAAAAAAATTCCAAATACTATTTTTTTAATATTGTTTATTGTGGTTGGAGTGAAATTTACAAAGTATGTTGTTCATTTTCTACAAATCAATAACTCATGCATGTTATGACATTAATTGCAATACACATAATGACTGATCAGCCATTCACACCACAATGACCTTCCCTTTACCCATTCTAATGTTTGTTTCTATCCATTGATTTTCTTCTCTTTCATTTTCTCTCCCTAGTAACCATACTAGATTGATTGCCTCCATTTATAAACTTTCCTCTAGCTTTTTGTAACAGTGGTCATATGCAGCATTTGTCCTTCTGTGATGTTTTATTTCATTCAGGACAATGTCCTTTAGACTCGTCCATGCTGTGTATGTTTCATGAATTCCTCCTTGATTTTCAGTGTTGCATAGTACTCCACTGTGTGAATATGCCATAGTTTCTCTGACCATTCGTTTCTTGATGAACACTCAGGTTGTTCCCATCACATTGCCATAGTGAATAATGCTGCAATGAGCATGGGTGTGCATATGTCTGTTCATGTCAAAGCTCTTAGTTGTTTAGGGTATAAACTTACAGGTGGACTTCTATTTTCCTTTTTTTTTTTAAAGAAATGCCAAATTACTTTCCATAGTGGTTACATCATTTTACATTCCTAGTAGCAGTGTATGAGAATTTTCTTAAAGCTCTAGAGATTAGAAGTGTAAAATCGCTGTCAAGGTTTACATCAAGATGCTGAATTCTTTCCAGTGGCTCCAGGGGAGACTACCCCTTTACTTTTCCAGTTTCTAGAAGCCATCCACAATCCTTAACTTACAGCCCTTCCTTTGTTTTAAAAGTCAGCAGTGTCACGTCCTCAGATCGCTCACTGACTCTGACCTTTCTGCCTCCTCAGTGACCCTTGTGAGGACATTGGCCATTTAGGACAATGCAGGATGTCTCATCTTAAGATCTCTGAGTCTCACTTGCAAAGTGACACATTCATAGGTTCCAAGATGAGGATGTGGGCATTTACGAGAGCCATTAGTCTGACAACCATAATACTCTTAAACCCAGTCTAAGGGGCACCGTCATCTACAGACATGACAGGTATCTGATGAACACAGCACCTTCTGCCTCTCAACTGACTATGTGCCCTCTTATGAAGACACAGGAACCAGGGCCTCCCAGACCTTCCAACAGCTATCCTTGCTGCCTAGGCATCCACATATGTTTCAGCAAACCCCACAGCCAGCAAGATGTGGACCCACACCTCTGTTCAAGGACACCTCCTCATTTCCAGTGAGGTTTGTCTAGAGAAGGAGCAGGAGAGAAGCAAGCACACACCACACCTGTGGGTCTCTTGAGCTCTCCATAGGGAGCTCCCTTCTCTCTCTTGCTTCCTTCTTCAGCCTCCACCACTAGAGGCTCCAAGACAGATAGGAGTCTCACTGCCAAGAGCAGGGCTCTCCTGGAACTCAGACCTCCAGGATCAGTGTCTTGTTCTCCTAGTAAGGCGGGTTCCAGGTGATCTCTAACTTGCTCCATGGCTCAGGAAGAGCACAGGAGACATCTCACTGGGAACTCTGGGCACTAGTGGTTTGGTGGTAGAATTCTTGCCTTCCATGCAGGAGACCCAGGTTCAGTTCCCAGCCAATACACCTCATATGCAACCACCACCAATCTATTAGTGGAGGCTGGTGTGATAACCAGGTTTCAGCAGAGCTTCTGGACCAAGAAGAGAGGCTTAGTGATCTATTTCCAAAAATTAGCCAGTGAAAATCCTTGTGGATCACAACATTCAGCCCATAGCCTATCACAGGTGATTGTGCAGCACCGGGCAGTGTTTCATCCCGCCGTGCACAGTGTTGCCATGGGAGATTCTATCTTGGGTCATGGACCACTCACTCTTCCCATGCAAACGCTGACCACCATGAGAACAAGGGCTGCTCTCTCTTGTTTATAACACATTTTGCTCTACCACCTGGCAAGGTGTTGCCACAAAGGTGTTCATTAAATATATGTTCAATTGTTAATAAAATTAATGGCCGCCTTCCTCCCATCAGGTGCTTCGTCTGTGCCAGGCATCACAGCACTCATAGCACCACCAGGCCTCATCTCAATACTACAAAAGTAGAGAGGAATCGTCAATGAGCCCAAGTTGTTCATGGCAAGACGTGGTGCTAGGATTAGAACTCAGGTTGCAAAGCCTTAGCTCTTTCCTTTATACTAGGACCCAACAAACCTTTCTGGTAAATGATTATATACTAACTATTTTCCACTTTGCTGCCACAATTCTGTCACAATAAAAAGCAGCCAGGAGCCAGTTGTTCACTGATCAATTGTGGCTTATGGGATTTCCTGTGTGTCAGAGTAAAACCGGACTCTGGAGGATTTCCAAGGGCTGATTTTTTCCAAAGTGGTTCATTGGGATTGTATGAAATACAACAGGAATGAAGGATAGCGTGAAACTCAATGTAAATGAACCTTGTAAGCAAACCAATATAAAATAATTTTAAAAAAGAAAAAAAGTTGATCATTGGTCCACTCTTCTGAAAGGATTCAGGGTGGACTGCAACCACTGAACTTTTTTTTTTTAAATGACTGCATTAATTATCTGTACCACTCAGGCATATCCAAAACAGCCCTATGCAAAAAAAACAGTTGCACTGTGTGTCAATAAAACTTTATTGACCAAAATTGACAGGGCCCATGCACTGTAGTTTGCTGGTCATTAAACTCAGTGTTGTTCATTTCAGGTCACTGTGGATGGCACCTCGAACTCTTCTGGAATTCCTGTCCCCCAACGAGAGTCAGCTCTTCCCTGAAAACTCCACATCCTGTGAAAATGCTCAAGGAGCCTGGGACCTGCTACACATGGTGCTGCCCATGCTCATCATCATCATCTTCATCGCTGGCCTCTTAGGAAACTTCTTCGTCTTGTCTGTCTTCCTCCTGCCCCGGTGGCGTCTGAACGTGCCAGAAATCTACTTGGTCAACCTGGCAGCATCGGACCTGGTATTTGTCCTGGGCTTACCCTTCTGGGCTGAGAACATCTGGAACCATTTCAACTGGCCTTTCGGGGTCATTCTCTGTCGTGTGGTGAATGGTGTCATCAAAGCCAACTTGTTTGTCAGTATCTTCCTGGTGGTGGCCATCAGTCAGGACCGCTACCAGGTGCTGGTGTACCCCATGGACAGCTGGAGGCGACAAGGGCGGCGACTACAGGCTCAGGTCACCTGTGTCCTCATCTGGGTCTTGGGGGCCCTCTTGAGTGTCCCCACATTCCTGCTTCGAGCCATCAGTCCTATGCCTGATCTGAACATCTCAGCCTGTGTGTTACAGCTCCCCAGTGAGCACTGGGCCTGGTATGTTGCGAGGATGGTGGAGTTGAATGTCCTGGGCTTCCTTCTGCCACTGGCTGCCATTGTCTTCTACAACTACCACATCCTGGCTGCCCTGCACAGGCAAGTGGAGGTCCACAGGACACGGTGGGGTGCCCCCACAGATGGAAAGACCACAGCACTGCTCCTCACACTAGTGGCCACCTTCCTGGTCTGCTGGGCCCCTTACCACTTCTTTGCATTCCTGGAATTCCTCTTCCGGGTGCAAACCCTCCAAGGCTGCTTCTGGGAGAACTTCTTAGACCTGGGCCTGCAATATGCCAACTTCTTTGCTTTCATCAATAGTTGCCTGAATCCAGTAATCTATGTCTTCATGGGCCAGCTTTTCAGGACCAAGGTCCGGGAGCTTTATAGGCAGTATACTCCCAGAAGTTCCACTCCCACATCTTCCACTCATCGGAAAGAGGTCCTCCAATGTTTCTGGAGGATTTGAAAGTGCATAGAGTCAAGAAGGTTGGCTTCCTTATGCATTATTTCTACATGGTAGAGAGTACTGGCATTGGCTGGACAAGAACCCCAGAGGTATCCACAACCTAGATACTGTGAATGGTGCCTTTACTAGCCAAGAGGACTTTGAAGATATGGCAAAATTAAGGCTCCTGGAGTGAGAAGATTATCCTGGATAGTTTTGTTGATCCCAGCAACTTTCAACAAGGGAAGCAGAAGGGAATATGACTACAGGAAAAAAATAAGTCATTGTGGAAACAAGAGAACAAAAGGGTGTGAGGGAGGGATCACAAATGGAGAAATGTAAACAGCCTCTAGAAACTGGAAAAGGGGCTGTATTTTCCCATAGAGCTTCCAGAGGATCACAGCACTACTGGCAACTGGATTTCGACCCGCTGGCACTGATTTTGAACTGCTGGCTTCTAGAACTTTAAGAGAGTAAACTGGTGTTTATTGAAGTCAAGCTGCTGGTCGTTTATTATAGTAGCATTAGGAAATGAAGGCAAATATCCAGTAAAGACCTGTTATTGTTCCTGTGTACCATCATGCCAACTCTGATTCATAGTGAGTGTATGTCTGTACAACACACGGCAACCTCGTCCCATTCTGCACTAGCATCACCATCTCTGCCATGCTCAAGCCTATTTTTGCAGTTACCATGTCAACCCATCTCACCGAGCGTCTTCTTTCCTTCCTCTGACCCTCTACCTGTCCAAGCATGATGCCCTTTTCAGAAGACTATCCCTTCCTGAGCACATGCCTGAAGTATTCAAGACAAAGCATCCTTGAACCTAAGGAATCCAGCTGTGCTTCATCCTACAGATATTTGTTAATTATTTTAGCAGTCCATGAATAGTCAACACTCTTTGCCAACACCACAATTCAAAGGCAGTAGCTCTTCTGTCTTGTGTATTCATTGTCCAACTTTCACATGCATATGAACCAATTGAAAATACCATTTGTTGGATCATGTGCATCTTAGCCTTTAAAGTGGAATCCTTGACTTAGGACTTTAAAAAAGATACTTTAAAGAGCAGATTGGCCCAAAGTAACAAGTATTTTGATATTTCCTTTTTAAAGGCTGCTTTCATACCTGTTGATGCAAGTAAAATTAAATCCTCAGTAACTTCATCTATTGTTGTTGTTGTGTGCCATCAAGTTGCCTGCAACTCATAATGACCCTATACACAATATATCTGAACACTGTTCTATCCTGAGCCAATATTGCATTTATTATCACATTTATATTTATCCATTTAATAAATTATGCTAACTTCTAAGGATACAGAGATGATACATCTAGAGACCATATCCACGAATAACTTGTAAGATGCCATCAACTCAATTCCAAATCATAGTAACTCTATGAAACACTTCCCAGTCCTGTACCATTCTCACATTTGTTGCTATGTTTAAGCCCATCGTTGCTGCCTTGTATCAGTCTATCTCATCAGTTCTCCTCTTTTGCACTGGCCCCCTACTTCACCAAGCACGGTGTTTTCTCCAACGATTGACCATTCCTGATAACATGTTCAAAGTATGTGATACTAAGTCTTGCGATCTTTGCTTCCAATAAGCATTCTGGTTCTACTTCCTCCAAGACAGATTTGTTGGCCTTTCCAGCAGTCCATGGTATATTCAATATTCTTTACCAACATCATAACTTTAAAGACAGATTCTTCTTTGGTTTCCCTTCTTCACTAGCCAAGGAAATGATATGAGCTGAATTAGGCTCATCTTAGTCTTCACAATGGCCCCTCTGCTGTTCAAAGACATCCTTTGCAGTAAATTTGCCTGACGCAATACAGCAGTTGGTTTCAGTGAAAGTTAATATCTTGGGCTAGGTTCTTCAAAGAAGCAAAACTAATAAAGCTTAGTGAGAGAAAGTGAGATTTCTTTCAAGGAACTGACTCACTGCTGGTAGGCAAGTCCTATGTGGGTAAGTCAGACCTCAAGAGAAAACTGTCTGCGGAGGCAGAGTACAAGTTATCAGCCGACAGGGCCTCAGGTTGCTGGCTTTGGAGGCTACTGGTTTCAGAGGCAAACACAACCGAGGTCATCATTGGAGAGCAGAGTAGCAAATGGCTGATTTTATGCTGATTTTGAAGATGCCAGATGCCAGCTTCAGAGGCTGGCATGTCCAAAGGCCATTGTGGGGAACAGGATTGAAGATAACTAGTTTTAGATACCGATGGATCCAAACTCAGCAAGTTCAGTGGGCCACTAGTTCAAGTCTTTTAGCCAGATGTAGCTCTGAGAACAACTGTTAAGGGTTTGTTTGGGGTTTTTGGTTTTTTGGTGTGTGTGAGGGTTTTTTGTTTGTTTTGTTTTGTTTTTTTGTTGGTTTGGTTTGGGTTTGTTGTTGTTGTTGTTTTACCAGAGAGTCCTAATACAAACACCATCATTAGTTATATGAGGTTAATCATACCTTTGGAAGCTCTGGTGGCCCAGTGAGTGAGAAGTAACACTGCCAACCCAAAAACAGGCAGTTCAAATCCAACAGCTGCTCTAAAAGAGAAGGATGGGTAATCTTCTCCTTTGCAATTTACAGCCTCTGAAAACCCACTGGAGGGTCAGCAATGACTTAGCTCCAACTTAGCAACCATGAGTTGTTTTCAGTTGAATCATATCTTTGCAGGTCTGCTTGTAATCCTTACTATCATCTTACTAATCTCACTAACATCATAGAGTTTTGAATTTATAATACACAGAAAAGTTACATTATATTGAAGATCATAATCACACTGGCACACAATATTAACTATGATAGTTTACAAAGATTATTGATTTTTCATTCAATCACTCATAAATATTTTGTTTTCTACCACTGGACCGATTGGCAGAATCATGATGAATGATGAAGAGATTGAGATTGTTCACAGCTTTAGTTTGCTTGGCTCCAAATCAACCCTCTCGGCACCAGCAGCCAGGAAATTAAAAGACATATTGAGATGGGAAAGTCTGCAATTAGAGACCTCTCTAAAGTACGGAAGAGCAAAGATGTCAGTCTGAAGACTAAGGTGTGCCTGATACAGGCCATGGTCTTTGCAATTACTTGCTAAGCATCAGAGAGCTGGACAATGACTAGGGAGGATAGAAGGAGAGTTGATGCCTTTGAACTGTGGTGTTGGAGAAAAGTATTGAATATACCATGGACTGCTTAGAGAATGAACAGGTTTGTCCTGGAGAGGGTGAAGCTAGTCTTCTCCTTGGAGGCAAGGATTCTGAAGCTTCGTCTGACATACTTTGGACATGTTGCAAGGAGGCACCAGTCCTTGGAGCGGGATGTCATGCTTGGGGGGCGGGAGGGACAGCACAGTAGAGGAAGACTCTCAATGAGATGGATTGACTCAGTGTCTAGGGTTATAGGGGTCGGTGTCAGAGACAATAAGATTGGCACAGGACAGAGCAGGGTTTAGGACTGTTGTACATAGGGTCACTGTGTGTCACAGGTGACTCAACTGCACATAACAACGACAGTATTAATTGCAACCAATCTATTTTTGCAATTTATCCTATCCTGACCATCCTATTACTGTGTATAACTTTTCCTTCACCTATCTTAATAGCTGACTTTTATCTATTTATTAATTTTTATTCCCCTCTCTTCCCTAGTAATGATGCAAGTATGACTCTGTTTGTTTGTAAACCTCTTTAGCGTTTTAGAATACATTTAGTCAATCCATCATTTTAATATTTGGCTGCTGTTTCCATGATGTTGGTTGTGGAAATCCATTCTTGTTTTCAGCATAGTAACACTTTCTCCAACTCATGTCCACATTGTAATACAGGAAATAATGGCCCACAGGGTCTCCTAGACTGTAATCATTATAGGAAAAATTCAGCAGGTTTGTCTCTTTCAGAATTGCTGGGTTTCAAACCACTGAGCTTTCAATTATCAGCCAAGTATTTAACCATCACATCACAATGACCATTTAAAGTCCACATTAAACAGAAAAAAACCGAAATCTATTGCTCTCAAGTCATTTGAGACTCATGGTGACCCTCCACCAGGTTTCAGAAGCTGTAAAAATGTTGTATCTCATAGATTTGGACTGCCAGATGTTCCTATAACAGCCTGTAACAGTAGAAAGAGCAAGGGTCACATCAGGACAGCCCTGTCTGACCTTTATCAACTTCATAGAGGGGAACTTCCCTGTCTACAGCATCAATAACACAAACTCAATTGCAATGAAGTCAGACACGTCCCCCACACTCTCATACCTCTTTCTATTCTTCTGAGCACAAATATTACTGCTTTGCTGGGTGCAAACTCTGATGTGATAGTTCACAGACCACACAGAACCATACTGGGGAAGTAAAAAGGTAATAATCCAAATTAGTAACAGAAGACAGTCAAGATAGCTCCAGAAATGTGCACACAGGTGCCTTAGCCTTGAGCCACTCAGCCCTAATTTTCCCAAGTTCTCAGTCCTGTCAATATTGGCTTCACCCTAATTGTCCAACAAAATTTTCAGTAACGCCCAACCAAAGTCTCATCTCATCTCACATCATTCCTCCAATTCAACCATGGTGGCTGCTGCTATTTCCAAGCATGTCCTACATTCTTCCGCTTCTTTTTCACCAGATTGGGGGAGGTCTCTTTCCTCTTCTGGCAGGGTAACATCTGATCTCTGTGGATGGAGCTGTTCAGTTTATTGGTGAGACTAGCCAATCCTCTTGTAGATTACTGAGACTGGCCAATCCGGATAAGCCACAATGCCCCATTCATATAAGCCTACCCACCCAGATGTTCAGTCATCCACATTCAAATCATGCTAGAAAGGTCATTTTGAAATATAAAATCCATACGGCCCTACATGGGACACACTGCCCATCAAGTCTCCAGATAAGGACTCAGATTTCCTGCTTCTCTTGAACATTCTAAAGATCAACAACCTTCTCGATGTTCATTCATTCAACATAACCTATTGAACCTCTGCCCTGAGCAGGCACTATTATTGGTTCTGAGAACCCAGCAATGAGGACAATGGAAGGGGTCCTGTCTTCTCAGTGTGAGTGCACACACACACACACACATACACACACACACTTACACATATGCACAAAGGGTACCGAATGGTCCTGTGTACCTGCATGTCCAGAGTGCAGCCCCTCCTCCACCAGCCCTCTCAGGCCTTTGACTTCTCATTCTACTCCAACCACCCAAGCCCATGCCACACTTGGGCCTTGACATTTCCTGGGGAAGTTCAAGCACGCAGCAGTAGCAGCATTTCCTGTCTCACTCTCTCACGTAGAAGCAGTGACTCCATCTGTTCTAGAGCTCTCTCAGTACCACTCTCCTCCTGCCTCCTGTGTTCCCACAGTCTGGTCAACGTCTCCGTCTCCCTTGGGTGATGATTACCCACCTCGCTCTGGAAACTTCCACTTCAGAGAAGTCTGACTTAGTGATGAGTGGCAGGGCCCCAATTGGAAGGGTCCACACGTGTGCACATGCGCACACACCCCTACTTCACACCTGTACGTCCACTGTGGGCAGGTATGTGTTCTGTCTCTGATCTAGTCTAGCTCCTTCACTCTCCAGCTGATAGGCGGGGACATTATGACCTGCCCAATGGGAACCACAGGACCCCCCGTGAAGTCCTCATCTGTCTATAGGACTCTCCTGTGAGGTCCTGCATGGAGCACTTTCCCAGATGAGGAAGAGGAGGCTGAGGAAGGCAATAACCTCCACAAGCAGGGGCTGGAATCAGCTGGCTTGTCACCCAGGCCGGTACAACTCTAGCGCCCCCTGGGCAGGAAATCACCAAGCACAGATCCTGTATCACCCCGTCAAGGCTTCAGGCAGGAATGCTCGGCTGTTTGCTGGGTTAGCTTTGGTCACCAAGTGATTGACAGCCTCACATACAATGGACAAAACCCTGCCCAGTGCTGGCCCACTTCTGTGATCAGTGACTGATAAGATGGTTGTGATCTGATCTACGGGCCCTCCCTGGCTCATTTTCACAAGTTGATCTTCTTAGTCCCTCTTAGTCCGGAAGCTGAGGGGAAACCCATAAAGCACCACAGCCACCTGCAGGCCCCACTGACAGACCCTGTGCACAGGTGCACTGGCTGGGATTCAAACCTGACCTTCTCACGTGGAAGGTGAGAATGTGACCACTGAGCACCACTGCCCCTTCACACAGAATAGGGAGCTGGACTTCAGATGAGAAAGGGAATGAGAAGATTACACCATCACCCGGTTGCTCCGGGTAGACTGACCCAGAGAATCCCTTTTCATTCTGTGTTATATTTGTGACTCACAAACATCCTTTCTAGGGTGTCCAAAACCCAGCCCCACATCAGAGAAGACTGTGCTGGTTTGTGAAGTCAGAGATGGGGCTCACGGTCTGTGGTTCAAGGCAGCCTGCAGACATAGTCTCTGAGAAGTCAGACACCGGCCAGCAGCCCTCGGGAGAGAACCTGCAACCTCACACAGTCATAGTTCTTCTTGGAGAGGAACAAGGCTCATGGCAGACGTGACATGAGTGCTCGGTTAAAACGGTTTGTGCCGTGGGAGACAGTAGTCTGAACCTCCAGGTCTGGTGTCTTGCTCACCTGGCATACCTCACACCTGGGCAGCAAGCAGCTGACGTGGGAAAGGGGGGCTAGTAGTTGGTCCGGAGGACCCCACAGCAGGACCCCATCCAGGCTTCATCTCTCTCCCTGTGTAGAGAAACTTAGAGGCACTGGCAGCCGCTCCCAGTTGTGGTCAGCCTGGCCTCGGTCAGTGCGTCAGCAGTCATACCAGACACTTACTGTGGTGCATGGTAAGGACAGATCCATCCATCACAGGGCCGAGCCGCTAAGCCCCACACCCCATCAGGGGCCTCCAAGTGTTGCAACAGACACAGCGAAGTCTCTAAAGATGAGTCATGTGCTTGATGAGGACCAGGTGGGAGACAGGCCTGGGACAGGCTCCCTCTGCAATCATCCTACCATGTCCTCACAGGCCTCGGGGGCAGGAAAAAGACTGCATGCCTGGCAGACCGGATCCCTGGTTCCCCTGAGCTCCTGCCAGGCCTCTGCACACTGCCAGCTCCGGTCTGCTGTTCCACTCTCCCACCAGCCCCACGGCAGATGTCCAGTAGCCGGCCCCTTTCTCTAGACTCTGAACCTCACTGAGCATCCTCACATCTGTCCTGGAGGGGAGCAAGAAGCACAATGTGATATGGTCTGGGGGGACAGGGGTCTCTGAGTCACAGCATATTTCTGTGCCCTCCCTCACCCTCAAGTCTGAGCAGGTCGCAGAACCTGAGCGCCCCACGTGTGATACAGGACTAACATCAGCTCTCCCTCACTGAGTGACTGCGAATATCCGATGAATTCATGGGCTGCCTCATACCCATCCTGGAAAGAGTGTCCTTCGGTGGTGCAGGGGATCACACACTCTACTGCTGACAGAAACAGTGGAAGTTCAACCCCCCCCCTCGAGGCACCTCGGAAAAAAAGCCTGGTGATCCGCTCCCCAAAGATCAGCCACTGATGACCCCATGGAGCTCAGTTCTTCTCTGACATACATGGAGGGACCACAAGTCAGCCAACCAGAGGATGATTCGTTTAATGAGGGAAACAAAAGACAGAAGGAAGGAAAGGGGACCATGAGGTAGGGAAGAGAACAGAGAGGGATGGGATGGTCTGGATGGCGTCTGGTCCATGGTAAAACTCCACAGTGCTTTCTCCTGTGGGCCGAGGAGCTGAGTGCCTGTGAGATGAGTACGCGGCCCTGAGCAATCTCAGCAAGCTGAGTGGGTCTATCAGTAACGACGACTTCCTGAGCCTGATGTTGAACCATACTCATGGTGGATGTTTCCCATGGGAGAAATGGGCAACGGCTACAATCTCTCTACGCTGTTCTTACAACTACTGTAAAATCTACAATTTTTCAAAATGAAAGTCTTTTTAAAAAGAAAATATAATCTAGTTTAAAGTCCTTTTCCCCCTTTTCAGGTGGGGAAACTGAGGCCTAGAGACTTGTCAAAGTTCAGATCTCCTAGAGCTGCAGGTGGGTCCTGGACTCAGGGCCGTGAGCTCAGAAGAGGCTGGTGCCCCAGTCCCACCATCCCACTTGCCTCTGCAAGTCCTGCGTGATTGTCCTTGGTGATGCAGGGAGGGCCTCCTGTGCCTGGGTTTGGATTGGAGCAGGGGGCAGGACCATTGTCTCCTAGTGGACAGTCCTTGACACGGCAGGATGTTGAGCATCTCTGGCTCCTCCCACTGATGTCAGAAGTATTCTCTCCCCATCGGGCCGTGACAAGGGAAAATGTCTCTAGATATTGCCAAGTCTCCCCAGAGGCAAAACAGCCTCTCCCCTCCCAGCTGAAAACCACCTCTGGCCTGATTGGATACAATTCTCCAGCAATGTCTCAAGAAAAGGCTGTGTAGACTTCTTGGAAGTGGGGAGGTCTTCTGTCCTGGGATGATTAACAAAGGGAACGTAGGGCACAGAAAGACATGGTACTGGCCAACCATGAGAACAAAAGGAGACTGGGCACCAGAACCACAGGAAGGACAGTGGGCAGGAGGGCACACCCCCAACAGCTGCAATGCTGAGACGGGAAGGGTATCCACTTCTGAGAGACTTGCTGTGACTCTGGAGACTATGCAGCGTTTAAAATCGTCAGGGTCACCTGTAGTAGAAGAGTTTCAGCACAGATTAGGAAGACAAGGAAGTGCACACTTGGCATATCTAACGCTGAAGGAACTAAAGGATAATAATTGAAGCCTTGAGTTGAAATAGCAAAGGCAAAATATTGAACCATGTAAGAAGTATCAAAAGAAGATGGAAGGAATACACAGAGTCACTGTACTGAAAAGAATTGGATGATGCTGAACCATTTAAGAAAGTAGCCTATGATCAAGAGTCAGTGATACTGAAGGAAGAAGTCCAAGATGCAATTAAGGCAATGACAAAAAAGAAGGTCCCAGAAATGGATGGATTACCAACAGATGTGTCTCGGCAAACAGATGCAGCCCTGGACATGCTCACTGGTCTATGCTCAGAAATTTAGAAGACAGTTACCCAGTCAACTGACTGGAAGAAGTCCATATTTATGCCCATTCCAATAGAATGCACAAAATAGAAACCATTTCATTACTATCACAGGCAAGTTAAATCTTCCAGAAGATGATTCAAAGACAGATGGAACACTCTATCAACGGATATCTGCCAGAAATTCAAGCTAGATTCAGAAAGGGCCAGGGCACAAGGGTATTATTGCTCGTGTGTAAATGGATCTTGACTGAAAGTGGAGAATACCGGATAAATAATGTACACGACATTGAAACAGACGAGGAAGAGAACTGTATAAAAGGAATATATGATTAGGAACTATTGGCATGACAAAAGTTCAGACTAAGAGCTGCATAGTAAAGTGGTCTGTGGGAGGTGACTGTATAACAATGAAAGAACTTTTTATCCAAAGAAAAAAGTGAACTTGAAGGGGGAGGGGGAAGGAAGGAAAATGTATAAAAATGAATGAATGGAAATACAAGTTCTTTATAAACTTTCACTAAAATCTAAAAAAAATTACCTATTAAAAAAAGAAAATACATGTTTGAAATCAGAACTAAAAAAAAAGATGTTTACTTATGTAAAGGAATTTGACTGTGAATAATAATAAATCATGGATAACATTAAGACAGGGCATTCTAGAACAGTTAATTGTGCTCTTGTGGAACCTGTATGTAGAAGAAACAATCATTCCAACAGAAAAAGGGGATATTACAGGGCTTAAAATCAGAAAAGATGTGTATCAGAGTTATAACGTTTCCTTATACCTCGTCAATCTGTATTGCTGTAAGCAAATGATGTAAGACTCTATGAAGAAGAACGTGGCATCCGGATTGGAGGAAGACTCATGAACAACTTGCTTTGTGCAAATGATACAACGTTGCTTGCTGAAAGTGACAAAGACGAAGCATTTACTAAAGAAGAGCCAAGTAAAAAGAAGACTCAGTGTGACTTACACTCTACATCGAGAAAACAGGAAGCCTCAAAACGAGGCCATTAGGCAATGTCTCGATAAATGGAGAAAAGACTGACTTGTCAATTATTTTCTTTTCCTTGGCTTCACAATCAACACCTATGAAAGCGCCAATCAAGAATTCAAAAGTCCTATTGCTTTGGAAAAACCTGTTGTCCCAGACCTCTTTAAAGTGTTAAAGAGAAAGGATATCAGTTTAAAGACTAAGGTGTGCCTGACCCTAGCTAAGATATTTTCAACTGCTTCACATTCATGTGAAAGTTGGACAGTTAATAAGAAAGAGAGAAAAATTGATGACTTTGAGTTGTTGTGTTGGTGGAAAGGTTGACTGTATGATGGACTGCAAAGGATGTGCAACCAGGGTGTTTCTTAGAGGCAAGGGTAGAAAAATTTCATCTCCTATCTTTTGGGAATGTTTTTAAGAGAACCTACTCCTTGGGGCTTGGGGAGATACCATGTTTGGAAAAGTAGAGAGTCAGAGAAAGGGAGGAAGACCCTTAACAAGATGGATCAACTCAGTGACTACAACAATGAAGTTGATAATGGCAGAGGTTGTGAGCATGTTGGAGGGTCAGGTGGGGTTCCAGTCTGCTTTTCATTTCTGTGAGTTGAGCTCAACTGTACAGTCTCTAACAATAAAGCGTAACAACACAGGAAAGAGAGACTTAATAATCTACTTCCAAGAAGTAGACAATGGATTAAGACAGATTATGTTTAAGAAAATACAGTATATATTATATATTATGTTGTTTTTGTTGTTGTTATGTGCCATCAACGATCCATAGTGACCCAATGAATGAAGGCTCTGAACCTCACCTTCTCCTGAGCAACCTCACCACCTCTGACACCCTTGACCCCATTGCCACAATCACTCTATCAATACATCCCATCCAAAATCTTCTTCTCCTGTGCTGACCCTCCAGCATCATGTCCTTTTCCACAGACTGGCCTCTCCTGGCAACATACCCAAAGTGTATGAGATGAAGCTTCAAAATCCTTGTTTCCAAGGAGCAACCTGGTTTCACGCTCTCCAGAACAGACCCATTTGTTCTCTTGGTGGTCTATGGTATGTTCAATGTTCTTCTCCAGCACCACAGCTCAAAGGTGTCTGTTTTTCTTTTAATGCCTTAATTCATTGTCCAGCTCTCAGATGTATAGCAAGCCATGGGGAAATACACTAGAAAAATATAGTATGTAGTATAAAATACTGGAAGATGAGCCCTGTATGTTGGAAGGCATTCAAAACACCCAGCGGCCAAAACAGCAGAGCAGAGCAGACCAGGGAGTGCACGGAACCGGGCCAGGCTCTATTCTATCGTCACAGGGTCTCCGTGAGTGACAGCCAGTCGAACAACAGCATCTTTACAGGAGAATCTCTCACAGAGTCCGAGAAGTGGTCATGGTTTAAACAGCTCTCTGTGAATGATTGTTGGTAAATTCCTGATGGTCATCAAAACCCCACGGAAGCACAGTGCTTCTCATGATAATATTCCCCCTGCCAAGCTCATAAAGGGAGGAAGAGCGGGATGAGGAAAGGGTGAACAATGAAAGGGGAAATCCTCAGAGAAGGAAGTAGCAACATTTATGAAGACAGGACCGGTCACCACCTGGGACGAGGGAGGCCAGGTGAGCAGGCGGTGTTGGGTGGGGTCCTGCCTTCACTGAGGCTCTGATATTGTGTGTGCTGGGGATGTTTTCACCTTCATTTTTATTTCGGCATATTGCCTAGCTCTTTCTCTGAATTACTGATCTAGTGATCTCACTCTGATTTTGCACCCAGCACGATGGCCACATCTGCCTCCCCAGATCCCCTTTGTGGGGTCCCATCTCCAATAAGGAACCAGCAGAGCTACCTCAGAATTTGAGCCAAGACTCACTATAGACACACCTCAGGGGAAGGACACCTACATAAAGCACATTTTGAGGGCTGGGTGCACTACAGTGCGCAGCCCCAGGGCCCTGGAAGCACATACTGTGGGTCTCTGTTAACAGCCCATCCTGGGGAAAGGAAAGTCCTATTTTTACTCCTTTGCCCCAGCTTCTAAACTGCTCTCCCAGTTCTCCCTTTCTACTCTGGGTATAAGTGGGGGAAAATGGAAAGAAAAGTGCCCTCCCCTTGATGACAAAGAACTGCTAGAAAGGGGAAAACAACACATCTACCCCAGCTTTGTTGGTGCAAGACATACACTGGTTCTGGAATTCTCATCGTCTAACCTAGAGAAAAATAGGTGCTATAAACAGGGACTTTACACGCAATGCTGGATGCTAAAGCTCTTTAATTGTCTTGAATTTTTTTTTTTCTTTTGTTAAACTATAAGCTGTAGGTTTCTCAGTTCTCACTGAACTTCTATTATTTTAAACTATCTTGTATATTTAAAAAAATAAATTCTTAAATAGAATGTTTTGTACTGTTACTGACCCTCTTTTGTGATGGGTAATGTGTTTGATTGTTTGGGATTATTTTGTTTGTTTTAAAAAATGTAGTACTTGACTTTTGCCAAGGGGAAAATAAATAAATATTATTCGAGAGAAAAAAAAAGAGCACATTTCTGGAATCTCACCCCCAAATATTACCTTTACAACGTGTTATAAAAGTCCAATGGGGTTTATTTCCAGGTTCTGGGGTGGGGGGCGGTGAGAGAGGTCCTTAAAGTTTGTGGGCCTAGCATTTGCACAGAAAAGTTCCTTATGAAGCAAAATGACCATTTGAAATATGACATTTTCATATGAAAAATTACATTTTCATATGAAATAAAATGGCATTTCTCTTTTCTTAAGCCGTGTCCCTGACTAAGAGGACATTCATACATTGGCCATGTTGCCAGGAGGGACCAGTCCTTGGAAAAAGACATCAATCATGCCGGGAAAGGGAGAGAGAGAGAGAAAATGAAGACCTTCACACAGGTGGATTGACACAGTGACTGTCGTAACGGGTTCAGGGATGTCAGAGATGGAGAGGACGGCACAGGATGGAGCAAGGTTCCCTTCTGCTGTTCATAGGGTCACAATGAGATGTCTTGACTCAATGACACCCAACAAGAGTCCATCCAAGGGTCCAGTCAAGTAGAGAATGTGCGCCCCCTGCTGGCAGGAAAGGCGGACTGCTGTCTCCCCTGAACAGATTGAGTTACTCTTTGAAGAAAGTCCTCAAAGATGTGTTCCAAAGCTTGAGAGAAATGGAAACAGGAAAAAGCAGTAATTTTTGGATGGAGTTGGTGAAAAGATTCTTGCAAAAAAGTTAGGGGGGCGGGAACCAAAGTAAGCTGTGTAAGTAAGATATAGGTACAACCTATATAGAATGCAGAAGAGTCTTGAACATACCATGGTCCGCCAAGAAAATAAATAGGTCTGTCTTGGAGAGGGTGAAACCAAGTTTCTCCTTGGAGGCTAGGATTTTGAAGCTCCATCTCACACTTTTGAGCACGTGGCCAGGAGCGACCGGTCTTTGAGACATCATGCTCAGAAGGGTGGAGGGACAGCTCAGGAGAGGAACACATCGGATGAGATGGATTGACACAGTAACAGGAGCAATGGGGGTTGGCGTGTCGTAATTGGTGAGACTGGCTCAGGACAGGGCAGGCTTCAGGGCTATTATATATAGGGCCGCTATGGGTCACAGGTGACTAGAGGGTACATAACAATAACAACAACAATATAGAAAGCAATTGGTAATAATTGTTATTGTTGTTGTTGATACCTTCGAGTTGAGTACAACTCATAGCGACCCTATGAACAAAAGGCCTGAAGCCCCTCTACAACTATTGACATTTATCAAAGTTCATAGACTTTCTGGAGGCATGGGATTTAGGAAGTGGATGCCACTCCTGCTTCCAAACATGTCATAGTATGTTATTGCTTTTATGTGCCGTTGAATCACCTGCAATGTACAGCAACCCTATGTAGAGCAGCTCTGAACCCTTCCCTGTCCTGAGCCAGTCTCACTAACTCTGACACGCCAACCCCAACTGCCCCAGTTACTGTATCAATCCATCTCATACGGGGTCTCCCTCTCCTGCACTGTCTGTTCACCCTTCTGGGCATGATGTGTGGAAATTATCAAACAATATCACTAATATCACACACTAGGAAAATCCTGCTGAAGATTATTCAGAAAAGATTTGAACAGTACATTGACAGAGAACTGTAAGAAATACAGGCTGGGTTTAGAAGAGGTCATGGCACTAGGGACATTATGCCAATGTCAGATGGATCTTGGCGGAAAGCAGAGAGTAACCAGAAGAATGTCTATCTGTGTTTCATTGACTATGCAAAGGCATTTAACTGTGTGGATCACAATAAATTGTGGTTAACCTTGAGGAAAATGGGAATCTCAGAGCACTTGATCCTGCTTATACAAAACCTATACTTGGACCAAGAAGCAGTCCTCAGAACAGAACATGGAAACACTACATAGCTCAGAATCAGAAAAGGAGTGCATCAGGGATATATCCTGTCCCCATACCTTTTCAATCTGTATGCAGGACAGATCATTGGGAAGCAGGGCTTTATGAGAAGGAGTGTGACATCAGGATTGGAGGAAGACTCATCAACAACCTACTATATGCACATAACACAACCATGATTGCTGAAACTGAGGAGGACCTGAAGCACTTACTGCACAAGGTCAAGGACTGCAGCCTTCACTTTGGATTGACACTCAACATCAAGAGACAAAGATTCTCACCGCTGGGCCAATTGGCAGCACCATGATAAATGGAGAGGAGATTGAGGTTGTTAACAATTATAGCTTGTTTGGCTCCACAATCAACACTCTTAGTACCAGAAGTCAGGAAATTAAAAGATGAACTGCATTGGGAAAATCTGCTGTCATGGACCTCTCCAGAGTGCTGAAGAGCAACGATGTCAGTTTAAGTAAAAAAGTGTGCCTAATCAAGACAAGTAAAAATACTTATCTATCAGATACTCTTCTAACAGTGAACATCCAAATTAAGACAGACTAGGAAGAAGGACCATCCACTTCTGAAACCCTGTGTACAGCAGAGCATACTTAGAGTAGGCTAACAGATAATGGCAACTGAAGTTGAGCCCTCAAATTTGGAAACAGAAAGGAAGAGAAGCCGTTTTAAGAAGAAATTAACAATCGGTACATGGAATGTGAGAAGCATGAATGTAGGAAAACTGGACATTGGTAAAGAAAGAAATGGAACACATTAATATTGACATATTGGGTATTAGTGAAATGAGATAGATTGGCATGGGACATTTTGAATCCCACAATCATACGATTGGTAACAGAGACACCAAGTTAAGATTTGTATGTAATCCATAGGCCTGGTGTTTACGTCACAGGGATTTATCTGGCAGCTACACTCTCGAGCTGAGGCACAGAGGAGCCCACTGTGTTGTTTAATGCACATCTTCGAGGCTCAGTTAGCCCATAGCTAACAGGACTCACAGCAAAGCTGCTGAGAGGAGCTGGCTTCAAGCATGAAATCTGGTGTGAGGGCTTAGGAAAGAAGCTCAAGAACACAGTCCTTGTGTTTAAAGTAAGTAAATATTGAGTTTAAATTTAAATACAAACAGCCAGACTGGCCATGAGGAGGACATTCCCTCACGCGTCAAGAAGAATGTAGCAAAACAAAAACAACAACAACAAAAAAGAATGTAAACAATCACTGAACAATTTCATAAATTGCATCAGGACCAACTTAAAGCTTAATTGTTGAATGAGAGTATGACTGCTGTGTAAACCTTCACCCAAAACACAAGACAACATGATTTCTTTTTGAAATCTTTCTGGCAAGGAGAGGTAAGTGTTGATTTGAGCATGTTTGTGTTGCTAAGCGCCAGTGAGTCAGTTTGGACTTTCTGCTCCACATTAGAGGGACTGGAACTGCTCCGTGGTGTCTCCTGGCTGCAGTCTTCTCAGGAGCGAGATCTGGTGGCCCAGTGGTCAAGAAGAGGGGTTAGGTGTGTCAGAGACAGTGAGACTGGCTCGGGACAGGACAGCTTCAGAGCTGCTGTGCATAGGGGTGCTATGAGTCACAGGTGACTTTACGGCACTTAACAACAACAATTATCAACCCAGAAGCTCACAGTGGCTCTGCAGGGGAAGAATGACCATCTCCTCCTATGTGGTTTACAGCCTCTGAAAGTGTACTGGAAGGTCAGTGATGAGCTGACTCAATGATACATAAAAACAAAACCAGAGAATGAAAAATAATGGGAGAAACCCTGCACAACACAGATGAATCTGGAGGGAATTATGCTGAGTGACAAATCAGTCACAGAATCAATTGTAATACATCCAGCATTCAAAGGGACAAAGACTCAGGAATCTGTTTCCACATTGATTGATCATTGGCACTGAGTCCAATTCTGACTCATAATGACCCCACAGGATAGAGCAGAACTTCCGCCTGGTGTTTCCAAAGCGGCGATCTTTATGCAAACAGGCGTGTCGCATCCTTCTGCTGCAGAGCACCTAGTGGATTAGAACCCCTGGCCCTCTAGTTAGCAGCTGAGTGCTTTGCCCCTGCACCACCCAGGCTCGCTGCTGTGAAGATTACAGCCAAGGAAACATCATAGAGCAGTTCCACTCTGTCACCTGGGGTAACACAGGTGAGACCCACTGGATGGCAGGTCACATATATGACCAAGCAAATGCCTGCCTCTCTTCTCCATTAAAATGTGTAAAGGAATACTGTTTTACTGTGTTTTGTGTGAGACTTTATACGGAAGATCAGACTCCCACTCACATTGTTCCCTGACATTGGTTACATTCTTGGTTCAATTGGTTCACACGGCACGTGAGGGAACATTCTCCTCGTGTTCACTCTGGTTGCTCTCATTCCAAATTAAGCTCAGTATTTACTTATTTTTCCACTTCCAGGATTGCTCGGTTCAAGTCCTTCATAAGTCCTCACACCAGATTTCGTTTTGAAAGCCAGCTCCTCGTAGAGGCTTCGCCTATAGCCCCTGTTTCCCATGGTGCTAACAGAACTGCAGTTCTAATCCACACGCTGTCTCTAAGATGCACCTTAAATGTGCCTCAGTCTCCTGTGAATGTAGCTGTCAGATAAGCCTCTGTGGTGGAAGCGCCCATCCGTGGATCACCTGCAAATCTTAGCTTTGAACCCCTATCGTCAATTGCTTTCTATATAGATTGTACCGATAAACATTCCCAACTACAGAGTTTACCATGTGAATGCGTTTCAATTTTATTTTGAAGCATCTTCTAATTCATTTTATTCAAGAAATTACTACCTTTTTACATTCCCATGTTCTATAGGCCTTTGGAACACATCTATTCTAACTTATTAAGATGTCCTGCTCTAAAAAGTAACTCAATCTTGAAAGTGTGGTACATCCACACAATGGAATACTATGCAGCACTCAAGAGGAATGATTTTCAATGAATGAATGGAAATCCAAAATCTCTGTAAATGTTTATTAAAATTAATAAAAATGGGGGAAAAATAGGAATAATTTTGAAAATTACTGTGTAACTTGAGAGGCATTTGGAGAGTTTTATACTGAGTGAACTAATTTAGTCCCATAAAGACAAATACTGTATGAGACTATTACTGTAGAAATAGAAGATAACTAGTAAAACGTGCATGAGGATCCAAGAGTGGAGGAGTGGAGGAGCAGAGGGGTGAGAATGGGAGGGGGAAATCATGAGGTGGCACAATTTGATGGATGGAGGGATAAGTGTGTAAAGGAAATGGGAAAGATACAGAGAGGATCTGGAAAGACAGAGCAAGATGGGCAGAGTTCATTGTTGATTAATTTTATAAAATAAAATTAATAGAAATGATTGTATAGAGCACAATGTGAATGAAGGATAGCGTGAAACACAATGTGTACAAACTTTATAAGCAGACCAATATCAAATATTTTTTAAAATTAGTACAGCCATAATAACCAAAGCAGCATGGTGCTAGTACAATGACAGGTATATAGACCAACAGAACAGAATCGAGAACCCAGAAATTAACCTATCAAAAAAAAAAAAGACAGAAAGGAAGGAAGGGGAGGAGAGGGAGGAAGAAAGAGAGAGAGAGAGAGAGAAAGAAGAAGAAGCAGAGGAAGAAGGAGAAGAAGGAGAAGAAAAGAAGGAGGAAGGAGGAAGGAAG
>NW_006399752.1:37470471-37482522 GCF_000299155.1 Elephantulus edwardii | reverse complement strand
GAGAGAGAATAAGAAGAAGAGAGAAGAGATAGAAGAGAGGAGGGAGGAGGGGAAGAGAGAGAAAGAGAGAGAGAGAGAAAAAAAGAAAGAAAGGAAGAAAGAAAGAAAGAAAGAAAGAAAGAAAGAAAGAAAGAAAGAAAGAAAGAAAGAAAGAAAGAAAGAAAGAAAGAAAGAAAAGAAAAGAAAAGAAAAAGAAACGCACAAATCGGTAACTCAATGTTTGGGGTAGAAACAGCAATCTGCCCTTACTGCCAACAGGAGGCGCCCACTCTCCATGTTTGGAATCAACCTGAAGCTCTGACCCCACTCTCTGTGGGAAGCCCTTGGGACAAGCCCAACAATTTTACCCTTCCCCAAGCCTTGTCTATGGCATTGTCCTGTTGGTCAGGACACTACTTTAAATATAAAAGTGTCATTTTCTTTCAGAATCACCTAAGTGCGGACCCTAGGCTGGTGGTCCCAAAGAGCAGGGCTCTCTTTCACTCCTCAGGCCTAGGCTACGACCCCAGCAGGACTTACAGCAGCATGACCAGGGGATGATGAGTGTAAGACCCTACAAAGTGTTATATGTTCAGATAAAGAGCCTCACATGTCTTTTTACGTGAGGGGTGTCTACAGTGAGTCTTAGTTCAAGTTCTGAGGCAATTCTGGCTGGTTCCCCCCTGGAGACACATCCCCCAATCCAGTCCCCCATTCAAGGGGGCTCAGGGAGGCAGGTGAGGCTCTCCTCCTGGGAGCAAAATTTAAGAGTAAGCATATCAGATTAATAATACAGATAAACAACATTTCAATTCAACACGTAAAAATAAAAATTAATATGAAAACATCCACAACACACAAAATATCAGAGAGTAAGTGAAGACAGGACCCCACCCAGCAGGGACTGCTCACCTGGCCTCCTCTGTCTCAGGGGGTGGTGGGTCCTGCCTTTACCCAGAACGTTGATACTTCATTGTGCATTTCCTGTCCTTCACTCCCCCTTTCATTATCCCACCTCTCCCCTATTCACAAGCTTGGAACAGAAAAGAATATAGGGAAAAGCACTGTGCTTCCACGAGGTGTCAGTAAACACCAGGAAATCACCCTAAATCAACCCCAGAGAGATGTTGAAATCACTGTAATTTCTGGCACACAGGGAGAGATTCTGATCTAGCGACGGTGTTATTACTGTTAGCTGCTGAAGCACATGGAAACTCCATGACAACAGAACAAAACATTGCCTCAGCCTTGTCATCTTCCCTGTTACTGGTCCACTCAGACTATTGTCTGGGCCCCGGGTTTTCTCTTAGCGTTGTATGGAACAGTGTTCTGTCAAGATTCATTGGCTGATTCTTGGGAGTAAACCATCAGAGTTTTCTTCGTACTCCAGATGCTTTGCTGAAACCTCTCCACCAGAAACAACCCTGCTGGGTTATTAAATACCATTGGCATAGCTTCCAGGGTCCTAGCAACACTCTCAGGGATGGGTGGTGGGCTGTGACATCAGCAACACCTGCCTGTGGGTGCACAGATGCCAGGGTTACACCTGACTGTGGGAGCACAGGTGTCAGGGCTACACCTGGCTCTAGGTGCACAGGTGCCAGCGCTGCTCTGGACAGTTACCCTCTGCTTTCTCAGCATGGCCGCTGCTGTGTGGGCTGCCCCCTCTTTTCCATGGTTGCTGGGTCCCAGCATCCTTTGCTCTTATGCTTGGTCAGTACTTGTCACCTTTTCCCTTCCTAATCCTCCAAAGACTCTAGACACCCCCTTTCCCCACTTCAAAGAAGTCTCCACAGCCTTTTCTGGGGACAGTGCTCAAAGACTGAATCTGATCAGGCCTGAGGTAATCCTCGGCTGGGACGAGAGAGGCGATTTTGCCTCTGGGGAGATTTGGCAATATCTGGAGACACCTTTCATTGTCACAGCTGAGGAGGGAGAGGGTGCTGCTGGGGTAGAGTGAAGAGCCAGGGATGCTGCTGGTAACCATCCTGCAAAGTCCAGGGCTGCCCTCTGGGAGAGAGTGGTCTGACCTGGCTGCGGTCCCCTGCTCCAATCCAAGGCCAAGTCCAGGAGGCCCTGCCCCAAGGACGTTCCCACAGGGCTTGCTGAAGTGAGTGAGATGGTGGGACCCAGGCACCAAGCTTCTCTGAGCTCACAGCCAGGAGACCTGAGACCGGAACCCACCTGCAGTTCTAGGAGCTCAGGACCTGGGACTATTTCCCCTTCTGAGAAGTGGGGCAGGTAGTTAAACTAATGGTACTTTCTTTTTAAAAGTGTCTTATTTTGAAACCATTCTGGATTTGCACATTGTCGGTGTTAAGCACCCTTAAAGCAATTCAGACTCAGAGCAGCCCGATGTACAATAATTGAAACACGATCCAGTCCTGTGTCACCCTCACAACTGCTGCTGTGCTGAGGCCACTGCGTGAATCCATCTCCTTGAGGGTCTTCCTCTCCTGCACTGACCCTCCCCGTTACTAAGCAGATGTCCTTCTCCAGGGGCCAGTCTTTGCTGACAACATGCCCAAAGCACATGAGACGGAGCCTTGGGAACATTCTGGATGTCGTTCTCTCCACACAGATTCACTTGTTCATTTATCAGTCCATTGCACAGTCAGTGTTCTTTGCCAGAACCACCATTCAAAGTCATCAATACTCTTCCTTTTTCCTTGTGCAGCTTTCCCACGCATCTAAGGCGATGGAAAGACCATGCTTTGGCTCAGGAGAACCTAAGTCTTCACAGGGATGTCTTTAACTCTTTAAAGGGCTCCTTGCAGTGGTTTTGTCTATTATTGACTTACGCTTCCTTTTGAAATAATTCTTGATTTGCATGTCGTTGTAAGAAGAGCACAGAGAGGTCCTTTCTAGCCTTCCTCCAGTTGGAACATTCTCCATGGCTACAGGTCAACATTTCAAGCAGGAAGCCATCGTTGACTGGTAGGACCACTCAGTGTGTTGAGATGCCCAAGGTCCATGCACTCATCTCATAGACATTCAGCTCCCCAGCTCACAGGAGAAAGCACTGTGGAGTCTTGCCATGGACCAGACGTCATCAAGATGACCCATCCCTCTCTGTACTCCTCCTTTCTTCACTGTTCTCTTTCTTTCCTTATCTTCTTTTATTCCCTTCATTAAACCCATTTCTCTTCAATTGCCCGGCCCACAACATGCCCATGTGTGTAGAATTGTGTTTCACAGGATTCTTGATGGCTGAGTTTTCAGAAGTGGATCACCAGAGATACCTCTGCACGGGCTTGACCCTCCAACCTTTTTAGCTAGCAGCAGAGAATGTGATATCTTTGCACCATCTCCAGGGACACCCTCTTTTCTTCACGAGTATGAGGCTACCTCTGAAGTCACTGGATCTTCAGTGAGAGATACCAATGTCTACCCTGTTTCCACAATGGGCGCTCAGACTCTGTGGCCTGCCCAGGCTCCATGGTGGGGAAGGAAAGTAGAAATGTGCTGTGTCTAACTCAGAGACCCCTGCTTTCCAGACCACACCACATTGCACTTGTTACCCGCCTCCAGATGAGGCATCAGGGGCTTAGAAGGGTCCAAAGTCTGGAGAAAGTCATTAGTACCAGGGACATTAGGGCTGGCCTGTCTCCCCTGGCATCCACTGTGGGGCTAGCAGGGCAATGGAACAGCAGGAACTGAAATTCCAAGGCAGCCTAGGATGAACTTGCTGTAAACAAAAGGCTTGCAATTATCCAGGTGCCCAGCCTCCTATGTCACCCTAGGCCTCTGTGGGGTACAGTGGGGAGACTACGAGCCAGTAGGGTTATCACTGATAGCCTCGGAGGTCCTGGTGGCCCAGCCTGGTCAGCCTCCCTGAGCCCATCACCAGCCTCCAGTATCTTCACTGTTTTCCCATGAAAACCAGTGCTTTGAGGCAGAAGTCAAGGCTGTTCACTCTCTGCCCCCAGGGATCTCAGAGTCTGTTCACTCCCCTCTTACCCCATCCCATGAAGACTGGCCTTGGCATCTGACCCAAGGACTCTCTCCTCCCAAGGTCCTCTCTGCACTATGTGGCCCCAGTGGACTCTCAGTAGACAGTCCCACCTCCACTTGTCTACTCAGTCCCTCAATCTCCTCACTCTATCCAACCACCTGTTCCCATGCCAGATTGGCCAGGGAGATGTCCTCCCATGCCAGATTGGCCAGGGAGATGTCCACCATGTTCAGGTGTCAGTGGGACAGGAGGAAGACAGACAGGATTAAAGTTTGCCAAGAGCCCAAAGATGCAGAAGGTGATGGAGGTGTTGGTAGCACCTCGTGGATGGGTCCCACACTCCCTGAGCATTTTCACGGAATGAGGTGTTTGCAGGGAAGAGCTGACCATAACTGGGGAAAGGAACTCCAGCAGGGTTTGGTATGTCATCCCTAGTAACCTGAAATGAACAGCACACGGTGTAACGAACAGCCAACTGTGGTGCACAGGCCAGATGTTGTTTCTTACCTGTTTCTGTAAATAAAATGTTACTGAAACACAGAAGACCCACTTTACACATCATCTATGAATGCTTTTGGTGTGCCTGCATAGTGCAAGTGAGTAATGCGGTCAGCTCCAAAACAAACCATGGGAGGTTCAAGTCCACCCAGAAGCCAGCCAGAAAAGCAGACGTGCGATCTAATTCTGAAAAACCACTGGAAACCCACAATGCTCTGTTACCATGACAACGGGAACAGCTGAAACAGACAACATCTGGCCAGCAAAGCTTAAAAAATATTTCCCATAGGCCCCTTTGCACAGCAGGGTTGCTGAACCCTGGTATAAAGAAAAGAACCAAGGCTGTAAAACTTGAGTTCAAATCCCAGTTCCGTGCTATGAGCTCCTTGGATTCACTGACACTTTCTCTCCTTTTTAGTAGAATTGGAGTGAAGACTGGCAATAAGTATGAAAGCTCAGCATGACCCTGGCACAGGGAAAGTGCCCAGTGATTAATGTCATTGTACTGGAATTGTTATTTGAGTGGAACTTTATACAGAAAACTGGTTTTCCATGCAACCATTCACACATTGTTTGTTTTATGGTGTTAGATTAAATGCCCGCAACGTAACCACACAAATCTCACTTCCTCTCTGCTATCCTGACAGGTCTTTCCATTAGTCCTTTCATCCTACCCCTTCCTGTGGCAGCAGTAAGTCTAGTTAACGGTTTGCTATCGATTCAGTATTTCTTGTGCCAACATTTAATCAAGTGTCGGAGCCACACAGTGAACAAGACACAGCAGCCCCTGTCTTCATCATACTCACATTCTACACGGGAGAGAGAAATGGAACAGTGGTCTGTGTCCAATGCTGAAATCTCACACAGCGACCCCAAGCACAGAAGAACGAAACACTGCCCTGTCCTGCACCATCCCAGTGAGGGGTAACTGAAGGGATAATTGTGACTCACACAGGTCATACATTGGCTGATTTGGGGGAGTAGATTGTCAAGCCTTGCCTCTTGGTTGAGAAGATTTGCTGAAGTGTGTTTAGCATCGCTGCAACATTCATTCCACTGACAGATGAGGGGTGGTGACAGCTCAGGAGATGATGCTTCAGCTGGGAACTGAACCTGGTCTCCTGGATGGAAGGCAAGAACCCAACCACTGAGCCGCCAGTGCCCAGGGTACACAGGGAAAGCCCTCCTCGGCTCTTCCCCAGCTGTGGGTCATTTCAGGGGCCACCTGAGACCCACCTCGCCAGGAAACTAAGACAGTGATTCTAGAAGGCTGACATTCCAGAAGAGGTTGGTTCTTGGCATTGAGACTCCCATCTGCCTCCAGTCAGCCAGTGGGGACTTACTGACTAGTGGGTGTCTGGTCCCTGTGCTATCATGAGAGGGTACACAGTTATTTGAGAGATGGGAGCTGTTAGGTGTCTCAGGCACCTGCCAGGTGAAAGGAGGGCCAGGCCGCAGGGTGTGGGAGGAGGGGAGGGATGGGCTGCAGAATAATAACCTCCCTGGAAATCCCCATCCAGAGCCTGTGAATGTGTGTCTTTACACTGGGGTCTTGTGACTCAGGGATCTTGAGGAAAGATAGCCTACATTATCCAGATGGACCCAAGGTCATCACAAGGGTGGTTGTTGTTGTTAAGTGCTGTTGAGTCGCAGGCGACTCATAACAACCCTATGAAGGAAAGTCCTCGATGCTTGGGTGCCTTTCATCCTCTCTCCAGGTTCATAGGGTTTCCGGAGGCAAGCCATTTCGGAAGTGGATGCCACTCCTCCTTCTAATATCACAAGGGTAGATGCGGGAAACAGAACAGTCCGAGGCAGAGAGAAATTTAAAGATGGTCCACTACTGACTCTGAAATCTGAGGAGGTACCACAAGTTAAAGGCCAAAAGTCAATGACAGCCTCCAGATGCTGGGAAAAGCAAGGGGGCGGATTCTCACCTGAGCCTCCAGAAAGGAATGCAGCCTTGTCAACATCCTATCCTAATGTCAACCTTCTAGCACTGGTTTTTACACTTCTGCCATTCAAAGCAGTAAGATAGCAAATTTGAGTTATTTTAAGCCATTCTGCTTTGGGCAAACTTGCTTCCAAAGACCTCTTTAAAATGGTAAAGAGTGAAGACTTCATAGTGAGGACTAAGGTGCACCTGACTTAACTGCCTGTGTATGTGAAATAAGAAAGACCAAAGAAAATTAGTGTCTTTGAATAAGATGTCAGTAAAGAATATTTTGTATACCATGATCCACTAGAAGAATAAAGAGCCCTGGTGCTTCGTGGTAAGGAGCTACGCTGCCAATCCAAAGGCTCGCGGTTCTAGTCCACCAGCAATTCCAAGAGAGAAAGATGGGCAGTCTCCTCCTGTGGGATTTACAGTCTCTGAAAACCCACTGGAGGATCAGCTAGGAGTCAGTTCCCATTCCACGGTACACAGCAACAACTAGAAGAAGGAACAAATCTGCTTTGGAAAAAAGTGCAACCAGAACACTCCTAGAAACAAGGATAATATACATCTCATGTACTTGGGACATAGTTTCAAGAAAGAATTTAGTTCCCAAGAGAAAGACACAAGAGCAGAGCGGGTCCATGTAGAAGAGAAGGACCCTTAACGAGATGGAGTTACAGAGTGGCTACAATACTAGGCTCAGACAAAGCAATGGCTGTGAGAAGGGCGCTGGGTCAGGCAGGGCTGCATTCCACTGTACAGTCTCGGTAGGAGTTAGGGAACACAGTGGATCACAGCCTGGGCTCTGGTGATTATACTCAGCAGTCCTGTCATATCTCATTCAGATAAGAGAACCTAAACCCTCCTGAGAGACCCCAATGCTCTCCCTTCTCCTCTTTCTGGAAACCTAACCTGGCTGAAGTCTCTTAAACTGAGCTGGATCGGCGTTCAACCAAACATACACTTGCAGAGGAAAAGAAAAAATTCAGTCCACTCACACAAGTCTAAACAGAAGTTTGTTTTCTTCTTTTTTTTTTTTTTCTTTCAGAGACACCGATCTCTTAGTCTTCAATTTCATGAAAAGAAGGTCATTGGCTTACTCAGAACTGAAAGTGAAACTATGGACACTCCAGCTGGAATTCCTGAGCCTAACATTGCTTTTGGAGATAATTTGGATTCTGGGAAGTTCCCTCGGCTGAGGGTAGTTGTGCCAGCCTTCAGTTGCCTAATCTCCACACCAGTGATGTCCTTAGGAGGGGACATGGTGCTTGGAAAGGTGGAGGGTCAACGAAGAAGAGTGAGCCCCTTGACAAGCGCTGGCACGGTGACTGCAACAAACAGACTGAAGGGCAGAGATTCTGAGGATGGCACAAGGTCAGGCCAAGTTCAACTGCTATGAGTTTCAGTTGCCATATCAGCACCAAGCAACCAACCACACCCAGGGGTGTCGTTGGGAGGCTTGAAGGAAAAGTGAGCGGTTCAAGAACAAGGAAGCAGATAGAGAGTTTTGAAAGGAAAACTTATACTTTGAGTGTTGTTGTTTGCCTTTGAGTTGAGCGTGACTCATAGCAACCCTGTGAACAAAAGGCCTGAAACTCCTCTACAACTGTGGACATTTATCAAAGTTCATAGAGTTTCTGGAGGCATGTTGTTTAGGAAGTGGATGCCACTCCTGCTCCCAAACCTGATGGCCTGCAGATGTTGGTTCTACCGAGTGCCTACCGATTCTACCTGTAGGATTAGTCAGCTCCTATCCCTGACCTGATCTAATTAAGGAACCTAGACATACACATCCTAAAAGTGTTGCAGGAATTCAACTTCCTGGCCAGCAACTCCAGGCAAAGAAATAGTAAAAAGAGAAGCCACAGATTGGGGAAAAAGTATTTGGTAATGACATGTCAGACAAGGGACTTATATCTAGAATTTATAAAATACAAGAGCACCACAACAAGATAAAGGTAAACAACTCAATTGAAAAATGGGCACAGGATATGAACAGACACTTCACCAAAGAAGACATTCAGATAGCTAACAAGCACATGAAGAATGTTCAAAATCCCTGGCTCTAAGAGAGATACAAATCAAAACAACTATGAGATATCATCTCACCCCAGTCAGAATAGCAAAATTTAACAGAGCAAACAACAAATGCTGGCGATGTTGGGGAGAAACTGGAACCCTTATTCACTGTTGGTGGGAATGTAAAATGGTGCAACCACTGTGGAAGGCAGTGTGGCGCTTTCTCAAAAAGTTGCAAAGAGAGATCATTTGACCCAGCAATTCCACTGCTGGGAATATACCCCAAAGAGACCATTACTGACATCCAAGAAGATATAGGCACACCCACAGCTTTGTTCACAATAGCAAGGAGTTGGAAACAACCTAAGTGCCCATCAACAAACGAATGGGTAGAGAAGCTGTGGTATATTCACACAAGGGAATACTATGCTGCATTGAAAAACAAGGAACTCATGCAATATTATTCAAAATGGATGACCCTGGAGGACATTATGCTGAGTGAGGTAGCTCAGTCACAAAAGGACAAATACTGCATGGTGCCACTGTTGTAAAACAGGGCTGATCTTGGGGTTGGGGGGAGACTGAGAAAGATGGGTTCAATAATGTATACTGCATTGAAGTAGATGAGGGAGAAAACTGTTTCAAAGGGATATGTGATTAGGTATTTTTGTCATGACAGGAGTCCAGAGCCAAGACTGGATGGTGGAGTGGACCTTAGGGGAGGGATTGTAAAACAATGAAAAAATTTTTCTTTTACTTTTTCAAGAGGGTAGTGTACTGGGGGGAGGTGCGGGCAGGGAGGAAAATGCAACAATGAATGAATGGAAATCCAAAATCTCTGTAAATTTTTACTGAAATTAATAATAAATTTTTTTTAAAAGTTGCAAATAGAAACACCATTTGACCCAGCAATTCCTCTACTGGGGTCTCTTTTCTACTGACTACTTTTTAAAAACATTATCTTTGGTTTACCTTTTGAGCAAAAGGGCTTTAGGTCCGTTAGGTACACAGGGAGAAAGGTCATAGGTTAAAATGTGAGGGCAGCCAACCCACAGCTGCTAGACCCGGTTTTCTGTTATTTATTATTGAACTTACATCTCCCTTATAAGGTTAAAGTTGTGCACCTGCTGCTGCTTGTGGGGGTTGAGTCTAAACAGGTTTCCTGTTTATGCTTCATTTTCATGTTCTTGGGCTGGGCCTGCTTCAAAAGCACACTTATTTTCTCAGAGTTCTAGCGGGTAGAAGTCCAAGTCGGGTGTGACCTGCCTTGCAGGCGGCCCTGGACATTCCTTGTCCCTTAGTTTCTAGACTCTTTCAGGACACAGGAATGATTCGTTTTAGGGTCCACCCTCCCTGGTATAGTCTCATTACCAATAACCAAAGCAAATCCTATTTCCAAACAGTATCACGTCCACAGGTGCGAGGGACCAGGAATTCAACACGCACTCGAGGAACACGATTCAATCCCTAACATGTAAGACATTTCTGCCTTTCGTCGTGACTCAGACTGCAAATCCTTTTAGTGAACACCACTTACTTGCTCTTTTCACACTAAAAATGGATGTGTTCACCTGTGGGAGTCCTGGCCAGACATCTGGAAAGTGAGCAGGGAAATCCAAGCAAGCTTCTTCATCTGAGATTGTACCCTGCCTACTTTGAAGACTTGTAGGGATCGAATGATTAAGTGGGAAATGTCAACACCACACGTTGCAGATGTCTCAGAAAAAGATTCACAGAACTAGCAGTTTGTCTTTCCCTGGTTTTGTGAACTTTCTCTGCGTCATTTGACCTAGAACAACCACATGGAAGCCTCTGATGCCGTTTTTCAGTCAGGCCTGATTGCCTCATGCAAAGAATGGGACATGGACTAAAACTGGATTTCTCTGTTGTTATTGGTGTTAGGTGCCAAAGAGTCAACGACCGCTCATAGCAACCTCATACACAACAGATCTGAGCATTGTCCTACGTCCAACCACGCACCATTCTCACCAGCTCTGATATGCTCATGCCCATTGTAATAATCAGTGTGTTAATCCACCTTGTTGGAGGTCTTCCTCTCTTTCTCTGACCCTCTGTCTTTCCCAGCATGATATCTTTTTCCAAAGACTGGCATGCCCGGAGTAGGTGAGGCAAAGTTACACCTTCCTTACCTTTAAGGAGCACCTGGTCGCACTTCCTCTGAAACAGACATTGTTCTTTTGCCAGCGCATGGACTATTCAATACTATTCTCCAACAACATTCTTCTAGGTGGTATAGCACTGGTCTGTCCATTTGCTGTACAGAAGTAACTCGTGGTTCCTGTGATGCTGAATACTGTGACACTGATCTGTCAAATGTGGTAATGGTTACCCATGGTGGACAGTGTTTGGTGAAGCTTCCTGATTAAAACAAGCTTGGAAGCAGGAGTGGCATCCACTTTTGAAGTAACTTGCCTCTGGAAACTCTATGAACCTGGAGAAACGATGAAAGTTATACAAGTGCTCAGATCTTTCATTCATAGGATCGCTATGAGTTGTCTACGAATCGACGGCACTTAACAAAAACAACAATTCTCCAACACCACAGTTGAAAGTCATTGCTTCTTCTTCTATCATCTTTATTCATTGCCCAACTTTCAGATGTCCAAGAAGTGAAAAGACCATGACTCAGGTCAGGCCTTAGACTTTACACTGGCATCCCTGCTCTTTGGGACTTTAGAGAATTCCTTGACAGTAGATCTTCCCAATATAACACATCTTTTGATTTTTTTAGGTTGGTTTTGTTGTGGGTTTTTTGGTGTGGGTGTGTGTGTGTGTGTGTGTGTGTTGTTTTTTTTTTTTACTGTTGTTAACATGAATGTTAATTGCGGATCCAAGTAATTTGGAATTGTGGACAACTTCAGTCTTTTCTCCATCCATCACGCTTCCTGTTTCTTGTTAGGGGCCATTGAGTCAAGTGCAATGCATACCAATCCCATGAACAACAGATCAGAACCCTGTCCTGTGTGTCCTCTTCATCTGGGCTTAACCTCTAATACTATAGCTATCCATGATCCTCTATTGTTCATATGGTTTTTAGAGGCCTGCTATTTCAGAAGTGGATGGCAAATCCATCTTCCTACTCTGTCTTAATCTGGGAGTTCTGCTGAAACCTGTGCACCATGGACACATTTGACACACCAGTGGCATAGCTTTCAGCATCATAACACAGTTACCCAAGTACAGCAAACTTACAGACAAGTGTTGTACTAATAAGAGCAAATGATGTAACTAAATACTGTCAAGTAGGCCCTAACTCATAGCAACTCTGTGCAAACCATTCCCACAATCTCTGTTGTACTCAAGCCCATTACTGCAGTCCTGGTGTCAACTCATCTTCTTGAAGGGTTTCCTCTCCTTCCCTGGTCGTCCATTTTTCCAAATAGTATGTCTTTTTTTACAAAACTAGCACCTCCTGACAATATCTTAAAAGTTATAGAACATGTTTTCTATGAAGATGGCGCCAAAAGTGAAGAAGGAAACCCCTGCCCCTCCCAAAACTGAAGCCAAAGCAAAGGCATTAAGAAGATACCTTTCACAATAGCTGATCACAAGATTAAATACTTGGGAATAAATTTAACCAGAAGTACAAAGGACCTTTTCCAAGAAAATTACAAAACATTACTACAAGAAACAAAAAGAG
>NW_006399752.1:37453567-37467751 GCF_000299155.1 Elephantulus edwardii | reverse complement strand
AAAAAAAACAAAAAAAGAAGATCCGCACATCACCCACCTTCCGGCGGCCTAAGTCCCTGAGACTCCAAAGGCAGCCCAAATACCCCTAGAAGAGCTGCCCCAGGAGAAACAAGCTTGACCACTATGCCGTCATCAAATTTCTCCTGACCACTGAGTCAGCCATGAAGAAGATAGAAGATAACAACACACTTGTGTTCATTGTATATGTCAAGGCCAACAAGCACCAAATCAAACAAGCTGTAAAGAAGCTCTATGACATTGATGTGGCCAAGGTCAACACTTCGATTAGGCCTGATGGAGAGAAGAAGGCCTATGTTCAACTTGCTCCTGACTATGATGCTTTGGATGTTGCCAACAAAATTGGGATCATCTAAACTGAGTCCAGCTAGCAAATTCAAAATTTAAATTTTTCTCACACACAAAAAAAAAGTTAAGTAACACAAAAATATCACTGTGCTTGCTTCTAAGGTATACTCAGGTTACCCTTCCTCCCAGAAAGATTTATTTACTCTTTTGGAAGTCCATATACATTAGAAACTGGAGTGGCATTCATTTCCTAAATAGCATGTCTCCGGAGACTCTCTGAACTCTGATAAATGGCGATAGTTGTTAGAGGGGCTTCAGGCCTTTTGTTCATAGGGTCACTATGATCTATGCCCAATTTGAAGGCAATCAACAACAACATACATACATACAATATTCTTCACCAACTCCAACAACAGGTAAATGACGAGTGGATCGGAGAGGCTCAAGGCTGGACAAGATTGACCTGTGATGAAATTCAGACACGGTTTTGGGGTCAGCAAAACACAAGAAGATCCTCAAGGAGGTGAAGAGGCTGCAACAGTAGGCAGAGATTGTGAGGACGACACTGGACGCAGCACGGTTTATCCTGCTGTCCACAAGCTTACTATTAGTCAAGCTGACTCCATGGCTTCTACCCACAACACAGACAGAGAATTCAGGAGTTCTTCCCTCAGAAGAGGGCAAGATGGTACATTTGAAAGGTACTGCTCTGACTACGACCGGTCATCAGAGCCAGGTTCTTGGATGAGATTCACTGGGAGACATGGAGAAAAACTAGAAGAGATTTCAGCATTGAGGCCCCAGGAAACTCAGCATTTAACCTTCAGGGAGACATGCAGGGGCTGACCACTCTGAGTATGAGGGAGCAGCGTGAGAAACGGGCCATGTGGTCAGTGCAGGCTGGGGCCCCGGCGCCAGACCATGCGGGGCAGGGAGGATTTCTCTCCTGTGGACTTTTTGGGGCCTTTACTAAGGGTGTGTGCATTTGGAAAGCCCCTGAGGGAACTGGCGTCATTGCATTTCCACACTCATTATTTGACCACTCAAAGGGTCAGGGTGTTTCCTTTTTATTTATTTTTTTTATTTTTTAAAGCTTTATTAATTGGAAGGCAGGCACAGGAGCTCTTGAGGAAAATGATGTCAGGACTGAGTCAAAATGGTCTGACTCTGGTATCTGAAGGGGGCGGGGGACACTGTTAATGGGAGCTGACCAGGGCTGAGGAGTTTTTCCTCTTCAAGGAACATTGGAAGATTCTAAATCACCCCAGGAAAGACGATCAGAGGTCAGGTTGTCCAGGGTTACCTGGCACTGAACATCCCTGCCTCATCTTCCTCAGGGTGGACAGATTCTCGTTGAGAAAATCTAATCCCAACACAAGATCTTTGAACTCTGAGTGGGAGTTCAGGGCGGGCCGGGGCAGAGCAGGCAGGCAGGCATCTTGACAAGAGTTTACGTTCTTGCCTGTGACAAGGAGCCTTGGATGATTTTCTATACAGAGCCTCAATTTCCTAATCTGTGAAGTGGGCTGCTCTGGAGAATTTGGGGAGGATCTGGGGGGAGACAGTGCAGTGAGGTAGGTGGTCCCAAGGGAAGCTGTTCCTGGTTCTGGTGCTAAGCTGTTGTGCAAATGGTGTCGGCCCAGAGACGAACCACACAAGTTGTCCCCTGCCTTGGCTGAAACATTGCTGGCCACTCAATGGGCCAGGAAGGGTGACTTGGTGTGGGGACATCCACCAGGCACAGAGAGCATCACAGAGAGCATCTCAGGAGATCTTGGGGGGGCTTTGTGACAAGGCTGTCTGGGAGCAGAGGGTGGGGCTCTGTGGTCTCTCCTTGACCTGACCTGAGGCGCCCCGAGCCGGCTTGCCCTTTGGGAAAGGGACAAACGAGACAAGCAGAGCGGCCCAGCAGCCCAGGTGAAGGACTGACTGCAAAGACCAGGAAGTTTCAGCCCAGCAGCTTCAGGCCTGTGATCCACACAGTCTGGCCCCAAACATGCAGCATGGCCCTAGACTAGCCTCAGCTCTCTCCTTTTGAAACCACTGTCAATATCCCAGATGATGGTCATTGAAATGTTGGCTAGGAAATACACTATCTCCAACCCTTCATCTCACAGGCTCTGGGCATGTTGTCAGGAGGGATCAGTTCTTGCAAAAAGACATGCTAGGAGAGTCATGGGAGAGAGTCAGCAGAGGCAGGGACAGCCCTCAACAAGGGGGGCTGACACAGTGACTGTAATAATGGGCTCAACGATGTCAGAGCTGGAGGATGGCGCAGGACAGCGCAGGCTTGAGGTCTGTGGTTCAGAGGATCGCTACGAGTTGTGGTTGGTTCGAAGGCCCGAACAGCAACAACATTTACGGACATCTGAAGGGAGTGTCCGTTCTGTCTTCTGCGTGAGAGCATGGATAGGCATTCCTTCCCATGAGCACGCACACCGAGGTTCATCAGCACACCTGTCTTCCTGTCCTAGTGCCACCAAACATGGGTCCACACCGTCATGAAGCTGTTAGGGGCCATTGAGTATGATCCATCGCGACCTTATCAGTAACAGACCTGGAAGCTGTCCTGTCCTGCGCCATCCTCACAATCTCCTAAACCCTCGAGCTCCTTGTTACCGTCACTGTGTCAGTTCACCTGGTTGAGGGTCTTCCTCTCCTTCGCCGCCCCTCCTTCTCCCTCAGCATGATGTCCCTTCCCAAGAACTAACCTCTCTCAGCAACAGGCTCAAAGTACGTGAGATATAGCTTCATCATCGTGGCCTCCAAGGAGCACTCTGGCTGCACCTTCGCCAAGAAATATCTTATTTGTTTTTGTTTTACAGTCCATGAGATATTGAGCACTCTTCTCCAACACCACAACTCATATGTCTGAGTTCCTCTCTCGGCTTCATCATTGTCCAGTTCTCGGACGCACAGCAAGTGACTGTAAAGACCATGGCCTGAATCAGAAGTACCTGTGACTCAAAACTACAGCCATTTCCTTTGCAGGCCAAGTTTATCTTTAAGGTCACCCAAGTGTGGGCAGCATGGCTCCTTCCGGAGGGCTCTGTCCCGTGGCCGTGCTCCAGCTCAGGGCCTCCAGTAAGTCCAGATATTCCTCAGCTTCTCCTCTCCAAGTGCGGCCGCCCTCCTCACACAGAGGCTCGCTGCGGCTCTCTGTGTCCTCTCCCCTCTCTATGTCGTCTCTCTGTGTCCTCTCCTCTCAGTGTCCTCTTCTCTCAGTGTCCTCTCCTCTCAGTGTCCTCTCCTCTCTCTGTGTCCTCTCCTCCTAGTGTTCTCTCCTCTCTGTGTCCTCTCCTCTCTCTGTGTCCTCTCCTCTCAGTGTCCTCTCCTCTCAGTGTCCTCTCCTCTCTCTGTGTCCTCTCCTCCCAGTGTTCTCTCCTCTCTGTGTCCTCTCCTCTCTCTCTGTCCTCTCTCTGTCCTCTCCTCTGTCTTCTCCTCTCTGTGTCCTCTCCTCTCTGTGTTGGCAAGGACACCAGTCAATGGATTTAGGCCTCACCTTCCCCACTATGATCTGACCTTAACTTAATCATGTCTGCAAACACCCTATTTCTAAATGAGGCCACATTTTGAGGTTCTGAGTACACATAAATTCTTCTCTATTCCTATGGTTTGAGGGAAAGTTTACGGAACATATCAGTTCTCCTTTCAACAATCCATACTCATTTTCTTTTTTTTAATTTATTATTAATTTCAATGAAAATTTATAGAGACTTTGGATTTCCATTCATTCTTTGTTACACTTTTCTCGCCTCCCAACCACCCCCCCCCAGTACACTCCCCTCTTGGAAAAGTAAAAGAAAAATTCTTTCATTCTTTGACAATCCCTCCCCCCGAGGTCCACTCCACTATGCAGCCTTTGCTCTAGACTCCTGTCATGACAAAAATACCTAATCACATACCCCTTTTAAACAGTTTTCTCCCTCATCTGCTTCAATGCAGTATACATTATTGAACCCATCTTTCTCAGTCTCCCCCTAACCCCAAGGTCAGTCCTGTTTTACAACAGTGGCACCATGCAGTATTTGTCCTTTTGTGACTGAGATACTTCACTCAGCATAATGTCCTCCAGGGTCATCCATTTTTAATAATATTGCATGAGTTCCTTGTTTTTCAATGCAGCATAGTGTTCCTTATGTGAATATACCACACCTTCTCTATCCGTTCATTTGTTAATGGGCACTTAGGTTGTTCCCAACTCCTTGCTATTGTGAACAAAGCAGCAATAAACATGGGTGTGCCTATATCTTCTTGGATGTCAGTAATGGTCTCTTTGGGGTATATTCCCAGTAGTGGAATTGCTAGGTCAAATGGTATCTCTTTGCAACTTTTTGAGAAAGCGCCACACCACCTTCCACAGTGGTTGCATCATTCAACAATCCATACCCATGTTGTTTCTTAATGTTGGTTGCAATTCTCTCAGTGTGACAGCGCTCTCCCCACTTTGTCCCTGACTCCTCTGTTTCCATGCATCCCTCTTTCCTGCCCTTTTCCTGCTCTCTGATCTTTGAGGGCAAATGCTATTCTTTAGGTCTCATGAGGTTGATTGATCTGAGAAGCACGTTCCTCACACGTGGTGTTGTCCACTTCACGGGCCTCTTGTGTGGCTGCCACATGGCCCAGGTGGGTTCAGTACCAGATGTGAAGGGTGTTTGGGGGCCACAGTCTCGGGGTTCCAGCAGAGCCCTGAGTCTGTAAGGTGGTCCAGGTGGGTTCAGTTCTAGGTGTGAGGGGCCACAGTCTTGGGGTTCCAGCAGAGCTGTAAGTCTGTAAGGTGGTCCAGGTGGGTTCAGTTCCATGTGTGAACAGTGTCTGGGGACCACAGTCTTGGGGTTCCAGCAGAGCTGTGAGTCTATAAAGTGGTCCCAGGTAGGTTCAGTTCCAGGTGTGAAGGGTGTCTGGGGGCCACAGACTCAGGGTTCCAGTGAACCAGTGAGTCTGGTCCTCTTAACAATTTTGAGTGGTCCCTCCTGGTGACTCACCACTGGGTTTCACCATAAATCTTTACAGAAGGAGTTTTTTCTAATAAAGGAGTAACCAAACAGAAGGAGTGATGAGTTCCCCGTGACTGGGAGTATTCAAGCAGTGATTAAATAGCTGCTTCACCTGGACACTGTAACAAGAACTTCTGATCTGAAGGGGAGGTCAGTGGTGGATCCTCAGTAAATATATACTGCAGAAGCAAATGACTGCCTGCCTCTGTCCCTAAAATCTGGGGTCTCGGGTGGGGGTGGGGGGGTGCCTCATGAGCATCAGAGGGGAGCTTAGTAAAGACTGACCAAGGAGGGTGGGGAAAACATTCAAAATATATTCTTATTTTTTTCAGACTTTTTTCTTACATTCCTCCTTTGGGGATATTTTTAGAACGTAGTCCCTCTTTTTTTAGTTTGTATTCATTCTGTTTTCAAGTGAAGAGGAGGCCCCCTCACCCCTCCCCTCCAGGATCCCCTCCACACTTTCCACCCCTGTCCAAGCAAGTGACAAGGCCAGGCCGCCTGGGCTGGGGCTCCCCCAGCCTCTCACCCTTGGCGCAGCTCTCCTCGCCCTTCCCCCTTCAGCGGGCCGTTTCCTGGCAGAGCTCCCTGGCGACCAAGAGCTGTCTTGTTTACAGCCCAGACCAGCAGCAGCTGTTTTCCGGGAAAACAAGGCTCCTCTGAGAAGGGCTCTGGGTAGAACTGCCCCACAGATTCCCCAACAGGAAGGACAAGAGCAAACTCCCTGAGAAGGGCCTTAATCTTGCATCACCTGCCACAGAAGGAAGTGGTGAGAAAACTGTGTGCTGCTTTGCAGTTTTCTTTTTCCTTTCTTAAAAAACTTTTGTGTGTGTGTGTGTGTGTTATGGATTAGATGAACATCTACAAAGTAGTCAGTCCAGTTTCCATTCAGTAATTCATAACCATTTCAGGCAAAAATTTACAGAGCAAATCGTGCACCTACCTCACATCCAAGGAGCATTCTGATTGTAATTCTTCCAAGACAGGTGGTGGTGGTGGTGGTTGTTGTTGTTGTTGTTTTGTCATTCATTGATTGGTATGTACTCAGTACACTTGGCCAACACTTCAATTCAAATGCATCAATTCTTCTTTGATTTTCCATCTTCATTGTCCAACCTTCACAGACATTTGTGGCAATTTAGAATGCCAAGGCCTGGGCCTGGCACGCTGTAGGCCTCAAAGCATCATCTTAGCATTTAAACACTTCAGGGAGGTCTTCTGGTACAACACGGGCACTTAGCAAATTTGCACTGGGGAAACTGGTGAGTGACTGAGGAGGTAATAGCAGAATCACAAGAGTTAGGAAAAGCTGATGTGAAGAACGCCAGCGGAGCTGAGAATCCAGTCCGGTCTTTGCCCGTGAGCAATGGACTTGTTTTTCAAATCAAATGGGAAAATATAAATGTAATACATATAAATAAAAGATGTTGTTGTTGTTATGTGCCGTCGAGTCGCCTGCGACTCATAGCGACCCTGTGTACAACAGCCCTAAACTCCGCTCTGTCCTGTGCCAATCGCACCGTCTCTGACACTCCCATCCCAATTATCCCAGTCACTGAATCAATCCACCTCATAGAGGGCCTTCCTCTCCTGCGCTGTCCCTCCACCCTCCCAAGCATGATGTCCCTCTCCAAGGACCGGTCTCTCCTCACAACATGTCCAAAGTATGTTAGATGGAGCCTCAGAACCCTTGCCTCCAAGGAGCCACCTGGTTTAACCCTTTCCAGGACAAATCTGTTTGTTTTCCTAGCAGTCCATGGTATTCTCAATACTCTTCTCCAGCACCACAGCTCAAAGGCATCAATTCTCCTTCTATCCTCCTTGGTAATTGTCCAACTCTCTGATGCATAACAAGTGATTGGGAAGACCATAGCCTGTATCAGATGCACCTTAGTCTCCAGAGAGATACCATTGCTCTTCAGTACTTTGGAGAGGTCCCTAACAGCAGACTTTCCCATGGCAATGCGCCTTTTAATTTCCTGGCTGCTGGTGCCAAGACTGTTGAGTGTGGAGCCAAGCAAACTAAAGCTGTGTACAATCTCAATCTCTTCACCATCCATCCTGATGCTGCCAATTGGTCCAGTGGTGAGAATCTTTGTCTTCTTGACATTGAGCCTCAATCCATATTGTAGGCTGCAGTCCTTGACACTCTACAGCAGGCGCTTCAGGTCCTCTTCAGTTTCAGCAAGCAGGGTGTGTCATCCGCATAACGCAGATTGTTGATAAATCGTCCACCAATCTTGACCCCACATTTCTCCTCATAGAGACAAGCCTCCCAGATAATCTGTTCTGCATATAGGTTGAAAAGGTATGGAGATAGGATACATCCCTGGCGTACGCCCTTCCCAATTTTGAACCATGCAGTGTTCCCTTGCTCTGTTCTGACTACTGCCTCCTGGTCCAAGCATAAGTTTCGCATTAGAACGATCAAGTGTTCTGGGATTCCCATTCTTCTCAGAGTCAGCCACAGTTTGTTATGATCCACGCAGTCAAATGCCTTTGCATAATCAATGAAACACAGATAGACATTCTTCTGGTATTCCCTGCTTTCAGCCAAGATCCATCTAACATCAGCAACAATATCCCTAGTACCACGACCCCTTCTAAACCCAGCCTGGACTTCTGGTAGTTCTCTGTTGATGTGCTGTTCTAGTCATTTTTGGATAATCTTCAGTAAAATCTTGCTTGCATGTGAAATCAGTGAGATTGTTCTGTAGTTTCCACATTCTGTTGGGTCACCTTTCTTTGGGATAGGAACAAATATCGATCTCTTCCAGATTTCGTGGCACAACTTGGTGAGCACGTCCAGGGCAGCATCTGTTAACTGAAATATGTCAATTGACTGGCATGGGACATTTTGAGTCGGATGACCATATGAAATAAAAGATCGATTTTAAAATATTCACCTGGAGGGAAAAGAGGTTAGTTAAGGGGGGAAAAGGAATGATAGCATAAAAAATACACAAGAGACTTCTGCGGAAAATTGGGCACCAGCATGATAAGACTTGCAAGAAGCTTGATGTGCCTTGGATCTAAGACGAGGCAGCAAAGACCAGAAAATTTAATCACATGAATAAAGGTCAAAGGTCAGGTGGGGATGGAAGAGGAGGAGGAATGGAAACAGGAAGCACAGGGAAAAAATGGGAAAGGTGCTGTTGCATGGGGATTGCAATCCGTGTCCTGAACAAAAAGTATACGGATGGTGGGATGAAAAATTAACTTGTTCTCCAATTGGGAGCCCAAATCACAATAAAAAGTAAAGACAAAACCAGAAAAACACACCGAAGCAAAAAGGAACACATACATACACGGGAAAGGACCAAGAGCACAATGAGGAAAGTGATTGTTTTGCTTGATATATTAATTCTTTCATCAAACATATATTGACTGAGTGCCCACTGCCTGAGCTAGACACATACACAAAAGTGAGCAAAGTCCTTGTTGCAAAAGCTCTCACACTCCGTGATGATGGAGTAACACCTGCAGTACGAGTTTCATTTTGAGTAACAGGCTTTTTTTACATTTTTTTATTATTATGATGAAAATTTACAGATATTTTGGATTTCCATTCTTTCATGCACTTTTCTCCCTTCCCACCCCTCCCCTCCAGTTTGTTCTTCACTTCTTTTACTTTGAAAAGTAAAAGAAAAATTCTTTCATTGTTATTCAATCCCTCCCCTCAAGTGCACTCCACTTTGCAGCCTTCGTTTGGACTCCTGTCATGACAATAAAACCTAACCATATATCCCTTTTAAACAGTTCTCTCTCGCATCTGTTTCAATGCAATATGCATCATTTATCCCATCTTTCTCAGTCTCAGACACACACAGCCTGGTGCTTAGGGACAGACATTTAGGAGTCAACAGACGGAGATTTGAGTCTCAGTTGCACACTTTTGTGCGGAGGGGTGACAAGCAGGAGGAGATGTTGTGGCACTGCGGTTAAGGCATTTCCTGCTGACTAAAGTGTCAGCTCAAACCCGCCCACAGTTCCAGGCAGAAAAAAGGAGGTGGCAGTTCTGTGTTGCTGGCAGAGTTTCTAGCGGTCTAGAATCTACAGGGCAGCAGTGGAGACAGAGTCCATTCTGCTTCCTGGCAAGCCCAGGTGTGCAGCACAGCTCTCCCCTGTGGGGCTCTTTGGGCCTGGGATCATTCAGAAGCAGAGCACCAAGCCTTTCTTCCAATGCATCTCTGGGTAGTTTTGAACTGCCAACCTTTCAGCTAACAGTCAAGTCTGTAACTGTTCCCTCCGCCCAGAGACTCCACTTTAGTTTCTCTTAAAGAAAAATCTTGCAGCATTTCCACTGTGAGGGCCCAGGTGGTGCAGTGGTTAAGCGTTCCCCTGCCAACCTAAACATGAATGGTTCAAAACCACCAGCAACTCTGGGAGGAAATTAAAGTAATTGTTTTTCAGGACAATTCTCGCCTTGGAAACTCTGGGGGCGGGTCTACACTGTTCTAGGGAATCAAAAAGAGAAGGAATTGATTGAGTAGCAGCTGGAGTCAGAGTGTTCCTGGAGGCAAAGAATTCATAGCTCCGCCTCACACATGGTGGGCATGTTTTAAGAAAGGCTAGTCCGTGGAAAGGTCAGTGGAAGAGGAAGGGCCTCAACCAGAGGGATTCACACGGTGACTGTGGCAATGGGCTCACGTGTGACAGAAACGATGAGGTGGCACAGCTCTGCTAGGACAGACTTCAGATCCACGGTTCATGGGCTCGCTATGAGTCATGATCAACTCAACGGCACCCGATAACAATAACTATGACGTGCTGTGTGAAACAGGACTTGGTTATTCCAGGTGGCCCAGAACACAGAACGAGGACCAGCGGGCAGAAGTCACCAGACAAATAGATTTCACGGCATAAGAGGACATTTTCTAAGTAACTGGGATTTCTGTACTGAAAAGAGTAGCTTCAGAGGCAGAAATTTCCCATCATTACGGACACTTGACAGTCACCATCTGATACAGAAGCCACTATCTGCATGTGACTAATTAAGATGAAACAACATTTCAAATTCCGTTCCTTGGTCACGCTACCAGCGTGACCATTGTAAAGGTTTCAGATCTACCTTTCCTCGCTGCTCACGGTTAATTCTTCTCTCCTGTGACTCCTGCCAACGTAGCCATCTGATCTCTCGAGCAGTTAAAGGACAGACGTCAGCATCTTATTTCCCGACGTGTTCACCCAGCCTCTCTCATCACTCTCTCATCGTCTCGGTTCCAACTCATAGTGACAACTCATGAAGGGTTTCCTGGCCTGTAAACCTGCACAAGAAGAAAATGCTCATCTCTCTTTCTCCGAGCAGCTGGTGGATTCGAACCGCCAACCTCAGTCACAACTCCTAACACACTTTGCCTCCAGGGCTCCTTACATAATCTGGCTGAAATCTCAGTTTCCCTCTGTCAGAAATGAAATTCCTCCAATCTCTCTTCTCTCTTCTCTCAGATTCCCCAAGTACATTTTCAAAGTCAGAGCCCATCTTGCTAGATTTTTCTCCCTTACTTTTCACATGCACTTGGCTAAAACATCCTACTAATCCTACAAGTGTTCTTTTCTTTCCCCTTTTTGTTCTATTGTTGTAAAAATATCTCTAACACAGCATTTGCCAATGCAGGGGTTTTCATGGGTGTGATTCAGAGGCCCCAGTGCTGCCAGCTTTGTTCCCCAGAACCAGATTTTCCATCGCTGTAAACAGAAGCTCAGCCTTCTGCAACCATGCCAGGAAAGTCCTTAATCCCTGACTTTTCCTTTCGATTTCCATTTTCATTTCATCTGTCTTTCTTGGATCTTTGCAATGTATCTCTAGTGAGTTTCTCCCACCTGTCTTGCTTCCTTTAGAGTCAAATGATCTTTGTACAATGAAAAATACAACTGTGCCACTGGTCTCTTAAAACCTCTCCATGATGCCTCCGTCACCTCCGGGACAGAGTAAAGAGTCCTTTTCTGGAACCTCATAGCTGCCTCCTCTCCTGCCACAGTCTTCAGTTACATTGACCTCCAATATGGGTACCTGCTGCCTGCCACTGGGTTTTTGAGGTGGCAGAGATTACCTCCTCTGCTGGAGTGCCACTGGTTGGGTTCAAACTGTCAACCTTTTAGTTAGCAGCCCAATAGTTAAACTACTGTACTACTGGAGCTCCCCTCGGCTCACACGTTTTCAATCTGGATGCACTCAGGTGGGCTCAGCGTGTGGCTTCCTCAAGGAGCTCCAGTGGGATAGTGTGTCGTGTGTTGGGCTGCATGGTCACTGGCAGGGTGGGAAGAGAAGCAGGAAATGAGTGGATAGATAATGAACCTGTTACTAAATAGGCGACAGGAAGGTCAAGGCTGAAGTAAGGCAATACTCACTTCTCCCTCATTGCCCTTTCCAATGCCTTGGTCAGCTATGCACCCAAGATGACTTAGTTTGATGGATTCTCTTTCTCTTCACTCTTATTCCAAGCTACAGTACTTCTCAGGTAGTTTCCTTACTCTGATGTCCAAGAGTAAATTTGTAAAACGTGTTGCATTCTTACCACCAGCCACCACACTGTCCCTATTTAATATTTCCTCTTGTTGTTAAGAGCCATTGAGTCAAGTATGCACAGCAACCCTACAGACTACAGATCTGCACTCTGTCCAATCCTGCGCCATCCTTAACATCCTCGACACATCGGAGTCCATTGCTGCAGACACTGCATCAATTCATCTTCTTGAGAGTTTTCTTCTCCTTCATGGACCTTCTATTTTTCCAAGCATTACACCTCTTTCTAAGAAATACCTTATCCTAATAACATGCCCAATATGTGAGACAAAGCATCACTATCTTTGCTTTCAAGGAACATTCCTGGTTCAATTTCTCCAGACATACCAATTTGTTCTTTTGGCAGTCCATGGGTTTCCAACAGTCTTGTCCAACCTCACAACTCAAATATATCAATTATTCTTCTGTCATTCTTCTTCATTGTCCAGGTCTCAGATGCATAGGAGGTGATGAATCCCTTAGTCCTCAACCTGACATCATTACTCCTCAATAATTTGGAGAAGTCCTTGACAGCCAACTTTCCCAATGCTTAGGTCTTCCAGTTTCCTAACTGCTGATTCCAAAGGTGTTGACTGTGGATTTAAGTAGGATGAAATAATTGACAATTTCAATCTTCTCTCTGCCTATCATGATGTTGCCTATTGGCCCAATGGTGAGGAAACTTGTTTTTCTTGATGTTGAGATGTAATGTATGTTGAAGGCTGCACATCTCAATCCTCTGCAGCAAGTGTTTCTGATTCTCTTCACTGTGAGTGAACCAAGTTGTGTCATCTGCATAATGTAGACCGTTGATGAGCCTTCCTTCAGTCTTCATGTCTGTCACACTCTTTTTCATGAAGTTAATTCTCAAATTATTTATTCAGTTTACAGACTGAATAGATAGAGAGAGAGAGAATACTGCATTGATGTACACCTTTCCTGATTTTAAAACTTACAATGTTCCTTTGCTCTGTTTGGACAACAGCTTCCTGGTCTAGGTATAGGTTTTGTATGAGCATAAGAAAAGTGTACTTGAGTTTCTATTCTTCTCAGTGTTGGCCATAGTTTAAGACCCATGCAGTCAACCTTTGCCCAGTCAATGAAATAGAAATAGATATCTTTCAGGTATTCTGCTTTCAGCCAGGATCCACCTGACATCGGCAATGATATCGCTGGTGCTGTGATCTCTTCTAAATCCAGCTTGAACTTGTGGAAGTTCTCTGTCGACATACTGTTCTACCTGATTTTGGATGATCTTCAACAATATTTTGCTTGCATATGTTATTAATGATATTGTTTGATAATTTCCACATTCTGTTAAATCACCTTTCTTGGTGAACACCTTTCATGGGAACTAATATGGATCTCTTCCAGTCAGTTAACTGTCTTCCAAATGTCGTGGCACAGATTGGTGAGCACATCCAGGGTGGCAAGTCTTATTTGAAACACATCAATTGGCATCCCATCAATTCCTATGGACTTATTTTTTGCCATTGCTGGGTGGTTATTATTCAATGCAGCTTGATGATTTTTCCACAAAAATATTTCCTATAGGAAATTATTTCCTTGTAAATGTCTCTTTAATAACATGAGTCATCTTTAGACTCTCATACTTTGCATTTTCTTGTTTCTGTTTAAACTCAAAATAGTCAGTTTCATTTTCTCAGGGGAAAAGTATAAAAATTTTTCTTTTCTTTCCCTCTCTCGTATTTGTTATTTTTGTCTCATCATCAGCCCTTTTCCCTCTCTTCAAAAGAAGAAAGGAACGTCTACCACAGTATGAAGGTTATATATGAGGACAAATCCAGAGGAGATGAAATTACTACTCGGTGTTATACCAGGCCTCAAAGTGATATCACAGAAGACCCTTTCCTAAAGCCCTTGCTTTTGTTTTGCTTTTTTAAATAAACTGATGTCTCATTACGGAGAATAGATTTCCTACAGAGCTGCAGGAAGTCATGATACTGACAAGTTATCTACGGAAGTAATTCTTTCTAATCACTTCTAATAAATTGCATTTTGTTCTAAGGGGCATGTTAACAGCAGCTCTGCAGGAGAATTAAATGAGTCTGAGGCTTGTTTGCAAAGAAGATCCCTCGAGGTACAATGACTAAGAGCAAAGAAGAAATGATGCCCTTAAATTTTATCATTGCTGAAGAACATTGAATATATCACTGACTGTTAAAAGAGCAATAAGTCTGGCAAGAGGCAAAATCAGAGAGTACCCTAGAGGTAAAAGACAATAGATGTCATCTCACCTAGAGAAAGCACGTAAGCAGGAGGGGCTGGTCCTTGAAGAAAGACATCATGTTTGGTAGAGCAGAGAGTCATTAAAAAGAAGACAACCAATGGCGGCAGAGGCAGAGACAGTGTGGT
>NW_006399752.1:37449880-37451613 GCF_000299155.1 Elephantulus edwardii | reverse complement strand
CCCCTCTGGACCCTCATTATTTCCTTCACCTGCTCCCCCCACCGACCAAACTGTGCAGCTCTGCAACTGCATCCTGGCCCATCCCCACCCTTCTGCCCCCAACCCTCACCTCCTTGTACCCCCAATATGTTTTTCCCAATTAAAAAAAAAAAGAAGACAACCTACAAAGTATGGTTTTATACATTTATAGAGATGGTGCTGGAGAAGAGTACTGAACATACCATGGACTGTCAAGAGAACACACAGGTCTATCCTAGAGAGAGAGAAACCATGTTGCTCCTTTGAAGCAAGAATCTGGAAACTCTGTCTCACACACTTGAGGCATGCTACCAGGAGGGATCAGTCTTTGAAGAAGGACGTCATGCTTGGAAGAATGGAGGGACAGCACAGGAGAGGAAGACTCTGGAGAAGATGGATTGGCTCAGTAACTGGACTAATGGGGGTAGGTGTGTTGGAGACAGTGAGACTGACCTGAGATAATGCAGGTTTCAGAGCTATTGTACATAGGATCGCTGTGTCACAAGCAAGTCGACAGCACATAACAACACAAGATATCTGACACAACAGGGTCAGAACAACTTTGAAGGCATTTGACAACAACATGAATCAAAGTTCAACTCTTTGACAGTGGGTCTGGTTTTTGATGATATATCTTTTTCATCTTTTCCTTTTCTATTTGCAGGCCTGCAAGTACCAGTGAAGGATGAAGATCAAAGCCTAGAAGCCTAAAATGCTCATTTCCTAGGTTAAAGACAAACGTCATTGGTTCGCGTTTCTGTGAAAATAAGACAAATGACTCACCTCATAGACAAACCATCTTTTACCAAGAAAATCTTATTGTGAGAGACAGATTGGATGTTTTAAAGAAACAGTTCCTGTTCACGTGCCGTTTTCTTTCCCATCCAGTCCCACAAGACACACACACTCTTCTTTCTCTTGCTACCTCTTTCTCTTCACCGCACATGCACATGGCATTATGGATACAGGATGCTATTTGTTGTTGCTATGTGCCATTGAGTTAACTACAACTTACAGTGACCCTATGAACAACAGCTCTGAACCCTGCCTTCTCCTGAGCCTACCTCACCATCTGTGACACACCTGATCCTATTGCCAGGATCACTTTATCAATCCATCTCATCCAAGTCTTCCTCTCCTGCGCCAACCCTCCACCCTTTCAAGCATGATGTCCTTCTCCAAGGACTCGGCCCTCCTAGCAAAATTCCCAAAGTATGTGAGACAGAGTTTCAAAATCCTTGGCTCCAAAGAGCAACCAGATTTCACTCTCTCCAGGACAGACCTATTTGTTCTCTTGGCCATTGATGGTATGTTCAATTCTCTTCTCCACCACCACAACTCAAAAGTATTGATTCTTCCTCTGTCATCCTTCATCATTGTCCAACTCTCAGATGCACAGCAGTCAACTAAGAAGACCATGGCCTGGATCAGGTGCGCCTTAGTCTCTAGACTAACATCATTCCTCTTTAGCACTCTGGAGAGGTCGCTGACAGCAGACTTTCCCAAAGCAACTCATCTTTTCTTTTCCTGATTGCTGGTGCCAAGATTAGTAATTGTGGATCCCAGCAAGATGAAATTGTTAACAACTTCACCCATGATACATCTTCAAGGATATGAATATGTATGGCCAAGCACAATCAATAAGAGCGCATCTAAATTCCAAAATCAATCTCCATAATAGTCTATGTGTTTCCTACTGCCAAAGGGGCCCTTTA
>NW_006399752.1:37440860-37449608 GCF_000299155.1 Elephantulus edwardii | reverse complement strand
GAGAGAATGGTGCGGCAATGAAGGAGTGAAAGCCCAGAATCCCTGTGAGTGTTCATTGAAACTAATAAAATTTAATAATAATAAAAAAAGGGGGGAAAAAGAAATTGTTAACAACTTCAATCTTTTCTCCATCTATTGTGATATTGCCTATTGGCCTGGTGGAGAGGATCTCTGTTTTCTTGATACTGAGATGCAATCCATATTGATGCCTGCACTGCTTGACCTTTTGCAGCAAATGCTTCAAGTCCTCCTCATTCCAAGAAAATTTCATTCCAAGAAAGCAAGGTTTGTCATCTGTGTAATGCAAGTTGATGAAGAGTTTTCCTCCAATCCTGATGCCACATTCGTTTTCATAAAATCTAGCCTCTTGAATGAGCTGTTCCACATATAGATCAAAAAGCCATGGCAAAAGGATACATCTCTGATGCACTCCTTTCTTGATTTTGAACCATACAGTGTTCCCTTGCTCTGTTCATACAATAGCTTCCTGGTCTAAGTATAGGTTTCACATAAGCACAATCAAGTGTTATGGAATTCCCATTCTTTTAAATGTTAACCACAATCTGTTGTGATCTACACAGTCAAATGCCTTTGGATAGTTATTAAAATACAAATAGTCACCCTTTTGGTACTCTTAGCCAAGATCTGACATCAATAATAATATCCCTATTGCCATGGCCATTTTTAAATTCAGTTTGTTTTGAATAGTCTTCAGGAAGATTTTACTTGTATGTGGTTTTAGTGATATTATTTCATAATTTCCACATCCTATTGGATCACTTTTGAAGAAAATGGGAATAAATATGGAACTCTTCCAGTCAGTTGGCCAGGTAGCTGTCCTTCAGATTTCTTGGCACAACCTGGTGAGCACATTCAGGATTACATCTGTTTATTGACATTTGTCAGTTGGTATTCTAGCAATTCCTGGGACCTAATTTTTTTGCCAATGCCTTCCGAGCATCTTGGATTTCTTCCTTTATTACCATTGGTTCTTGATCATATGCTATTTCCTGAAATGGTTCTATATCAACCAATTTTTTTTTATTTCTCCTATCATTTTTTTGTGCTTCCTGGATCATTTAATATTCTTCCCATAGCATCTTTAAATATTGCAACTCGAGCCTCGAATTTGTTTTCTAGTTCCTTCAGCTTGAGAAATATCAAGCAAGTTCTTCTCTTTTGATCGTTTGAGTCCAGCTCTTTGCATATTTCATGATAATACTTTGTTTTGTCTTCACAAGCTTCCTTTTAAAATCTTCTGTTCAAATATTCAACCTCCTGATTTCTTTCCTTTGTTTTGGCTTCTCAGTTTTCTAGTGCAATATTCAAAATTTCTTCTGACATCACCTTGGTACTTTCTTTCCCCTATGTCTTTGTAATGACCTTTTTTCCCCTTCATGGATGATATTATTGATATCATCTCACAGCTCATCTGGTCTTTGCCCCTTGGTGTTCAAGACCACAAACTTTTCCTTGAGATACTTTTAAATTCAAGTGGGATGGACTCAAGGTCATATTTCAGTTCTTATGGATTTGTTTTAATCTTTTTTTTAGGTTTAATTTTAATTTGCACATCGTTAGCTGATGGTCTGCTCCACACTCAGCAGTTAGCCTAGTTATTCATATTGAGCTTCTCCAAAGTCTTTCCATAGATGTAATAAATCTGATTCCTGTGCAGGCCATCAGGTGAGGTCTATGTGTATAGCTGTCACTTGTGTTTTTTATAAAAGGGAGTTGCAATGAATAAAGAATTCATTGTACAAAATTCTATCACTGTCTCCAGCCTCACTTCTGTAATCAAATCCTTATTTCTCCACTACTGATCCTTCCTCCTTGTTCCCAACTTTTGCATTCCAGTCACCAATTATTAATCATGAATCTGTGTTGCAGGTTCAATCGTTTTCAGACTGCAAAAGTTGGTGTCAATCATCTGTTTTCTCCTCTTTAGCTCTGGTTGTTGGTGCATATATTTGAATGATGGTGGTATATATTAATAGATCTTCTTTATATGTATACATATATTTATTTATACATATATATGTATGAATATCTTGTCACTCATAAAATTATATTTCAGGATGGATCTAGAAATGGTCTTTTTTACTATGAATGCAACTCCATTTTTCCTCACTTTTTCATTCCTGGCAGAGTAGATGATGTGATTATCCAATTCAAAGTGGCCCATGCCAGTATATCTCAGCTTGCCAATACCTAGGTAGTCAATATTTATGTGTTCAAATTGTCTTCCTGTCAAAAATTCTTCTAGGTGGTATAGCACTGGTCTGTGCATTGCTGTACAGAGGTAACTCGTGGTTGCTGTGATGCTGAAGCCTGTGACAGTGATGTGCCAATCGTGGTAATGGGCACCCATGGCGGACAGTGTTGGCTGGAGCTTTCCCACTAAATCAAGCCTGGAAGCAGGAGCGGCATCCACTTCCAAAATGTCTTGCCTCTGGAAACTCTATGTACGAACAGTGTTCAGGCTGTTCGTTTATAGGGTCGCTATGAGTCGTCTACGACTCGACAGCATTAAACAACAATAACAATGACCCCTACCAAGAGAGAGCTACGTTGGCCTAGTGGAAGGAAGCTGTGCTACCAAGCCGAAGGTGGGTGATTGTCATCTGTGGCCCTCGGCCAGGTTCAAATAGTCTTCCTGTCAAACATTCTTCTAGGTGGTATAGCACTGGTCTGTGCGGTGCTGTACAGAAGTAACTCGTGGTTGCTGTGATGCTGAAGACTGTGACAGTGATGTGCCAATCGTGGTAACGGGCACCCGTGGTGGACAGTGTTGGCTGGAGCTTCCCGACTAAATCAAGCCTGGAAGCAGGAGCGGCATCCACTTCCAAAATGGCTTGCCTCTGGAAACTATGTACGAACAGTGTTCAGGCTGTTCATTCATAGGGTCGCTATGAGTCGTCTACGACTCAACGGCATTAAACAACAACAACAAACTTCTTTTGTAATCCTATACAGTTTTCCCACATTCATACTTCATATATTCCACATTCTAATTACCGGTGGATGTTTACAATTATTCCTCCTCATTTTTGTGCTTCCCAATATGAGGGCTTAGCCTCCAGTGCTATTTCTCATAGTCTGAAAATCCTATGAACAATAAAGCCCACTGAAAGCCTGTTATTTCAGGAGTGAATAGCCAATCCTTCTTCCTAGTCTATCGTGCTCTGGGACCTCCCTTTATTACAGCATCTGACAGACAAGTGCTGTATCCAAAATAGCAGATAATACCAGCAAACATCTAAGTATCTAAGCTGTAAGAGAAGCAACATGCAAAGACACTCACCTAATACAAAAACTGACAGATAAATTTGCACTCTGTGCAATACCCAGGAGTGATCTAAAGCAGCAGGAAAGACCGGGGTGGGGTGGGGCTTCATCTAAGAGATGGGCGTGTTTGTCGATAGCTATCACTCTGTCTAGTTCCTGCTGCTTGTGTTTTGTACAACCATGTTTTCAGATGACTCTTTTACTAGGTGCCAGAGAGTCAGCTTTGATGTATAGCAACCTCAGGCACAACTGAAGGAAGCACTGGTGAGTCCTGAATGACCCTCACAATCACCGCTGTGCTCAAGGCCATTGTTGAGGTCACTGTTAGTCTATCCTTCAGCTGAAGATTTTCTCTGTGTGTGTGTGTGTGTGATTTTAATAAAAGTTTACAGAAGATGTCATTCATTCACTGATGCATATTTTCCTCCCTTCCCCTCCCTCCTTCTCCCCCAACTCACTTTGTAATGTACCTCTTGTTCAGATTGTTCATTGTCATACATGTGAGGCCTAATCACACATTCCTTCCGGACAGTCCTCTCTTTCATCTGTCCCAGTGCAGTGTTATCTAGCTACCCTTGTCCTGTTCTCTTCCCCTCACCTCCTGTGTCAATCCTATATTATAACAACAGCAGCATTTGTCCTCTTATGACTGAGATAGTTCATTCAGCATAATGTCTTCCAGGCTCATCAATGTTGTACAGTGTTTCAAAAGTTCATTTTTCAATACGGCATAGTTTTCCTTTGTACCACAGTTTTGCTATCCTTTTGTTTTTTGCCAGGCGGTTGGGCTGCCTCTGTCTCTTCACTAGTGTGAATAAAACAGCAATAAACACGGTGTGCATGAGTCAGTTTGCATCGCAGCTCTGATTTCTTTAGAGCATATTCCCGGTAGTGGGACAGCTGGATCAACCCACTGACCCTCCACTTAAGTAAGCACGAAGTCTAGGATTGGGTCCATAAACCCATCATTACCAGTGGGTGTTAGTAGATTCTGGCTTAAAGCCAGGCTGTGACCTTTATAAGCACACCTGCATATTGGCAAAGGACTTCCGTTACTCTGCCTAGCAAGAACCAGGGATCCTGGAGGGTTGTTTGAGGTTGTGTGTTTACCGACTTGACTCATCTCACCTGCACTCAGTCGTTCAGTCCTGCCCTCCAGGGTTCCTAAGGGGGACAGCACTCCCGTACCCTGTGCTCTATAAAATGAGTCACCATTGATCTATGACCACAATCACTCCTTTTTTTTTGCTTCAGGTCCCCACTAGCTCTTTCCCAATTCCTTCACCCCCCCAAACTCCAAGACTTTGATTTCCTTCCTCCCACCCTCATCCCCCCACCTCCCTCCCCGTCCCTCTCTGGTCTTTTTTCTATTTTTACAATAACGGTCTTAATGCAATATCTGTTCTTATGAGACTGTTAGTTCACTCAGCATAATACTCTCTAGCCCCGCTCGCTCTATACTATTTACAAAATCATTGCTCCTGAGTGCTGAATAGTATTCCATTATGCGAACGTACCACAATTTCTCTATCCATGTATAGGAATGATCGTATGAAGCACAATATGAATAAAGGAATGTATGATACAAAATGTCCATGAAAGAAACACAATGTATGGGAATTTTGTATGTAAATCAACATAGAATTTTTTAAAAAAATTTAAAAAGGTTATAACCAACAGAAAAAAAAAAGACAAAAAGCGAAAAGCAATAGTGACAATGAAACAAGAATAGTTCACATAATTATACAATCTCTTTGCCAGTGTCTTTACCTTTACAAGTGTCCTGGGGGCATGTGGACTGTCGGGAAGGTGAACCTTCCAGGAAGGAAATCTGAATTCACTCACTAACAAGGAACAAATGTAAAATAAAATCAGCAGGAGATAAGGAAAAACACTGTGCCAACTACTGGCTTGAGCTGGAGAAGGCTGGTGAACTGCGTCCCTCCATAAGCAGACGCAATTTCACCTGCGTGTTCAATAAAGATTGACACTGGCATTGCCCACTTGGAGCCACGCAAGCATATAATCTACTACGCCGGGAATGGAGAATAAATGGGAAAGATTCAATTTGAAAAACAATGTATATGAACTTCATAAGCAAACCAGTGTAAGATAAAAGTTGAGAGAGAGAGAGAGAGGAAAGAAAGAAAGAAAGATGGAGGAAGAATGGTGTTTCACTCAAAGTAAAAAAGACCATTTCAAGATTGATCCTAAAGTGCAATGCTGTTAGTGATAGGATGAAATTTATGTACATACAACGGAAGTCTGTTAATACAACTATTACTCAAATACACGCACCAACAGCCAAAGCCAAACATCAAGAAATTGAGGATTTCTACCAACATCTACAGTATGAAATTGATAAAACATGCAGTCAAAATTCATTAACAATAATTGGTGATTGGAATGAAAAAGATGGAAACAATGAAGAAGGATCAGAAATTGGAAATTGTGGCCTTGAATTTTATATAATCAATGATTTACTAATGGCAAATGCCTTTTTAAACACACACACACACACACACATGTAGCAACTGTATACATGGACCTCACCGGATGAACTGCTAACAGTTGTTGTTATGTGCCATCAACCCATAGCAACCCTATAACAGACCTAAATCCTGCTCTCTCCTGTGACAATCTCACTGTCTCCGACACACCTACTCCCATTACCCCAGTGACTGAATCAATCCATCTCATCGAGGGTCTTCCTCTCCTGCGCTGTCCCTCCACCCTCCCGAGCATGACGCCACTCTCCAAGGACTGGTCCCTCCTTGCAACATGTCCAAAGTACGTCAGATGAAGATTCAGAATCTTTGCCTCCAGGGAGTAGCCTGGTACTATTTATTGGACACCTGCTCTGTGTCGTATGTCTGGGCTTTAAATTAAGAATCAAAATCAATCTCAATCTCTCTCTCTCTCTCACCTCTCTCCTTTCTCTCCTCTTGCTCAGATCTCACACACAGAGACACACAGGCATCTTCTGGAAAACTCTATTTTTTTAGTACTATTATCAGTATTCATAAGAACATTATTATTATCTTTGTTGCTGCTTGGTTCTATCAAGCTGACTGTGGTTCATAGCAACCCTGTGAACAGTAGACCTGACCTTCCCCATCCCTGCACCCCCTCACCGCCTCTGATATGCTTAAGCCCATTGTCACTGCCATGGTGCCCATCTATCTTGACTTTAGAGAGTCTGTCTCTCTTTCTCTGACCCTCCACCTTTTTCAGCCTGATGTCTTTGTCCAAGGACTGGTCCCTCCTGACAACATGACCAAAGTATGAAAGACAACGTTTGGTTGTTTTTACCTCTAAGAAGCATCCCAGTGGCACTTCCTCAAAGATAGACTCCACTATGAACAACAGAGGAACATTGTAAGATACAGTACCAGAAGCAGAGACTCTCAAATTGGAAGATACTTTTAAAAAATGAAGAGAAACAGCTGCAAACATTCATTAATAACTGGAACATGGTATGGATGGATGGATGGATGGATGGACAAAAGCAGCATGCTAGGAAAATCGGAAGTTGTTAAAAATGAAATGGAATGCATAAAGATGGATGTGAGGGCTATCTGGCGGGGACATCTGTCACCCCATTGATCGCCAAGGTTGGTTTGGCTGATCTGGCTGGCTAGGCGGGTGTCCCCTTCCTCCCTCACCGATCCTTGTGCGTCCCTCCCGAAGCTGAGCGCTCGGTCGAAGAGGACGAAAAAAGAGAAAAGAAAGAAGAAGAAGAAAAAAAAGGAATGCATAAAGACGGACAGCCTAGGCTTTAGTGAGCTGTGATGGACCGGTATTGGCCACCTTGAACCAGACAACATATGATATTATGCCAGGAATGAAAAGGAGAATGACAGTTATAGACCAAAAGAGTATTTCAAGACCTATCCTGAACTACAGTGCTGTTAGTGATAACATACCATTCATCTGCATACAAAGATCTGTTGTTGTTTGTTGTTGTTTTTGTAAGATGCAGTTGAGTCATAGACAACTCATAGCGACCCTATGAATGAAAAATCTGAACACTTGCATAACTTTGATCATTTCTCCAAGTTCATAGGGTTTCCAGAGGCAAGCTATTTTGGAAGTGGATGCCACTCCTGCTTCCAAGCTTGTTTTAATCGGGGAGCTCCACCCCACACTGTCCACCATGGGTAACCATTCTCGCATTTGACTCATCTGTGTCACAGTGTCCAGCATCACAGCAACCATGAGTTACCTCTGTACAGCAAAAGGACAGACTAGTACTATACCACTTAGAAGACTGTTTGACCAAAAACAATTAAACCAGGCTGACTCCATGAGCTCCATCATTCCACATTCCTCCATAATCAAATATTTTTATTGGCTCTCACCACCCAAAAACACCCATTTGGGAGCATTCCACTGCTTCCACAATCTCCTCCTATTCTGATGCCCCATGTTTCTTCATATAATCTAACTTCTTGAATGATTTGTTCAGCATGTAGACGGAATACACATGAGGAAAGAATACAATCTTAATGCTCATCTTCCTTTATTTTAATCCACTGTGTATTCCCTGGCTCTGTTTGGATAACAGCTTCTTGATTTAGGTATAGGTTTCATGTTGTTATTAATTGCCATCAAGTCTTGCACAACTAACTCATAGCGACTCCATGAACAAAAAACCTGAGGCCTTTCTATAACTATCTTTTTTCCAAGTTCATAGAATTTCCAAAGGCATGTGGTTTAGGAAGTGAATACCACTCCTGCTTCCCAATCTGTCTTAAAACTGGGAGCTCCACCAAGCACTGTCCACCATGGGCAGCCATTATGGCATTTGTGACCCCAATGGTAAATGGTTCAGCATCACAGCAAACCCAGAGTACCCCAACACAGCAAACTGACAGAAGAGTGCTGTATGACGTAGCAGAATGTTCTTCCAAAATATAGTAGCAAAGGATTAAAAGATAATCACTCGGACCCGACTTAATAAATATAATAAGATTTCGTTGACTCTAAAAAAGAGGCTTTAATAACAATGATAATAATAAAAAGAAAACCAAAGGAACATTCCACAATGACCCTCAACCAAAACAAGAGAGCTCATCTTACAGAGTCCAGTTGCTTCACCCAGTTTGCAAAATGGAGACAAGGGCTTGGCCTTAAGTGCAAGTGTCCTCCTGGAGGTCTCTAAACAAGAGGCTTAAACAATGAAACAATCTACACAGATCCTCAACCTAAACAAGAGTGCCATTGTACAGAGTCCAGCCAATGGAAGTCCAAAATGGAAGACAAGGGCTTGACACTATATGTTGTTGCTGTTGTTGTTGTTGTTGTTGTTAAGTGCCATCTAGTATTGACCCCATAAACAAAAGACTTCAACTTTGTTCCATAACGAATGGCTAGAGAAGCTGTGGTATATTCGCACAATGGAATACTATGCTGCATTAAAAAACAAGGAACTCATGCAATATTACTCAAAATGGTTGA
>NW_006399752.1:37407756-37439905 GCF_000299155.1 Elephantulus edwardii | reverse complement strand
GAGAAAACAGTGCAACAATGAATGAATGAAAACCCAAAATCTCTCTAAATGTTCATTAAAACTAATAAAATTTAATAATAAAAAAAAACCAAAAAAAAAAAAACCAACTATTGTCCTTTCTCTAAGTTGATAGAGTTTTCACAGGCATGTTTGGGAAGTGAATGCCACTCCTGCTTCCAAGCCTGTCTTAATCTGTTAGCTAACCAGATATTGTCAACCATGTGTAACTATTATGGCACTTGACAGACCAATGGCACAACATTCAGTATCGCAGCAATCCAAAGTTACCTCAATACAGAGAAAAGATCTGTTAGTAAAGCTAATATCCAAATATACTTAGTATACATAAATCCAAAAGTGAAGGAATTGAGACCTCCTATCAACTTTTGCGAGAGAGAGATCAGCTGGCCCAGTGGACAGAGAACGATGCTACCAAGCCAAAGGTGGGTGACTTTTAATCCACGGCCCTTCGTCCTTTCATTGTTTTTGTTCAGACACTCCTCTAGGTCATATAGCCCTGGTGTACAAGTTGCCGTACAGTGGTCACCTGTGGTTGCTGTGAGACTGAACACTGTGACACTGATGTGTCAAATGCGTTAAGGATTGGTTACCTGATGCGGACAGAGAGTGGGGTGGAGCTCCCCGATTAAACAAGGTTGGAAGGAGGAGTGGCATCCACTTCTTTAATAGCTTGCCTCCAGAAACCCTATGAACATAGAGAGAGAAAGAAAGCCACCCGAGCATCGAGCATCGAGGACTCTCCTTCATAGGGTTGCTGTGAGTCGCCTGTGACTTGACAGCACTTAACAACAACAATGATCAACTTTTGCCATTAGAAATTGATCAAATATGCAACCAAGATTCATTAATAATAATTGGTGACAGAAAACACTGGGGACAAAAGAAGGACTGAGAGTTGGAAAATACAGACAAGGAGACAGAAATTGGGCTGGAGATCACATGACAGAATTTTGTCATTATTATTACTATTTTTTTCTTATTACTCCATTAACCCATCTCATCTTTATTTGATTTCCCCAATGAGCCATGTCTAGTTGACTGAAGAACCAGGTTTTGGACCCTGGTGAGCTGATTCAGAAGTCTGCTGTCACTGTCACTGTTCTGTGTACAGCCCAACTTCTCCCCTCCCTTGTCCTCTATACAGCCTGGGGTCCCTGGGTGATGCAAACAGTTATCATCCTTAACTGCTAGCCAAAAAGTCCACCCAGAGACACCCTGGAAGACAACCGTGGAAATGTACTTTTTTAAAAAATACAACCACTGAAAACTCTGTAGAACAAAGTTGTGCCCTGATACACACAAGGTCTCCATGAGTCAGGGATCTCTATGACTGCTCTGACAATCTTCTGTACTTCCCAGAACCGTAAGGCAGAGCTTTAGCCCCTCTCTCCCCACCACCCTATCCATCCGTCATACCCCTACCCATACTCTCTCTCAATCCCTATCATACCTCTACCCGTCCTCTCCACCCATCCGTCAGACCTCTACCCAACCTCTTCCCATCTGTCATACCCCTACCCATCCTCTCTACCCATCCAGCACACCTCTCTTGCCTGGGTGAGGGCTTGAATAGAAAGCTGATTCAGGTGGTGGTGGTGGTGGTGGTTATATGCCATCGAGTTGCTTGCAACTTATAGCAACCCTATGTACAACAGCCCTAAACTCTGTTCTGTCCTGTGCCAATCTCATTGTCTCTGACACACTCATCCTGATTACCCCAGTCACCGAATCAATCCACCTCCTAGAGGGCCTTCCCCTCCTGCACCTTCTCTCCACCCTCCCAAACATGATGTTCTTCTCCAAGGATCGGTTTCTCCTTACAACATGCCCAAAGTATGTCAGATGAAGCCTCAGAATCCTTGCCTCCAAGGAGCAGCCCGGTTTAACCCTCTCCAGGATGAATCTGTTTGTTTTCCTACCAGTCCATGGTACCCTCACTACTCTTCTCCAGCACCACAGCTCAAAGGCATCAATTCACCTTCTATCCTCCTTAGTCATTGTCCAACTCTCTGATGCATAACAAGTGATTGCAAAGACCATGGCCTGTATCAGATGCACCTTAGTCTCCAGAGAAACTTAATCTGAACATTCAGATTAAGACACACTAGGAAGAAGGACTGGCCATCCACTTTCAAAATAGGAGGCCTCTGAAAACCCTATGTACAAAACCCCCTATGATTCCCGTAGGCTTTGTTTTTATCTATACTGCTTCTTCAGGGGTTTTGTAAGATTTCTCTTGGATGAGGAAGAAAAGTTACATCTGTTTTCAATTGTCTCTGCTTTACAATTGGTGGCCAGGGGGAGGGTTAGCAATGATGTATCTGGAAAAGGACTAAAATTTATAGATAACTTAGATATCTCAACAACAACAAAAAGACCAACGTCCCAATTTAAAAATGGACAGAGGACATGAAAAGACACTTCAAGATAGAAGACATTGAGAGAGTCAATACACAGAGAAATGCTCAGAATTATGATCCATTGTTGTTGTTGGGAGCCCTCAGTCGTGCACAACTCTATGACCAACAGACCTAAGCTCTGTCCTGCCCTTGACCATCTACTTGATCATTATCACAGTCAAGTCCACCGTATTAGTGACTGTGTCAATCTATCCTGTTGAGGGTCTTACTCTTTTTTTCTCTGACCCTGTACTTTCTCAGCATAATGTCTCCATCTAAGGACTGATTCTTCCTGAAAATATGTTCAAAGGAAGAAGGACAAAATTTCACTATACTTGCCTCTAAGGAGCATTCTGGTTGCACCTCCTTCCATATAAATTTCTTTGTTCTTTTGGCAGTTCATGGTATATTCAATACTCTCCTCCAACACCATAATTCAAAGGCATCTACTTTTCTTTAGTCTTCATTATTCATTGTCCAACTTTCAGGTGCATAGAAAGCAACTGAAATGTCATGGCTTAGATTAGGCACAGCTTAGTCTTCAAACTGACATCTTTGCATTTGGAACTTTGGAGAGATTCTTGACAGCAGATTTCCCCAATGTAAGACATCTTTTGAGTTTATCAATATCTTACCATTCAAAGGTGTTGATTGTGAATCAGAGAATGGGAACTATCCAGCAGGAACCTGAAAAGACAAGGTAATGGTAGATATAGTTCAGTGGTGGTTAACTTATAAAACACATTGTATGGGAATGATTGCATGAAACACCATGTAAATGAAGGGATGAAATACACTGTAAATAAATTTTGTATGCAAACCAATATAAAATAAAAATTTAAACAAAAATAAAATTCCTGACAGTTTTTTTTTCAAAGTGACATCTTTAATCTTTATTTGCCACGATTGAGAGTAGTGCTCACCAGTCAGCGATCTGCTTGACCCCTGTCACCTTCCTGGATCCCAGTCATTAGCTCATTATTATTTGGTTTGGGGGTATTTTTAATTTTTTACGATTTTCAATCTTTTCCCCATCTAGTATGATGTTGCCTGGTGGTCCAGTGGTGAGAAATTTTGTTTTCTTGATAATGAGGTATATAACCCATATTGAAGGCTGTAGCCCTTGATATTCTGCAACAAGTGCTTCAAATCTTCATTTTCTCCAAGCAAGGTTGTAGCATCTGCATTACGTAGGTTGTCGAGGAGTCTCCCTGCAATTCTGATGCCACGTTTTACTTCATCTAGTCCAGCTTCTTGAATGATTTGCTCAGCATGCAAATTGAATAGGTATAGAGAAAGGGATATAGACCTAATGCACACTTTTTCTGATTTTAAACAGTGCAAGGGTCCCTTGTTCTGTTCAGACTACTTTTTACATGTATAGGGTTTTTGCAAGTAAGTCCTTGGGACTCCCATTGTTCTCCATGTTACGCATGATTTGTTATGATCTATACAATCACATGCCTTTGCCTAATCAGTAAAACACAAGTAAACATCGTTCTGGTATTCTTTGCTTTCAGCTAAGATCCATCTGACATCAGCAATGATATCCCTCATGCCATCGGCTCATCTGAATCTAGCTTGAATTTCTGGCAGTTCCTTCTATATGTACTATTACAGCCATTTTTTTATAAACCTTCAGCAAGATTTTACTTGCATGTGATATTAATGATATTGCTTGATAATTTCCACGTTCTGTTGGGTTACCTTTTGGGGGAATGGGAACAAATATAGATCTTTTCCATTCAGTTAGCCAGGTAGCTGTCTTCTATATTTGCTAACAGAGAATGGTGAGTATGTCAGGGTTGCATTTGTGTCCTGAAATACTTCCACTGGTATTCCATCAGTTCTTGGGATTTTTTTTTTCCAATGCCTTCTTTGAAGCTTGGACTTCTTCCTTCAGCACTGTTAGTTTTTGATTGTATGTCATTTCCTGAAATGATTCATTGTTGACCAACTCTTTGCTACAGTGACTCTGTGTATTCCTTCCATCCTCTTTTGATGTTTACTCCATGCTTGGAAAGATGGTGGAAGAGAGAAGAGGGGAAGAGAGGAAACCCCAACGAGATAGATTTCCACAGGGACACAGGAATTATCTAAGTGTGTTAGACATAATGTGTATGGCACAGAATAGAAGAGGGCTCAGGTCTGTTTACACAGGGTTGCTATGAGTCATACTCAAGTCGATGGCACCTAACAAAAGCAATACATCATTCAAGATTTTGCCCATTTCCTTCAGTGTTGCAGCTAGAGGCTTGAATTGGTTCCTCAATTCTTTCAGCTGGAGAAATGCCATGTGTATTCTTCATTTCTGCCTTTGAACTCCAGTGCCTTGCTGGCATTTTGTAAATACAGTGCTTTATCTTTTCAAACTGCCCTTTGAAATCTTCTGTTGAGCTGCCCTACCTCTCCACTCCTTCGCTTTGTTTTGACTTCTTTTCATTCTAGTACAAATTTTAGAGTCTATTCTGGCATCTGTTTTGATTTTTTCTTGCTGTTCTGTCTTTGTTCTGAACTTCTCCTTTCTTCATAGACCGTGTCCTTGATGTCATCCCATTACTTATCTGGTCTTGCACCAAATCTATTCTCAAGAAGGTTTTTCTATATGGTTGGAATACACTCAAGGTCATATTTTGTTCCTTTTATACTTGTTTTAATTTTATTCAACTTCAGTTTAAAGTTGCATATGTTTAATCAATGGTTGGTTTCACAATCAGTCCTTGGCCTGGTTTGGGCTGCTGATAATGAACTTCTTCAACCTCTTTTTCCACAGGTATACATCAAGAAAACAATGACTCTTACTACTGGGCCAGCTGGCAGTTTCATGATAAATGACGAAGAGATTGAGATTGCCAACTTCAGCTTGCTTGGTTCCACAATCAACTCTTGGCACCAACAGTCAGGAAATCAAAAGATTAATTCATTGCATTGGGAAAGTCTGCTCAAGAAATCTCTCTGTCTATAGCATTGAAGAGAAACTTCAAGGTGTGTCAGAGTCAATGAGACTGGCTTAGTACAGGGCGAAGTTCAGAGCCACTGCCCACAGTGTGGCTATGAGTTTCAGACATCTTCATGGCACATAATAACAACATACTTTATACATCCCACGTTTCAATTATTAATGGATGTTTGCAGCCCTTTCCCTTCATTTGAGTTTAGCCACGTGAGCAAATGAAGGTCCTTGACTAGGTGAGAGCTTGACTCCGTCCATGTCATTATGATAGACTCTACCTTGAAAAAGCAGCTACCAACCTGATGGGTTCATATCCTGGCACTATTTCCAACAGTGTTCTTCTGTTCTTCATAAGTCTTCCAAAGGCCTGTTATTTCAGAAGTGGACAACCAGCCCTACTTCTTGGTCTGAAAACTTTGCAGAAAGCTTCCCATCATGGGTGACCCTGGTAGTATAAAAAAAGCCAGTGGCAAAACTTCCAGGATCACAATAACATACAAACTACTCCAGTGCAGCAAACTGGCAGGTAAGTGGTGGGCAACTATGAGCTTATACAAAAAAGGTAAGGAACGGTTTGCACACAGAAAGACATATATCTTGATGGCTACTAGGAACGGGAAAGGAGAAAAGAGAAAAACACTAACTAGATAAGGGTCCTGTACTAATTTGGGTGAAAAGAAAGACAACGTACAAAAAAGAGGTGGCCAGTACAGTATCATTTAGGAAAAAGAAGACAGAGAAGGACACAAGAGCCATAGACAACAAGGGTGGATACTGATACATACACAGACTTGTATAATCGTCACACCAGACATTTGTCTATGAATGGACACTTGGGTAAATGGGCCTGATGTAAGTAGACAAACGGATTTACACCCAGACAATGTATCCATTCCCCGGCGATATTTATACATTTGTATCTGTAGATAGTAGAACAACATGGGGGAAAGTTACTAAAATTTCTCAGACACAACTAAAGGGGGAACTCTGATGGTCTAACGGTTAAGGAGTTGCACTGACAACCCAAAGGTGAGTGGTTTGAATACACCAGCTGCTCATTGGGAGAAGATGGGCAACCCCCTCCTGTGGGATACACAGCCTCTGAAAACCCACTGAAGGATCAATTCTGAGTCAGTTCTGGCTTGATGAGCTGAGTTGAGTCATAACCAAACACCTTGAGGGAATGAGTCAGCCATTGGGTCTGGGAGCTCAGCACCACAGTGATGCAGGACGTTAAGTTCAACTGAAACAGAACAGCAGGGTCCACAAAGACTGTTCTGCAACCTACCTTGGTGAGTAGTGACTTAGGTCTTAAAGCCTTTCAAGCAAACATCTACAGTGCTATTGATGGCAAAGAAGGGTGGAGAAAACCAAAGAAAATTCATCCAAAAGGCTAACAGACCACTTGACCCCCCTGTTTCTGTGATCCTGAGACCAGAAGAAGTAGGGGATCCCCAGTTACTAACGCTGACTGTTCTGAAAGGAAGCATAATAGATTCTGGAAGAGAAATGGAGTGGAAAGTGGGGAATAGGGAACAAAAATCCCAAATCCTGTAAAAGGCTGGGCTTACTGGTCTTCTGGGGGTGAGAATCCCCAAGGCTGTGGTTCCTAATCTCCCTTCAAACCTAGAATGGCCCTCACTCCCATGGGTCAACTCAACTTTCAGCCAAGCAATACTAGGGCCTTTAAGGGGATCAATAAGACCAGAGAGGGGGCACACTGCTCAGAGCAATCAACCACATGAGATCAAAAGGGTTGCGTTTGCCCAGGGCAACACTCAGGAGTCAGGAAGTGACAAGCAACTATGAATTGTTGAATGAAAAACCGATTTGTTCTGGAAACCTTCACTCAAATCATAATCAGGAGTGAAAAGGAGTGACATAGCTGTCAGCTAGCTGGGAATCTGTGATGCTGCAAACGGTTGCTGTGTTCAAGTAACTGCTAGTGAAAAAGCTAGTGGTTCATTGTAAAACGGGACTAACTGACATAGGGCTTGGGTGGAGACTGAGAGAGACGGGATTAATAATGTATACTGCAATGAAACAGATGAGAGAGAGAGAACTGTTTAAAAGGAGTATGTGATTAGGTATTATTGTCATGACAGGAGTCTAGAATGAAGGCTGCACAGTGGAGTGGACTTGGGAAGAGGGATTGTATAACAATGAAAGAATTTTTCTTTTACTTTTCAAAGACAGGAACAACCTGGAGAGAAGGGGTGGACAGGGAGAAAAGTGCAACAATGAATGAATGGAAATCCAAAATCTCTGTAAATGTTCATTAAAATTAATAATAATAATAATAATAAAAAGCTAGCGGTTTAATTCCATTCAGAAATACCACAGAAGAGAAGCCCAGGGATTGGCTTGTGGAAAATCATCACAAATGTGAGCGGACACACTCCAGGCCGCCAGAGTCAGAATCCGTTTGTAGCTGTTGGGTTTTTTTAGACAGTAAATTACACAAAAGGAAATTGCCCATCCTTCTCCCACAGAGCAACTGGTAGATTAGAATCCTGGGCCTTTGGGAATGTAGTACAGCTTCTTACCCTTAGGCCACCAGAGCTCCCTAATTTGTATCTAGTACCTGCTATGTTCCAGTCCTTGATTGACAAAGATTATCACATTAACTGCTTGCCAAGGTGCACGCTACCATCATCTCATTTTATGGATGAGGAAAAGAAGTCTTGGCAAGGATTGTGACGGACCCACAGGCGCACAGTCCAGTCCAGAAGAGAGGGAGTCAGGACCCTCATACCCATTCGAGGTCATGGGCCTCCTGAGCTGCCCAAGAGAGTGGGAGACTGTGCTCTTTTTGCCCACCCTGGGGTCCGAGGGTCCGACAAAGAGCTCATCTGGGCTGAGTGACTGCTGCTGCCCAGAGCAGGGAGCAGGGGTCCATGGTCCCACTCTCAGCCCCTCCCACCACACCCTAGCATGATTTATGTGGGTTAAGCCCTGCGTCTGCACAACCCGGGGCATGCTCCTAGCATGCTACTCAATAAAAAGAGGAAGTGGCTCAGATGTTGCAAGGTCACCGCAGGCCAGAATGACATCCTGTAAGTCATAAGGCTGCCTGTGCTAACAACAGCTAATGATTAACAACAGAAGATTCTAAGGGTCATGGTTCAGACTCACCAACACTGCCCATGCCCACTCTGTGCAAGAGACAGCGGGGCTGAAGGGTAGGCATCTCCGCAGGGCTGTGGGGCCTGTTTATCTGATGGAGGGGTCAGAGCTCCAAGACCCTGTGCCAGGGACCTGTGACCTTCTCTGAGGCCTTCAAAACAATACTTGGGGAGGCAGGAGGGGTGGGCAGGGAGAAAAATGCAACACTGAATGAGTGGAAATCCAAAGTCTCTGTAAACATTCATTAAAATTAATAAAAAAAATAATAAATATTAAAAGAAAACCAAAAAACAATACTTAGGCCCTGAAAGCAACTCAACACATTGTCAAATATAGAAAGAACACTGGGCAAAACAAGCAAAAATAAGCTTCAACCCTCTCACACTACACTTGCTTATTTTATAGGTGGAAACATTAAGGGCCAGAAAAGCCATGCACACATCAGTGTGATGAGTTCCGTGCAGACCTCCGATCATGTTCTTGTCTCTAGATCATGGTGTCTCTGAGAGTGGACTTCTCTGTCTCTAAAATGCCTGAGAACTCTGCAGTCACGGCCACATGAGAGAGTTTAAAACACTGCTTCCTGGAGTTCAAGTGGCCTAGTGGCTAAGGCACTGCATTACCAGTCTAAAGACAGGCAGTTCAAAACCACACTCTGCTCCTCAGGAGAATTATGATGGATAATCTCTTCCCATGAGATTTACAGCCTCCAAAAACCTGCTGGAGGATCAACTACAGGTCTGTTCCAGGTCGTCAACACCTAACAACAGCATCCTTTCCAAAGGTGCACTGAGCCCTCACTGTGGCAGTGTCACCTCTGGGAGGGTGGGACCTTACTTCTCCTCTACCATATCTCCCCTCTAGATTTAGGCCCCAGTAGAAGGAAATGAAGAAACTAGGACGGCTTAGCGGCCAGCTGAGAGGAGAGTGTCTTGAAATCACCAGCCACTCTTCAGAAGGAAGATGAGGACGTTTGCTTCCATAAAGATTTACAATAACAAAGGAATGGAACTGAGGACTGAGGACCGAGGACTGAGGAGTGGCGAGGAGACGATGGGACACCCACACAGCGCAGAATGTGCAGAGGACAAACAAGTCGTTAAACACTGGAGGAATCCAGAACAAACTATGCTGAGGGGCGTATATCAGTTGCGAAAAGAACAATGATGATAAAAGATATAAATTCTACTGCTCATTAATATAAAAGGCTAACACAAAGGGTTTTTACGCACAGATAGAATCAATCTTGGGTGGCTACCAAGACTGGGGAAAAAGGCGAGGGGAGGGAAACGTTGAAGTCAGCTGAAGGGAATGGCCATATACAATAAGGGTTTAGTCAGACACTGTAATCAATCATGGCATTAATAAATTGTAATTAATGTTACAAAATGAAATTATGTTATGAAAAACTGATATGATTTGTACATTTTCACTGAAAAATAAAATGCATTGCTGTTGTTGTTATGTGCCGTCAAATTGCCCGCGACCCATAGCGACCCTCTCTGTGTACAATAGCTCTGAAGCTGCCCTGTCCTGAGCCAGTCTCACTGACACGGACACACCAACCCCCTAGGTGGTTCTGCTTGATTCTTCAGGGTCACCATGAGTCAGAGTTAACAACACTATGGCAACAAGTTGGGAAGGAAGGAAGTTCATTCTCTTTGATGGCTCTTGTGCCTGATAAACCAATTAAGGACAGGCGTGGCTCCCAGGAGAGTGGGAAAACACCTTCTTCTCCCTAGATAACAGTAGCACCTTGGCTCTCATGTCTCTGTTACAGATTACACCTCTTTTTTTTCTTTCTCCTTCATAGGGTTGCTACACGCCTGACCGACAGCACTTAACAACAATAACATCAACATAGAGATCAGTTGGCCCAGTGGACAGAAAGTGGTGCTACCAAGGTAAAGGTGGGTGACTTTTTTAAAAAAATATTTTAATTTCTTTATTTTTCATTTCAATGAACATCTACAGAGATTTTGGAATTCCATTCATTCATTGTTGCACCCTTCTCCCCGCCCCCCCCCCGTTTGCTCCTCTCCCTGAAAAGCAAAAGAAAAACTCCCTCATTGGTACACAATCCCCCCGCACATCCCCCAATCCCACTCCCTACCCCCAAATATAATCCACTCTGCAACCCTCATTGCGTACTCCTACAATAAACATAATGCCCTAAAATATAATACTTTTAAACTATTCTCTCCCCCATAGATTTCAATGTCGTAAACATATTTCATTCAGTTTTTTTCAGCCTTACTCCCACCCCGATGCCAGCCTCATTCTACAACAGTGGCACCATATAGCATTTGTCCCTTTGTGACTGAGATACCTCACTCAGCATAATGTCCTCCAGGGTTACCCATTTTGAATAATATTGTATGAGTTCCTTGTTTTTCAATGCAGCATAGTATTCCATTGTGTGGATATACCACAGCTTCTCTACCCATTCATTTGTTGATGGGCATTTAGGTTGTTTCCAACTCGGCCCTTGGGCCTGTCTTTCATTGTTTTTGTTCAGACATTCCTCTAGGTCGTATAGCCCTGATATACAAGTTACTGTACTGTGGTCAGCTGTGAGGCTGGAGACTGGGACACTGAAGTGTCAAATGTGTTAATGGTTGGTTACCCAATGCAGACAGAGAGTGGGGTGGAGCTCCCCGATGAAAACAAGCTTGGAAGCAGGAGTGGCATCCACTTCCGTAATATCTTGCCTCCGGAAACCCTATGAACCTGGAGAAAGGATGAAAGGCACCCAAGCATTGAGGACTCTCCTTCATAGGGTTGCTATGAGTCGCCTGCAACTCGATGGCACTTAACAACAACATCCTCTTTCTGAAACGTGAAGTAGTAGTGTCTGGAGGAGGTGGTCACAATTGGTCCCTGGATCCGAGTGTGAATGGTAGTTCAAAGCTAGGCTTGAATAACTCCTTGGATGAAGGAAATCTTCATCATTGTGCGTTATACTATGAGGTCAAGATGCTGGTCCACACTTTGGTGTCCAAAGCAGCCCCTATCAAATGGGTAGAAGACTCTTCAATGCTAGAGTAGCTACCCCCAAGGCTTCTGCAGACAGGCTTTCTCCTCCCCTGGAGCACTAATGCTTCCTTGCTCAAGGCCATGGCCGGTCCACCTGGGGATGTACAGCTTGGTAGGTTTCACGTCATCAAATCTTTAGCAAACTGACTTTTCCCAGGAAAAAAAAAACAACAACATTGAATCGGCCCTCAGATTATCAGCACTCCATCTAGAAAGAAAGAAGAGGGGTCTACACCCCAAGACTCTGGTTTAGTCACAGTCAAGTTTAAACGAAAAACCTGATCAGATTGCCATTATCCATCACATAGGATTTCTAGGGAAAGATTTTCAGACTCTGATGGGAAATACTCCCATTTCTGTCAATTCTTGCGTGTTATGAAGCAATAAGCAGTCCCTGGACAATTCATTCCCTTGAAAATGTGTTCGCGATGAATGGTTAATTACTTTGCCTGGACAGGAAGGAATAAGCTAAGTCTATTTCTCAGCTGGTGTTGAGCTTAGACTTATCAAAATATAAACTTAAGGGTCTGACTTCCTGTCCCTGCTTGAACACATCAGCATGCTCTGCGAAATGATGACTTGGCAAAACACGATGCTAATAAGAGACCCAAGCACTTGGCCCCAGCACTGTCTGTAGAAGCTATTCTTTCCCATTTCTTTTGTAAAATCATTTCCCTTTAAACACACTATCGTTTCCCTCCATGTCTCTGTAACCTAATACTGCTATAAGGAACTCTGATGACTCTATTGAAATGTTGTTGTTGTTGTTGTTGTTAGGAGCCATTGAGTTGAGTGTGACTCATAGAGAACCTATCTTTGAACAACAGATTTGAACACTGTCCTATCCTGCGCCATCCTCATCATTTCTGACCCACTTGAGTCCATTGCTGCAGTCACTGTGTCAATTAATCCACCCAAACAAGGGGCTTCCTCTCTTTGACTGGCCCTCCACCTTTCCATGATGTCCCTCTCCAAGGAATAGCTTTTCCTTGCAACATGCCCAAAGTATATGAAATGAAATAGCCCTTCCTAACAACATGCTCAAAGTTTGTGAGACAAAGTTTCATTGTCCTTGCTTTCAAGGAGAAGTCTGTCTGCACTTTCTCCAGGACATCTCTTTGTTATTTTGGCAGCCCATGGGATATTCAGTACTCTTCTCCAGCACCACAGTGCAAAGACATCAACTCTTTTTCTATCATCCTTATTTACTGTCCGGCTGTCAGGTACCCAGCAAGTAATTAAAAAGATCATAGCCTGAATCAGGCTTACCTCAGTCTTTAACATCATGACTCCTTAGTGTTTTGAAGATGTCCTTGACAGCAGATTTTCTCAATGCAACATGTCTTTTTATGTCTTTTTTAAAATTAATATTAATGCTTCTTGGAAGCAGGAGTGGCATCCCCTTCCATAAATAGCTTACCTCCAGAAACCCTATGAACCTGACGAAAGGATGAAAGTCACACAAGTGTCGAGGACTTCCGTTCATAGGGTCGCTATGAGTCGCCTACGACTCGATGACACTTAACAACAACAACAACAATGCTTCTTTATATATTAATTATTGTATATTTTCCTTCCTCCCCCCTTCTCCTCCCTCTGCCCACTTTGCAACACACTACTTGTTCCAGATTGTTGCCATACATGTAATTGCTGTTGTTTTGTACAGTTGAGTCAAAACTGACCTATCGCAGACCCTCCGAAGTGTTTTCAGAGGAAATTAATTGCACGAGAGGAAACTGCTCGTCCTTCTCCCATGGAGCAGCTGGTGGTCTCAAACCACGTGCCTTTGGGATTGCAGCACAGCTTCTTGCCACCAGGCCACCAGAGCTCCCTTCCTAATTATATATTTCTTTCAGACAGTTCTCCCTCTCATTTTGTTTCAATAGTGTTCATTATCTATCCACTCTCTCTATTCTTCCTCCAATCTCTCATGTCAGTCTTATTTTGCTAGTACCAAGAGTGGATCCAAGTAAGATGAACTTGTTGACAACTTCAATCTTTTCTCCACCTGTCATTACTTTAATAACCTTTTTTTAGCCATTGTCTTTGACACTCTATCCACATGGTTGGGCGGGGTTATGCAAATGTGAGGTATTTGTGGCTGACTAAGGAGACTGGCCAGTTTGCTAGTGATGTAAATAAGGTAAATGACCGCTTTGGATGTCATTGTTAAATACTATCAAGTTGGCCACAACTCAGAGCAATCCTATATACAACAGAACAAAACCCTTCTTTTATCATCCTCATGTTCCGTGTTTCAGCCAAAATGTACGTGATCTATGAGCACATAATTACCCTGTCAGATATCAAGGAATTGGTTCTTATCTATGACCATTGGAGGAAGCCAAGGAGGACAGGTGACAACACCTGACAGCTTCCTTCCACATGAAGCAGTAGTGCTTCCCACACACACACACATTGCTCAGGGATCTGGTTTCCAACATAGCCACTCGTCCTCATTCAAGAGGGTCATTTTTCAGCTGGTCTTTGGGTCACTATTTTCATATAGCATAAAGCTCAAGACTCAGGGACTCGAGTTTGACATTTTTTTTAGTTCAAACTTCCTTTATTTACTGGCTTATGACGTTAAGCAAGTTAACTTCTCTAAGTCTCGTTATTTTCTTCAGTAAATTATAAATAATAAGATTTGAGTCCTAAGTTGGTTTATGCATTTAATGAGATGAATGCATGTAAATACCAGCCATATGCTGTTGTTGCTACGTGTCATCAAGTAGGCTACAACTCATCACACTGTGCACAACAGCTCTGAACCCTGTCCTAGCCCGGGGCACCTTCACCAGCTCCAGCACATTTGAGCCCATTGTTACAGTCCCTGTGTCAATCCATTCACTTAGGGTCTTCCTCTTTTCCACTGACCCTACATCTTTCCAAGCATGATGTCCTCTCCAAGGACTATCCCATCGTAACAACATGCCCAAGGTATGTGAGATGGAATTTCACCATCTTTGCCTCCAAGGAACACCCTAGTCTCAATTTCTTCAGGACAGACTTGTTTGTTCTCTTGGAAATCCGTGGGACATTCAGTACTCTCCTCCAAGACCACAACTCAAAAGCATTGGTTCTTCTTCTCTCATTCTTCGTTATTATCCAATTGCATAACAAGCAGTCGAGAAGATCATGGCTTGGATCAGGTGCACCTTCATCTTTAAAATGATGTCATTGCTCTTTAGCACTCTGGAGAGGTCTCTGACAGTAGATTTTCCCAATGCAAGTCATAGTTTTACTTCTTGACAGCATCAGTCTATTCTCTATCATGATGTTATCCATTGGTCTGGTGTTTAGGGGTTGTTTTCTTGATGTTGGGATGTAATCCATATTGAAGACTATAATCCTTGATCTTCTGCAGCAAGTGCTCCAAGCCCTCCTCTCATTCAGCAAGTAAGGTTGTGTCATCTGCATAGCACAGATAAAAATTAAAATAGGTCAATTGATAGTCCATCACTGAGTCTTCTTTTGATTCTGATGCCACGTTCGGCATATAGTTCAGCTTCTCAAATGATTCATTCAGCACACAGATTGAGTAGGTATGAAGAAAGAATAAAGCTCTCACACACACTTTCCTGGATTTTAAATCATGCCATGTTCCCTTGCTCTGCATAACCTCCCTTTGGTCTAGATATAAGTTTTGCAAGAGCACAATTAAGTTTTCTGGGATTTCCATTCTTCTCAATGTTAGTCATAATTTGTTGTGACCCACCCAGTCAAATGACTTTGAATAGTCAATAAAACACTGATAAACATCATTCTGGTATTTTCTTCTTTCTGTCAAGTCCATCTGACATCAATAATGATATTCCTAGTACCATTGCCTCTTCTAAATCCATCTTGATTTCTGGCAGTTCTCTGTCAATGTACTCGTCTGACTTTGAATAATTATCAGCAATATTTTATTTGCATGTGATATCAATTGTATTATTGAATAATTTCCATATTGTGTTGGATTACTTTTTAGAGAATGAGTATAAATATATATTTCTTCCAGTCAATTGGCCAGGTAGCTATCCCCCAGAGTTCTTGGCACAACCTGGTGAGCACACCCAGGAGTGCATCTGTTTGTTGAAATAGATCAATTGATAGTCCACCAATTCTTGGGGCCTAGTTTTTTTCCAATACCTTCAGAGCAGCTTGAACATCTTCCTTTACTGCTATTTGTTCTTGATCATATGCTACTTCCTGAAATGGTGCCATGCCAGTCAATTAATTTTGGTACAATAACCATGTATTCCTTTCATCTTCTCTTCACACTTCCTGCATTATTCAAGATTTTACCTTTAGTATTGAAACTCAAGACCTTGAAATTGTTCTCCTGCTTCTCGGCTTGAGAAATGCAAATTGAGTTCTTCTCTGTTTAGTTTATGACTCTAGCTCTTTGCACATTTCATTATAATATTTTGCTTTATCTTCTCAAGCTGCTCTTAAAGCTCATCTATTCTATTTTTTTTACTTTGGCATCTCTTTGTTTTGGCTTCTTGAGGATCCAGTGTAATTTTCAGAGTATCTTCTGACATCTGTGTTGGTCTTTTCTTTCTCTGCTGTCTTTATAATAAACCTTTTGTTTTCTTTCTGGCTGTGTTTGATATCATCTCCCGAGCTCATGTGGTCTTCAATCATTAATGTTCTGTGCTTCAAATCTTTTCTCGAGATGGTTTTTTTTGTTCAGGTAGGATAGGCTCAATGTCCTATTTTTACTCCTGTAGTTTTATTTTCATATTTTTCCACTTCCATTTGAACTTGCACGTGAGTAGTAGCTGGTGGACTGTTCCCCAGTCAGCATCTGGTCTGGTTTTATTGGCTGATGTTAGCCATCTCGATCCCTTTTACAAATATTATGCATTTTTTAAATATTTCAGATAATGAGAGTGCTGTTTCATTCTAGGTGCATTTTTCAGCTGTTTACTCCTGAGCGTTACTGTGTGTCTGCCCTCATACAGTACCCTGCACATACAGTGCTAAGCAGCCTGGGTGCGTTTCTTCATGCCTCTTCCCATAATACCTTTCTGCATCGATCCCCCCAGGTCTGACCTGCCAATCAAAAATCATTCTTGCCTATGAGGTCTTTCCCCAAAATAGATCATCCTTTTCTCCTCCATACTTTCACACACCTAGTGTTTAGTAAGTGCCGGCAAAATTCTAGTCATCATGTTTCGTGGTGAGGATGTGACAGTGAGAAAATCAATATTGGTCTAGATCCCTTGAGGATCTGACAGTCTGGAAGAACAGCAGGCATTAAATAAATCAAATACACAGTAGCTATAAACAGGGAAATCATCCAAGCTTGACAAATTAGGGAAGGCATTTCCGGGAGGAAGAGCATCAGAGACATAATCTGAAGCGATAGTCCAATCAGGTAACAAGATTCTTTATAAGGCCACCATAATGTTAACAGCATAATCCTGGACCACAATCAATGAATCCTGATGGAACAGCACCCAAGTTCTTAAGAAGCCAAGCATACTGGGCTGAATAAAGTTAAAAGGACGCCTGAGAAGAGCACCCCAAGATACTTTTTAAATCTTAAAGTGAAGTTATTCATTGAGGTCACCTCTTAGCTAAATAATAAATCGGCTCATAAAATAGTAACATTCCCTGTGAGTGATGAGACTTTAAAAAATAAGTCATGTCAAAAGGTAAAAAACTACTGATGCAAAGAAGAGAAACCAAGGGGGCAGGGGAAACAGGGTACTGGAGACGGCGCCAGCAGAATGAACGAGGACGCAGGCGCAGTGTGGGAAACGTAACCAGCATCAGTAATGCTTGTAGAAATTGTTCAGTGGGAAACGAATTCCTTATGTAGGTTTTCATTTTACATGTAATACAGTAGTGTTTTTTTTAAAAAAAAAAAGGAAACAGTATGATAAAAGGTTACTGTTGTTGTTGTTGTTGTTGTTGTTAGGGGCCATCAGGCCAACTATGGCTCAGAGAGACCCTACACCAACAGATTGAAACTTTGCCCTGTCCTGTGCCAACCTTACAACCTTCTCCATGTTGCAGTCATTGTCCACCCAACTCAATACGGATCTTCCTCTCTTTCACCGACTCTCTGCTTTTCCAAGCAGTGTGCTTTTTTTCCCAAGAACTGAAGCCTCCTGACAATATGCCAAAAGCATGTGAGACAAAGTTTTGCCATCCTTGCCTCAAAAGAGCACCCTGGGTTGCCCTTCCTCCAAGACAAATTTGTTTGCCCTTTTTGGCAGTTAATCCTTGGAGAAGGACGTCATGCTCGGGAGAGTGAAGGGACAGCACAGGAGAGGAAGAGCCTCTATGAAGTGGATTGATTCAGTGACTGTAGTAAGTGGGGTGGGTGTGTCAGTGAGATTGGCACAGGACAGGGCAGGGTTTAGGGCTGTTACATAGGGTCACTATGTATAACAGGCCACTTGATGCATGTAACAACAACAACAACAATGGGATCTTTATTCAATACTCTTCATCAATACCACAATTTAAAAGCATCCTTACTGTTGGTGCCTGGCCAACTTGTAAAGCAATATTAGCCCTGTACCAAAAGACCAGCAAAACTAACTCCATCTTGACTATAGTATCTGCTTGATAGAAAACAACTCAAGGAAGCAGGATGTTAGAAAGTAAGCCATACTGCAGCCATTTTATGCCAGGTTCAAATGTGCAGATGTTTGAAGGGGAGCAAAAGCAAGTTTAGCCATTCCTTGAACCCCAAGGCCAAGCAAGGATGTACAGAATGGTATGTCCCTCCCTAATGCCTCTGTTTGGATGGCCTTGCTTGCTGCTGATAATAAAGCAAGCAATCTTGCAGGTGGCGGGGATATCAAAACAAATGTATTGTCGGCCTTGAGGCCGAGTTGTTCTTCTGTTCACTGCAAAAAGAATATTACACAGGAGTTCAAGAATGAACTTTGCTATTCACCATCTGCAGTAGCCTCTCTGTGTTTTCATTTAATCCTCATGCCTTCTCTTGGTGAAACTGTTCGATATAATGAGGCAGGACTCTGTTACTTACTTCTTGTTGTTGTTGTTGTTATGTGCTGTCGAGTCATTACTTACTAGAGTAAGAAGAATAAATATATTGTGCTAGACAGACCATAACAGACTCATGTATATAAAGTTAGTATTGCAGAGCATTCTCTCTTTGAGGAATGAAGTCTACATGAAGAAGAGTGCTGTGTTAAGATTAGAGTGAGGCTGATTAACAAGCTGTGATACTCAGATGACACCACCTTGCTTGTTGAAAGTAGTCTTGAAGTACTTACTAGTAAAGATCAAAGACTATTTATTGCCTTCAGTAAGGATTAGATCTCAACATAAAGAAAATTAAAATTCTCACAACTAATACGTAATATTAAGCAAAATGAAGAAAGAAAACATGAAGTTATTGAGGATTTCATTTCATTTGAATTCACAATCAACACTCATGGAAGCAGCAGTCAAAAAATAAAATGATGGCTTGCACTGGGCAAAGCTCCTACAGCAGAGGCATCCATCCACCCTTAAGGATGAGTAAGAAGTGGGTGCATCAGCAGCGTCAGGTGAGAAGCTACAGCTTCCTCAGCTCCCACCTAGTTCCGCGTCAGCTAACTCATCCCAGCTGTGGGAAGTCCTCAAGGCAGGAAGGGAGGGAGCGAGTGGTCAGCTCCCTGGAATTAGCTCAGACTCTACTCAGTGCTCTTTCTTCATTCCAGCCCTCATTCCTGGACTCCTCCCTACACCAGGTTGCACTCAAAACCAGCCTAGACTGGGGTGCTCTTACTATCCTTTGGGGCACCTCTATCTAATCTAAGCCACAGCCTGCCAGGATCACTCCAGGATCCAGCAGATCTGCACAAACTCTGTCAGCAGTTGCTCCCTCCTGGCTCCTTCTCCAAGTAGGGTTGGCCTGACTACTCCAGGGCCCAGAAGCAGCTGGCCTCTGACAAGAAGGAGTGTTGAGTCAACCACCATCAACTGGAAAACAGCCCACTGAGCAATCTTGTCTCCAGGGAGATCCCTTTTCAAGTCCTCCACAGGTGGTGAGGGACTGGGTTCAGGATAAAGAAACTGTGGAAACATGGTGTCAAACTGAAGAAGTCTGACACCAAATCAGATATCGACCCACAGCCTCCTGCCTGTTTTCTCCCACAGGTCAGTCACAATTCCAAAGCCAGGAGAAGCCTAGAACTTTCATGGGTAGTTTGGAGATAGACAGTGCATGGTACTTGTCAAAGCACTTTCCTGAAGTCATCTAGAATATTCTGCAGCTGCAGCCCCCTAAATAGCAGATGTATGCCTCTCTCCATCAGCATGACCAAGAGAGGACAAGAGTTATGTCCCCTTTGAGGGACCCATCCTCAGCGCCACAACTCCATCAGAGTTGGCTGAAGCTCGGGAAACCATGAACCTTCCAGAGTCTGCTCAAACATCTCCAGCAACAAGCAAGTCAAGGCCAGATTTTAAGAGCTTGAGAATATCTTTCTCATGGTGAGCCGAGCTCTTTCTTCCTCACTGGCAGCCCTTCACCTCCTTCTTTGTTTTCTCTTCAAGCCTAAAAGATCTTTCTCTTTGCACAGAGGAAAAGTAGATGGGGACCATCTGAGGTAGAGGGAGGGGTTTGCCTGAGGACATGGGGAGAAGCTAAGGGGTCAGTGTGACTGGGGTAGACCAGAGAGGAGAGGGAGTTGGCAAATGGATTGCTCCAGCTCACAACCGGGATAAGAATCGGCGCTCCACTCCAAGGGCAAGGGGAGGGAGATGAAGGTTTTAAGCAGAGCTGTCATGGGGTCAAGTTCACTGTTTAGAAAAGACCTTTCAAAGTTGCAAATAGAGATACAATTTGACCCAGCAATTCCACTACTGGGAATATACCCTAAAGAGACCATAAATGGCACCCAAGTAGATATATGCATACCCATGTTTATTGCGGCTTTGTTTACAATAGCAAGGAGTTGGAAACAACCCAAATGCCCATCAACAAACGAGTGGGTAGAGAAGTTGTGGTATATTCGCACAATGGAATATTATGCTGCATTGAAAAACAAGGAACTCATGCAATACCCTGGAGGACATTATGCTGAGTGAGGTATTTCAGTCACAGAGGAACAAATGCTATATGGTGCCACTGTTGTAGAATGAGGCTGACATCGGGATGGGTGTAAGACTGAGAAAAACTGAATGAAATATGTTTATGGCATTGAAGTCCTTGGGGGAGAGAATATTTTATATTTTAGGGCATTATGTTTATCGTAAGAGTACGGAATGAGTGTTGCAGAGTGGATTATACTTGGGGGTTGGGGGATGTGTGTGGGGGATTGCGTACCAATGAAGGAGTTTTTCTTTTGCGTTTGAAGGAGAGGACAAACGTGGGTGGGGGAGCAAACGGGGGGGGGGCAGGGAGAGGGGTGCAACAATGAATGAATGGAATTCCAAAATTTCTGTAGATGTTCACTGAAATGAAAAATAAAGAAATTTAAAAGAAAAGAAAAGACCTTTCAGACCACACTGTGGATACGGAGGCCAGGGTGACTACAAGGGAACCAGGAGGAGGAGTTTACAGGAAAACAAGGGGAGGCCAGGCTTAGAATGGCAGCTACACAAGTGGAGGAGATACACTTGACAGGCCCCGGAGCTGGTGGGCACGAACGAGGGAGGGCTTTCCAGGATGGGTGGGAGGACACTCTGCTTTCTAGCTGGACAGATTGCTGTGTGGTGTTGCAGTTAATGAAAGCACAGAACCGGCTGGCTTTCTCTGGTAGCCAGTCTAACTACCTGTATCCAAGAAAACCTTCAGATCTCTCATACCTGAAGCTGGGGCCCATCCGCATGTCCTCAGAAAGCAAGTTCCTGCCAACTACATTGGTCATCTGAGGGCAACTTGCCTGCTGGTCCTTCCTGACCAGTGGAAGTTTCTGCCAATCAAGGAGCAGAGGTCAAGCCTGGAGCCTGGGCAGAGCCACCTCCCTCCTTATACTAATGAGACTCTTTGCCCTTTCTGCACTCAGCTCACTCTCCCCAGATGGTGGTGATCAAGCCCAGAAAGGCTTCAGGTGAAGAAAGATCTGGGGCTGGTTTGGGGGCTGGAAGTGTGGGTCTTCATTGAGAGAGAAGTTACGGCAATGTGCTTCAAAGTTAAGTATAGCCAGGCATGCAAACTAATGAGAATCTTAAAAGGGGGCGGTAGTGGTTGGTAGGGGTCATAAAGTTGGTTCCAACTCACAGCAAACCCACATACAACAGACTAAAACACTCCTCAGTCCCCCCCACACCCGCCCCCCACTGCACAGGCTCTGCCACACCTGTGCCCTTTTCTGTAGCCACTGAGTCGTCCTCTCTGGGTGATGGTCCGACACTTTAGCACATCAAAGAGGTCCTTGGCAGAAGTTACCGAGTACGATATATTATTTGAGTTTTTAACTGTCAACAATCTTGGTACCAGCAGCCAGGAAATCAAGAGATGAATTGCATTGGGAAAGTCAGCTGTGAGGGACCTCTCCAGAGTACTGAAGAGCAACGACATCAGGTTGGAGACTAAGGTGCACCTGATTCGGGCTATAGTCTTCGCAATTTCATGCTATGCATCTGAGAGTTGGACAGTGACTAGGGATGATAGAAAGAGAATTGATGCCTTTGAGCTGTGGTGCTGCAGAAAAGTGTTGAATATACCATGGACTGCTAGGAGAACAAGTTTTTCCTGGAGAGGGTGAAGCCAGGCTGCTCCTTGGAGGCAACTATTCTGAAGCTTCAGCTGACATACTTTGGGCATGTTGCAAGGAATGGACCAGTCCTTGGAGAAGACCATCATGTTTGGGAGAGTGGAGGGACAGCACGGGAGAGAAAGACCCTAGATGAGATGGATCGATTCTGTGATTGGGATAATGGGCAAAGGATAGAGCAGGGCTTAGGACTCTTATACACAGGGTCACTATGAGTCACAGGTGACTCAATGGCATATAACAACACCACCACCACCATCACAATGTTGCTTATCGGTCCACTATTGGATCAAAGTTGCTGGTGTTGTTAGGTGCCATGGAGTCAAATGTAACTCATAATGACCCTATGAATAACAGATCTGGTCCCGGTCCTATCTTGTGCCAACCTCACAATCTCTGATACACTCAAGCCCATTGCTGTAGTCACTGTATCAATCTACCTGGTTGAGGGTCTCCCTCTTTTTCACCCTCCTCTCACTTTTCCAAGAATGAGGTCCTTCTCCTAGAAATAGCTTTTCCTAGCAACATGCCCAGAGTATGTGAGACGAAGCTTTGCCATCCTTGCCTCCCAGGAGCACTCTGGCTGCACCTTCTCCAAGACATATCTGTTTGTTCTTTTGGCAGTCCATGGGATATTCAGTAGGCTTCTCCAACACCACAGTTCAAAGGTATCAAATTTTCTTCTGTCATCCTTTTTCACTGTCCAGCTCTCAGAAGGATAGCAAGTGATTGAAAAGACCATGGTCTATGGCGAGCACACCTTAGTCCTCACACTAACATCATTGCTCCTCAGTAATTTGTAGCAGTCCTTGACTGCAGAATTTCCTTAGGCAATACATCTCCTGATCTCCTGGATACTGGTACCAAGTATATCAATTGTAGATCCAATTAAGATGAAGTTATTGACAGTGTCAATCTTTTCTCCATCTATTATCCCATCACTTATCAGTTCAGTCATGAGAATTTTTGTTTTCTTGATGTTGATATGCAATCCATTATTGAAAGCCTCAGTGTTTGATCTTCTGCAGCAGGTATTTAAAGTCCTTCTCACTTTCAGCAGGCAAGATTGTGTCATCTGCATAACCAAGTATATTGATGCATCTTCCTCCAATCCTGATGCCATGACCTTCTTTATAGAGTCCAGCTTCTCAAATAATTTGTTCAACACACAGATTGAATCGGTGTGGAGAAAGGATACAACACTAATGCACACTTCTCCTAGTTTTAAAGCACAAAGAAATCGATATTTGTTTTCATCCCAAAGAAAGGTGACCCGACAAAGTGTGGAAATTATCGAACAATATCATTAACATCACATGCAAGCAAGACTCTGCTGAAGATTATCCAAAAATGACTAGAACGGCACATCAACAGAGAGCTGCCTGAAGTACAGGCTGGGTTTAGAAGAGGCCATGGAACTAGGGATATTGTAATTGATGTTAGTTGGATCTTGGCTGAAAGCAGGGAGTACCAGGGGAATGTCTATCTGTGTTTCATTGACTAAGCAAACGCATTTGACTGTGTGGATCATAACAAACTGTGGCTGACTCTGAGAAGAATGGGAATCCCAGAACCTTTGATTGTGCTACGTGAAACCTATACTTGGACCAGGAGGCAGTCGTCAGAGCAGAGCAAGGAAACACTGCACGGTTCAGAATTGGGAAGGGCGTACGCCAGGAATGTGCCCTGTCTCCACACCTTTTCAATCTAAATGCAGAACAGATCATCTGGGAGGCTGGGCTCTATGAGGAGAAGAGTGGCATCAGGATTGGAGAAAGAGTCATCAACAACCAGCATTATGCAGATGACACAACCCTGCTTGCTGAAACTGAGGAAGACCTGAAGTGCTCGCTGCACAAGGTCAAGGACTGCAGTCCTCAATAAGGATTGAAGCTCAACATCAAGAAAAAAAAGATTCTCACCACTGAACCAATTGGCAACGTTATGATAGACGGTGAAGAGAATAAGATTGTTAACAACTTTAGTTTGCTTGGCTCCACAATCAACATTCTTGGTACCATCAGCCAGGAAATCAAAAGATGAATCGCATTCGGAAAGTCTGCTGTCAAAGACCTCTCTATAGTACTGAAGAGCAACAACGTCAGTCTGGAGACTAAGATGCACCTGATCCAGGCCATGGTCTTTGCAATTACTTGCTATGTGTCAGAAAGCTGAACAATGACTAGGGATGATAGAAAGAGAATTGATGCCTTAGTGCAGTGATGCTGGAGAAGAGTACTGAATATACCATGGACTGCTAAGAGAATGAACTGATTTGTCCTAGAGAAGGTAAAACCAGGTTGTCTGTTGGAGTCAGTATTCTGAGGCTTTGTCTGACATATTTTGGGCATGCTGAAAGGAGGGACCAATCCTTGAAGAAGGTGCTTGGGAGAGTGAAAGGACAGCACAAGAAAGGAAGGCCCTTGATGAGATGGATTGATTCTGTGACTGTGGTAATGAGGGTAGTTATGTCAGAGACAGTAAGGTTGGCACAGAATAGAGTAGGTTTCAGGGCTATTGTACATAGGGTCAATATGAGTCACAAGTGACTCGATGGCACATAACAACAAATCAACAACAGTGTTCCCTTGCTCTGTTCACACAACAGCTTCTTGGTCTAGGTATAGGTTTCAAATGAGCACAGTTAAGTTTTCTAAGATTCCCATTCTTCTCAATGTTTGCTATAATTTGTTATGATTCACACAGTCAAGTTCCTTTGCACAGTCAATAAAACAAAAATAGACATTTTTCTGGTATTCTTTGCTTTCAGCCAGGATCCATCTGACATCTGCAATGATATCCCTAGTGCCATGACCTCCTCTAAATCCAGCTTGAACTTCTGTCAGTTCTAGTATTTGTTCTAGCTGCTTTTGAATGTTCTTTAACAGTATTTTGCATGCATATGATATTATTTGAGAGTTTCCACTTTCTATTGGATCACCTTTCTTGAGAATGGGAACAAACATTCATCTCTCTTCCAGTCAGTTGGCCAGGCAGCTACTCTACAAATTTCCCGGCACAGACTGGTGAGCATGTCCAGGGCTTCATTTATCATCTGAAACATTTGGGTGTATAATTGGTATCCCATTGATTCCTGAGGCCTTGTTTTGTTTTGGTTTTTGCCAATGCTTTCAGTGCAGCTTGAACTTCTTCCTTCCTTACCATTGGCTCATGATCATATGATATTTCCCGAAGTAGTTTGACCAGTTCCTTTCTGTGTATTCCTTCCATCTTCTTTTGATGCTTCCAGGATCATTCAAGATTTTGTCTGTAGTCTAAATATTGCAACTCAAGGCTTGAAGTTGTTTTTCCGTTCCTTGAACTTGAGAAATGCTGAGTTTTTACTTTTTTTATTCTCCGATTCAAGGTCTCTGGATAGTCCATTATAAAAGTTTGTCTTCTCAAGCTATCCTTTGTGGAATGTTTATTTGTTTTTACTATTGTTTTAAACTTTTAAGAATTTTAAACTTTGTAAATTTTATTTTATATTAGTTTGTGCACGAAGTTCACTCACAAAGTTGTGAAACATTGTGTTTTACACCATTCTTCATTTATATTGTGTTTCATACAATTATTCTCATGCATTATGTTTTATAAAAGCAATCACCCTTGGACCTTGCCCATCATTGCCCAGTCTTTTCAGGTCCCCACTGGACCCTTCCCATTTCCTTCATCTCCTCCCTCCACCCACCAAAGAGTACAACCCTGTGGTTTTGCCCCTACACATTTTTACCCCTCTGCTTGCACCCCTCCCTCTCTCAACTCCCCATATATGTCTTACTAGTTGTCCTATTTTTATAATAGTGGTCTTATGCAGTATTTGCCTTATGAGATTGAGTTAGTTCACTCAGCATAATGCTCTCCAGTCCTCTCAAGTTACATAGTATTTTTCAAAATCGTTGTTCCTGAATGCTGTGTAGTATTCCACTGTGTGAATATACCACAATTTCTCAACCCATTTGGTTATGGTTAGACATTTGGGCTGTTTCCATGTTCTTGTGATGGTGATTAATGCTGCTATGAACATTGGTGGATAATCTCCATTTGTGCCTTGGTTCTAATTTCCTTCGGGTGTAATCCTAGTAGTGGAGTAAGTAGCTAGGTCATCGGGCTGTACTTGGAAATCTTCTGTTCAGCCCTTTTACTTCAACATCTCCCCCCCTCCTTTTTACCCCACTTCTCAATGCTCTGGTGCGATTGGCAGTATCTCTTCTGACATCCGTTTTGGGTTTTTATTCCTCCTCTGTCTTTTTAACGACCTTTTGTTCTCTTCATGGATGAGATCCTTGATGTCATCATCTGATCTTCAATCATTAGTGTTCAATGTTTCACACCTATTCCTAAGATGATTTATAAACTGAGGTGAGATAGACTCAAGATCATATTTTGGTTCTCATGGACTTGTTTTCTTTTTCCTCACAGAAGAGTGCTATGTACTTGAGGGTAAAACCAAGTCTCTCCTTGGAGGCTGGGATTTTGAGGCTCTGTCTCATATACTTTGGACACGTGGCCAGGAGAGATCAATCCTTGGAGAAGAACATCATGCTCAGAAGGGTGGAAGTACAGTGCAGGAGAGGAAGACCCCAGATGAGATGGATTGATATAGTAACTGGGACGGTGGGGATTGTTGTGTTGGGATTAGTGAGACTGGCTCAGGACAGGGCAGGGTTCAGAGCAGCTATATACAATCCATCTCAAAATCCCAGCCTCCAAGGAGAGACTTGGTTTCACCCTCTCCAAGACAGACCTATTTGCCCCCTTGACTCGATGGCACATAACAACAACAACAACAACAACCTATTATATTTATTGTTTTCTATGTAAACCTCTTGTTTAAAGTCAACAAGACCTCATGTGCCATCAAGTCACCTGTGACCTGACTCAAAGAGGTGGATTGACACAGTGACAGGACTATGTACTCACGTACATTCGAGATGAAACGGCGCAGGCCAGGACAAGTCCAGATCCCAGGACAAGTCCCTAACCCTAACCCCCTAACCCTTTAAAAGTCGGTTGTTATTTTATTTTACAGGGAACATTCTTCTAAGTGCCATAGCACTCTTCTGTCAATATGCTATACTGAGGTAACCTGGGGTTGCTATGATGCTGAACCTTGTGTCATTGGGTGTCAAATGCCATAAAGGTTACCCATGGTGGTCAGTGTTTGGTGGAACTCCCAGCTTAAGATAGGTTTAGAAGGAGGAGTAGCATCAACTTCCTAAAAATCATGCCTCTGGAAACTCTATGAACTTTTGAGAAACAATAGTTATAGAAAGACTTCAGGGCTTTTGTTCATCAGGTCGCTATAAGTCGTACTTGATTCAACAGGAATCAACAACAAAGTGCCTTGTAAGGAGCCCAGATGGTTGTACTGGTTAAAGAATTCAGCTACTAACAAAATATGGTTCAAACCCACCGCCAAGTCAGAGGAGAAAGATGTGTCTGACGCAGGAAAGCTGACTGGGAAGTTACGCTCTGTCCTGTGGCATCTGTGAATCGCCATGGATTTACGGATGTGTTTGGTTTGGTTGGGTTGGGTTGAATCGCCTGAGGTAGGGTCAGCTAAGTGCCTTGAGTAGCGCCTGCCGTGTAGTGGGTACTCCGCAAACGGCCCCTGGAAGTGACTGACGGAGGGCCATTAACCACACTGCCTGGTGGTGATAATTCAGCAATGCCTGCAGCAGCGCCCACAGAGCCAGCAGCCAAGCCCCCAAGACTCAGGCCCTCATCACCCCGTCCACTGAGTGAGCTGAGGCCGGCCTCAGTCTGCATTATCTGTTGCCAAGGAGCCAGCGGATTAGCCCTATCAGGCCTCTGTCGACTCATCTGGAAAATGGGGGAGTCTCACGGAGGGAACAGGACCCTCACGGCCCCTCCTGGCAGCCCCTCCCCCACGTCCCCCTCCCCTAGAGACAGGATGGAAGGTGACAGTCCAGAGCCAGACCTGGCCCTGCGCCACCCCTCCCGAGGATGAAGAGGAAGAACTCAGTCCCCCAAACACCCGGCTTTCCCCTCTCCCACCCCGCCCGGCACCCCCTTCCTGGGATCTGTGCCCAGGCCAGGGGAGGGGCGCTCGTGGAGGCGGCGGCGCTGGGGCCCAGCCGGGAAATTCCTCAATGACAGGCTCCCCTCCCAGCGCGGTCCTGGGCGGAAACCAGGAAGGGGGTGTGGTCGGGCCCCTCTCCCCCCCCCCCTCAGGCTGGGAAAGGCTCGGCTGCGGAGGGGAAACTGAGGCCCGGAGCGGGGTGGGGGGGGGCGTGACCTACTCAAGGCCCAGGTATGAGTCCTTGGGGTTCAGAGGCCAGGATCAGGGCCAGCCCGCTTTCCTTGAAGATGGGCGGAGCTCCTTGGGAGCCCTGCAGGCCCTGGGGGACAGAGACCTTGTCACTAATGCTGTCACCTTGCACGTGTCACTTCACCTTCCGGAGCCTCAGTTTCCTCCTGTCAACCAGACTCCACAAAGGTCATGTGAACAAGAGTGGGCACTGGTGATTGGTCTGGAGCAGCTTCGGTCACCTTTCCCCGAGACGCCACCTCCAGAAAGCCCCCCAATCCTCCTGCATGCCTCCCTGCAGCATAGAGGTACCAGAGGGGTGAGAGAATCTCCCAGGGGAGGGGGCCTCGTGATTAGGGTGACGGACCCTGCACCCCGGGTGAATGAGTCGCTCCGTGAACTGGGGTGTGCAGAGGCGCAATCCCACCCCCAGCAGAGTGAGCTCCAGGGTAACACTAGGCTTTGGGATGATGACCCGCGGGCTTTCCGCGGTTGCGATGGGCGGGGCGCGGGAGGGGCCTGGGACTATTTCAGGCGGGGGCCCGCCTCCCCGGGACACCAGTGCCTGCAGGACCGGGTAAGTGACCCCGCCGTGCTCAGTCCCCACTGCTCCACGCATCCGCCGCCCGCCTGCGGAGCCCGCTTCCCCGGCCCGTGCGCCTGGCACCAGAGAGGGGACCAGGGGACCAGGACGTCTCAGGCGGTGCCCTCCTCCGGTGCCCTCCTCCTCGGGCGGTCCTCCCGCGAGGGAAATTGCGACACGCAGAGAGGAAGGCTGTGGGGACAAGTGACAACGTTTCCTTTCCATGAAGCGGGTCCAGGGTGCGGATCCGGGGTGTGGGGCTAGGCGAGTCCTTCCTTCCCCGCACCTGGGGGTCCTCCGCTGGAGCACAGATGTGCCCCCTTGGCCCACCCAGGAGAGAGGCAGCCGGGCCCAGACGCCACCGGCAGGCACAGTGGGCATCAGTCCTGAACCCGGCAGGGGTGAGGGTGTGCGAGCCTGAGGGCCTGCTGGGGAGGGGGGAGGCTTGCCCAGGGCGCCTGCCCCTGCAGGGCTGCAGCCTCACCGTGGGGCAGGGACCCCTTCCTGCCAGCCTCTCCTCTATCTGCTGCCACACTGAGGGGGCTGTGTGTGCGCGTGCAGGTTGGTACCTATCACTGGGCTGTGTGGTATTTATATCTTCCCAGCGGCCCTCAACCCCATGTCTCAAGTGAGGAAGCTGAGGCTGGTGGAGAAGGGATGTGGTCAGCCAAGGTTACAGCCTTGTCTCTGCCCACCGAGCTGGCCGGCTGTGCCACACAGAGAGAGATGCTGTGCAGGGACCGGCTGGCACCTTGTTTGTGTGGGAGTGAGGACCTGTCATGCTGGGAGGTGGGGGCAACTGTCAGTGAGAGGGCAAGGCAGCCCCCATCCTAGGAAGAGGGTGAGGTGAGGCCTGGGTGCCCAGAGTGGGGCCCACCAGACCCACCCTATGGAGGCTTTGCCTGAGATAAGACAGGTTGGACCTGAAGCAAGCTGTGCCAGAAGAGGGCAGGACAGAGGTTATCAGGTGGCCTGCACTTGGGGCCATTGGCTTTGCCACTCCCCAGTATACTTCCTGCTGGGTCTGTGTGGCACAGAGGAGACAGCTGAGGTCCAGGGATTCAGGAATCTAACCAGTGGTGGGCCTCTAGGGATTGCATGTAGCCACTTGGAGGAAGCCAGGCTCGTTTCCCCTTCACGGCTCTGGCCAAACCTCTGAGGCCTGCTTCAGCGAGGGGGACAGACCCAGTGGCCCTTCTGGTGGAGGCAGCATTGTTCCTATGCTATTGTCTGAAGCAGTTTTTCAGAGGCTGTAAATGGCACAGGAAGATACCGTTCATCTTTTTCCTGCAGGGCAGCTGGTGGATTCGAACCACATCCCTTTGGGTTAACAGTGCAGCTCCTTGCCATGAAGCCATCCCTGGCCCACTGTGTTCCTAAGGCAAGCACCTCTGCTGCTCTCGGGTGCCCATCTGAATACTGGCTGTCCCAGCAGCCTCACGGCAGAATTGAGGGGTCTCTGTCTTGCAGGAAGCATGGCTAGATGTTTCTTTTTGGGGGGGATGAGGGAACACGCAGGTGACACCATGGCTATGGGTCACCCTAGTTACCAGGGAGGCTCAGCCCTAACCGCTTCCCATTTCCTGGCCATCCTGATCCCTCAAGGGAGCCAAGCAAGCTCCCCTCCAGGGTCCCGCCTCAGTGAGGCAGGAGTGGGTGTGTGGAGGCAGGGAAGGATCCGGGGTGTGGGGCTAGGCGAGTCCTTCCTTCCCCGCACCTGGGGGTCCTCCGCTGGAGCACAGATGTGCCCCCTTGACCCACCCAGGAGAGAGGCAGCCGGGCCCAGACGCCACCGGCAGGCACAGTGGGCATCAGTCCTGAACCCGGCAGGGGTGAGGGTGTGCGAGCCTGAGGGCTCAGGTGATCTTAGGGGGCACCTTAACCTCTCCGAGCACTTTAATAAGATGTGAGGAAAATCGCTGCCCCCCCCTTTTAGTGCACATGCAACCAGGATGGGGTGGGCACTCAGAAGGGCACTGAAAGTGAAAGCTTCTGTGATGATGATGTGATGTGGGGCCCCACTGCTCCCCACTGTGGTTTCTGTGGGCCTGTGCCTAAGCTGAGAGGGGGTGCTGGTTCTGCACCTCTCATGTTCTTAAAAGGAGTAACTTCATTTCTGCTCATTACACCCATGTAAGACCTAGAAGACAGTTAGACCAGACAAGGGGAACTGGGAGGTCTGGAGTAGGGGCGGGACTGGACAGGAGAAGGTCTGGGTTCCTGCCCCGCCCCGGCTTGGCCCCAGGTGCGAACTCATGGCCCTCTTGTCTCTAGATGAGTCTTAGCCTGAGACTTCACACCTTAGCTCGCCTTCTCCTCATCCAGGAGGTGGGTCACCAAGGCAGGATTTGCCAGAAGGAAGCACTGGAGCCCTCATCTGGGCAGCCTCCCCACCTGGCGCCCCTCCCTCCTCGCTGCTGTAGAGGCTATAATTAGACAGACCAGTGATACGAAAATAGGAGCTGTGGGGACCAGACAGCTGTGGCCAGGCAGGGGACTGGGCTGCTGGCGCTTGTGGAGCAGGATCAGAGCCACGGAGCTGCACCTGTGAACGCAGACTCTGCAGGGTCAGCTTTGAGCTGTGTGCTTGGGCCCAGGCCAGTGTTGCCACTTCATTCCTCCCGACCACAGGCCTGAGCCAGAGTGAGCCTGAAGATGAAGAAATTCTTCACCCGGAACCGCCGGGACAAGCAACCTATTCCAGGGACGCCTGACCTCCCAGGAAGTTCCCACAGTGTGCCCCCATCACAGCGAGAGCCCAAGTTATCAACCCTGGAGACTGGGATAGCGCTGGACATCATCACAGAGGAGGATGGGAAAAAGAAGAAGAAGAAGAAGTTCAAAGGGCTGACTAAGAAGTTTAGATTCTTAAAAAAGAAGAAGAGCAAGCCTGGCACCGAGGAGGCTGGAGTCGAGTCCATAGCCATCCTGGGACTGAATGGTTGGCAGCAGACAGGTCAGCACCAATCCAGGGGCTGGATAGGGTGGGTTTGTTGGGAGTGGACAAACTATTCTCTGGACCCCAGCAGACAGGACCAGAGGGTGCCTTCACTTGATCCCTCAATATGGGGGGACTGG
>NW_006399752.1:37397710-37407031 GCF_000299155.1 Elephantulus edwardii | reverse complement strand
GCTCGGAGGCCGAGCGCACCTTCCTGCACATGGGCCGCACCATGAAGGAGGACCTGGAGGCCGTGGTGCAGCGCCTCAAGCCGCTCTTCCCCGCCGAGTTCCACGTGGTGGCGGCCTACGCCGAGAGCTACCACCAGCACTTCGCCGCCCACATGGCCGCCATGGCGACGCGCCAGCTGGACAAGCGGGACACCTACATGCTGCTGGTCTGGGTGCAGAACCTCTACCCCAAGTGAGCAAGACAGCAGGGGCCACAGGGTGTCCAGGCTGCGGGAACTGGCACAGAGGTCTTTCCCCAAATGCACGAGTAGGGTCAGCATGTGCTGGATGTGGTTCAAGCTTGACCTAGCTTTGGAGCAGTGGCTAGGCTGCAGGAAGGGGTCTGTGAGTCCGAGGGTCCTGGTCTAAGAACAAAGGGCGGGGCTTGGACTCGGCTGGGTATAATCCAGGGGGCCTGGGCTCTGGGTATCTCACAGCATCCTCGTGGCATCCAGGCCTCAGGGAGCACGCAGAGAAGTCTGTGGGTGATGACTCTGGGGAGCACAGTAGTGGGACCTTGCCTTGCCTGGTAGCGTCCCAGTGGGAACTCAGTGAGGGACAAGATCTGGGACAAGTGAGCTTTGCCCTTGAAATTCTTAAGATCCTTCAGAAAGGTGTTACTCACGTTCTGAGCTGGGGAGACTGAGGCACGGAACACGGCAGGGACCTCATCAGTCATTCAGTTTGCACTTATCGTGCTCCCAACCCCAAGAAGGGTGAAAAATACAGAGGAGATCAGGGACTGAGGGAATCCAAAGTTGAGGCCATGACACAGGCTAGGCAGTCTTGGAAGGCAGCCTGGAGGAGGAGGATTGCCACTAGACAGAACCTGCCTTATCTGGGAAGTAGGGAATGCACAGTCTTATGGGTGAGAGAAGCCAAGCAGGAAATGAGAGGGCAGGCACAAAGGAAGCTGGAGGAATGTCTGAGGCTGAGCTGGGGTCATTCTGGGAGCTGAGCAGGGCTTCTCCATGGGGAACTCCCAGGAAGGGGAAACAGCAGGAGGGCAGGGCAGGTGGTCTGTTGGCCTGGCCCCTGCAGTACAGGGTGGTCCCAGGAGCCCTTGCAGCTGCAGCTGCTCAGGCAGAGGCTCCGGGATCCCATCTAGGTTAGGTCCACCTGACTCCTGTCCCTAGCATCTCGATCTCAGAGGAGATGCCTGCCCTTCTCACGGGTCCATGGGGGGGCCAGGGACAGACTTGAATTCCTTAGAGATGGCCAGGCCTAGGGGGCCAGTGCTTCCTGCAGGGCCCAGCCTGAAGTGTGGAATTGGGATGGAGGAAGTCTAGTTGTACCCAGGTCAGCCATATTTGAGGATTCTGAGTTTAGCACAGATCTCTGGAGGTGGAGGCAGGGAGGCGGTGTCCCAAAATCATAGTCAAGTCCAGCGTGGCCAGGATGTGAGGAGCAGAGGGTCATCATGGCTGTGGCTAGGGGACCAGAGAGGACATTCTGAAGCCTCTGGACAGATCCAGCGCCTGGAGGCAATGCCAGGCTGGAGAGGTCGCCAGAAACTCTGGGGCCACGCAGAGACCATGAAAGTGAGCTGTTCTTCCCAGTCTGACCACACCCTGGGCTGGGAAAGCAGAGTGCTGGGATGGTGGGGGTTGGGCGGAGCGGAGCCTTGTCTCAGAGACCCTGGGCTTTATCTATAGGGGAGAGGTGTAGGGAGCAGATCCCCCCGAAAGGGGACTCTGGCCAACAAGTAGAGGAGAGATTACTTCAGATTAGAGCTGGGGCAGGGAGACCTGAGAGGAGCCTGGTGGGATCTGGGGACCTGGGGTGATAGATTTCAGGAGACATTTGGGGGAAGAACGGTGAAGAATGGGGGGTGAGGACGCTCTCAGGTTTGGCTGAAGTCAGACTTGGCTGCTGGGGAAGGTGGGTCAGGGTCGGGGTCAAATTCAAGTTAAGGAATGGTGTCTGAAGATAATGTTCTTTATGTAGCATCTTTTTACCCATAGTGATGTCATCAAAAGCCCCAAACTAGCCCATGAGCTGCAGGGCATCGAACTGGGGAGCCTCCTGCCCGCCAAAGAGATCCAGCGGCTAGAGGCCACATTCCTGACCAAACAAGTGGTGAGTTCCCCAGTCACAGGCCAGGGTGGTAGCAGTGGGCAGGAAGCAGACCGGATGTGAGCAAGGGACAGATAGAAGTCTGCAGTAACAAACAGCCAGGCGAGAGTGTGGGACTGTGAGGCAGAGAACTGGCAGAGTGACACAGGACCTGGGAACTCGGGGGCTGGATGGCAGGGTCAGGGCTGGGCCCCGGGTCTCTGGGCTCTGAGGGCCCTTCCTTCAGTTAGCCTCTCTAGCTGGGCAGGGCCAGCTCTAGGACTTGGAACATTTGGGCCAGAGGCGGTGGCAGAAGAGTGAGGCCACCAGCAGTGACTGTGAAAGGAGCCTATCCCCCTGATGGGCTGTCACCCGTTCCAGGCCAGTGCGAAGGAGCTGATGGCCAAGGCCCTCAAGGAGGAGCTGCAGCACTGGGATGATGACGTGCAGCCCCAGCAGCTGGACGGCCACTATCACAATGAGCTCACCATTGACGTCATGCAGGTACCAGTCTATACGGGGGTGCACGGGGTACAGACACAGCCCACACTGGGGCCCGGAGGGAGCCTCCAGTGGAGCAGCCCCTCCCAGCATCACCCCTGCACACCACCTAACCCACCTTAGTCCTGCCCTGTCCAGCTCGCCCATTGTCCCCACAGATCATCTCCCAGAGCCTGGACATGGCGGAGGAAATCACTGCAGACCTTGGTGAGCAGATGACACGGCCGTTACTGACAGAGCTGGCTGCCTTCCTCAGGAGGTGAGTGGCCTTGCGTGTGGCACACACGGGGTCTTTGTGGCCCAGGTGGGAGTCCTGCCCCCTGTACTCATAGTGGCCAGAGTCCTCACCCCCACCCCCACCTCTTCCTGACCATGTCCACCTCCAAGGGAGCTCCCCTTCACCCCCACTGCCCAATCATTCTCCCTGAAGCACTGCCTCTCGCTGCCAAGATGGTGTCCCACCCCTGTGTCCCTGCTCCTTTCTGGTTCCCCGGACGCTGTGGCCTCTAGGATGCCTGAGCCAGCACCCCCTGCCCATATTGCAGTGGTCTTCTGCAATAGACCAGCGGGGCAGTGGATCTGAGCGGTCCCTCTTCAGGACCCAAGGGTGCCCAGCTCTGCCCTGAGGGGAGCCGATACCGGAAAATGGAAGCTAAAAGGGAAGGGCTGTGACCCGAGGGAGGCTGGGGGACCCTGACACAGGTCATTCTCATTTGGTCCTTAGTGGGTGGGTTTCTGCTCGTTTTCTCAGCTACCTAAGTGCCTTTATGAAATTTCTGGAGAACGGTGAAAAGAAGAGAAACTACAGGGCCAATGTCATCGCCAACATCAACAACTGCCTGTTCTTCCGGTGAGGCTGGGGATGGACCCAGAAGGGCAGGATGGAGGAGAGAGAGGGTCTCAGGGAGGTGGGCGTTCAGGGTAGGGGCAGAGACTGGAGAACAGGAGTGAGGTTGGGGCAGGTGGGCTTGTCAAGGGCTGGGCAGGGTTCTCCTCTGAACTCCCTATCTTACAAGTTAAGCAGTTAATGATGTTAGCAGACTGGGGCAGGGAGCAGTCAAGGCCCCGTAGGTGAATGCCAGGTGGTAGGGTGGTCACTGCCCTGGGTTAGAGATGAGAGGGCCTGGACTTGAGCTCACAGGGTGGGAACCATGGAAAGTTCTAGAGGGCAGGGCATGGTTTAGGAAGATTCATCCAGGGCTGGCCGGGTCCCTGGGTGTGGGCTTGTGTGACCTTCCTGCTCCGCCTGCCAGGACGTCCATGGTGCAGAGGTGGCAGAGCCTACAGGACACCCACAGCCACGTGCTACACCCCCTGGACGAGCTCAAGGCCCGCGGCTATGATGCTCTGCTCCAGAGCCTGTTATTAAACTTGAAGGTAGGAGCATCTTCTCCTCGACCAGGCTGGGTCGGTGTCTGTGGGGAGGAATGGTGGGAGCTGAGGGGGAGGCTGGCTCCAGGCTGTGGGGAGGGACACTGGGCATGGGAGCTGTGGAAGGCTCTGGACCCCACTCCCACCTTTGGCTGAGTAAGCTGGCCCAGGTTAGGAGACAGGGGTTTGGGTTTCTGTTGGAGGAGTTTCCTTGCCCATTCTCAAGTTTGCACACCCTTCCTCACTCCCCATGCCCACCTGCTGCCCCACATCCTGCTCTCACCCCATCCCAGTGTCACTCAGCCGTCTATCCCTGCTGCCACGAGCCATGAGCTTGCAGAAAGCCCACAGAAGGGTTATATAGGAATCTCCTAAAGGAAGAAGAAGGTTGCCCTGCCCATGCTGGCTGGGTGCCCCTATGGTCCTCAGTAGCGAGGCAGGCGTCCATGGGCTGCCAGGTGCCTGGCTGTGATCAGTCATAACCCTGGCTGTCTCACCCCAAGCTCTTCCAGCCTTGTTTATACCCCAAACTAGGAGTAATTAAAATCCACTCCTAAGTGTTTAAGTTGAATTTGTAAGTAAGTCAGAACGGTGCACACGAGTCTGATTTAGTATCATTAGTTGAGCTGCAATACTGAGAGATGCTATGGGGAAAGTCTTGAAGCATCCAGGAAGCATTCAGAGGGCAGGGACATGAGAACATCAAAATCCTCATTCAAGAAGCATCAAAAGAAGGAATACATGAAGTCACTTTAAAAAAAAAAGAGTTTGTAAACACACACACACACACACACACAGGCAGACTTAGTCAACACTGAAAAATTTCAGGGAGTAGCATATGACAAAGATCCACTGGTGATGAGGGAAGAAATTCAAGCTGCACTCAAAGCATTGGCAAAAAAACCAAATAAGGCCCCAAGAATCATGGGATACAATTGACATGTTACAACTAACAGATGCAGCCCTAGTCGTGCTCACTAATCTGTGCAAGGAAATTTGAAAGACAACAACCTGGCCAACTGACAGAAAGAAGTCCCTGTTTTGTCTATTCCCAAGAAAGATAATCCAACGGAATGTGGAAATATCCAATAATATCACATGCAAGAAATACACTGCTGACGATCATTCAAAAATGGCTAGAATAGTGTATTGACAGAAGGTCAAGCAGGGTTTAGAACAGGCTGTGGCACCAGGGATATTATTGCTGATGTGAGCTGGATCTTGGATGAAACCAGAAGAATGTCTATTTGTGTTTTATTGATTATACCAGAGCTTTTCAACTGTGCGGATCATAACAAACAATGGCTAACCTTGAGAAGCCTGGGAATTCTAGGACATTTAATTATGCTCATATGAAACCTATACTAAGACCAAGAAGCTGTTGTCTGAACAGAGCAAGGGAACATTGCATGGTTTAAAATTGAGAAAGGTGTGTGTGTCAGGGCTGTATCCTTTCTCTATACCTATTTAGTCTATATGCTGAGCAAATCATTTGAGAAGCTGGACTTTGTGAAGGAGAATAGGGCATCAGCTTGACTTTATGAAGAAGAACATGGCATCTCCAACCTGTATTGTGACACAACCTTGCTTGCTAAAAGTGAGGAGGACCTTTGGCACTTACTGCAGAGGATCAAGGACTGAAGTCTTTAATATAGATTATATCTCAACATCAAAAAACAAACAATCTTCATCACTGGGCCAATAAGCAATATCATATTAAATGAAGAAAAAAGATTGACATTGTCAAGTATATAATCTTGTTTGCATCCACTATCCACACCCTTGGAACCAGCAGTCAGATCTGGAGATATATTGCGTAGGGAAAGTCTGCTATCAGAGACCTCTCCAAAGTTCTGAAGAGCAATGATGTCAGTTTAAAGACTAAGGTGTGCCTCATCCAAGCCATAGTCTTTCCATTCACCTCCTATGCATCTGAGAACTGGACAATGAATAAGGTTGACAGGAGAAGAATCAAAGCCTTTGAGTTCAGGTGCTGAGGAAGAATGCTGAATATCCCATGGACTGAATATCCTATAGAAAGACAAAGGGACATGTCTTGGAGAAGATGCAACCAGAGTACTCCTTAGAGGCAAGGATGACGAAGCTTCATCTCACATGTTCAGGACTTGTTATTAGAAGAGGCTATTCCTTGAAGAAAGGCGTCATGCTTGGTAAGGTAGGGGGACTGTGAAAGAGAGGAAGACCCTTAAGATTAATTGATACAATATCTTTGGCAGTGGGCACAAGTGTGTTGGCATGATAAGGATGGCACGGGATAGTTGCACTCCACTGAGTGACACTTAACAGTAGCATTCTAATGTCTTCATATATAGCATGCATTTTACTTTTTTAGTCGTATAAAACCAGGCGCCCTGGGAGCATAATCGGTAACGTGTCTCATGGCTAACCAAAAGGTCTACAACTCAAATCCATGGGAGAAAGATGGGCCAAAGACTTCCAGCCGATGGAGACTAATTCTGAGTCAGAACTGACTTGACAGGATTTTTAAGACATATGGTCTAGTGGCAAGAAGCTGCACTGCAATCCCTAAGGCATGCAGTTCAAGGACACCAGCTGCTCTGTAGGAGAAGGATGGACAATCTCCTCCCGTGCAATTAACTGCCTCTGAAAACCCATCAGAAGGTCAGCTGTGGGTTGGTTCTGATTCTATGGTACTTAAAAACAACATAAAGCATTTAAGAAACATTTCCGAATCCACCAAAACATCTTAAATGTGAAATATTGTAACTGTCATAATAATGCAGGAATAATAAAAGTAGCCGCACACAACCCTGCTTGCTGAAAGTGAGGAGGACCTGAAGCATTTGTTGCAGAAGGTCAGGGACTGCAGTCTTCAATATGGATTGAAGCTCAATATCAAGAAGACAAATATCCTCCGCACTGGGCCAATTGGCAGCATCATGATGGATGATGAAGAGATTGAGATTGTTGACAGCTTCAGTATGTTTGGCTCTACAATCAACACTCTTGGTACCAGCAGCCAGAAAATTAAAAGATTAATTCTATTGGAACAGTCTGCTGTCAAAGACCTCTCCAAAGTACTAAAGAGCAACAATGCTTAGTCTGGAGACTAAGGTGCATCTGGTACTAGCTATGATCGTTGCAAATACTTGCTATTCATCAGAGAGCTGGACAATGACTAGGGATGATAGAAGGAGAGTAGATGCTTTTGAGCTGTGGTGCTGGAGATTATTGAATATACCATGGACTGCTAGGAGAACAAATAAGTTTGTCCTAGAGAGGGTGAAAACAGGCTACTCCTTGGAGGCAAGGATTCTGAAGCTTCATCTGACATACTTTGGACATGTTGCAAGGTGGGATCAGTCCTTGGAGAGGGACATCATGCTTGGGAGGGTGGAGGGACAGTGCAGGAGAGGAAGACCCTCTATGAGATAGATTGATTCAGTCACTGGGGTAATGGTGATAGGTGTATTGGAGACAATAAGATTGGCAAGGGATAGAACAGGGTTTAGGGCTGTTGTACATAGCGTCGCTATGATTTGCAGGCAACTTGATGGCACATAACAACAACAATATGGAGAAGAAGGATCAGTAGTTGAAAAACAGGCTTGGTGACAGAAATGAGGCTGGAGATAAAATTATAGAATTGTGTACAGTCAATGATTCATTCATTGCAAATATCTAATAAGAAACATAATGACTATATACATGGACCTTACCTGATGGTCCTCACAGAAATCAGATTGACAACATCTGTGAAAGAATCCCTGGAGAAGCTCAATATAAATTGTGAAAAGTAGGCCAGGTGCTGGTTGTGAACAGACCATCATACCCAAGTTCAAACTGAAGCTAAAGAAAAATCAATTCCACAAGAACCAAAACTTGCCTTTACATCTATCCCACCTGAATTAAATAAACCTTCTCAGGAACAGATTTGAGACCTTAAACACTAATGAGCAAAGGTCAGATGAGCTGTGGGAGGATATAAAGAATATTATCCTTGAAAAATGTAAAAGATCATTACAAAGACAGAGGAGGAAGACTGAAAATGAATGTTGGAAGAGACTCTGAATATTGCACTAGAGCACCAAGAAACCAAAGCCAAGGGAAGAAACCAAGAAGTTAAGGAGCTGAACAGATTTTAAAGGACAGCACAAGAAGACAGAGCAAAATATTATAATGAAATGTGCAAAGAGCTAGAATGAGAAAATCAAAAGAGGTCGAACTCGCTCATTTCTTAAGCTGAAGGAATTAAAGAACAAACTCAAGCCTTGAGTTCAATACTTAAGGATGCTTTGGGCAGAATAATGAATGATCCAGGAAGCATCAAAAGAAGAGAGAGTCCCTGTACCAAAAAGAACTGACTGATGCAGAAGAATTTCATGAAACAACTTAGGTTCAAGAGGCAACGGTGATGAAGGAGGAAGTTCAAGCTGCTCTGAAGGAGCAGAAAACAAGGCCCCAAGAATTTGTGGAATACCAATTGACATATTTCAGCAAACAGATGGAGCTCTGGAAGTGCTCCGTAGGCTATGCCAAGAAAACTGGAGGACAACTGCCTGAACAACTGAGTGGAAGAGATCTATATTTATTCCATTCCAAAAATAGGTGACCCAGCAGAGTGTGGAAATTATCAAAGAAATCACTAATATCACGCCCAAGCAAAATCCTGCTGAAGATTATTCAAAAGTGACTGAAACAGTACATCAACAGAGAACTACCAGAAATAAAAGGTAGGTTTAGAAGAAGCCATGGGACTAGGGACATCATTTCCTATGATAGATGGATCTTGGCTGAAAGCAAAGAACAATGACTGTGTTTCATTGATTATGCAAAGGCAATTGACTGTGAGGATCACAATAAATTGTGGCTGACTCTGAGAAGAATGGGAATCCCAGAACACTTGATTGTGCTCGTGCGAAACCTATACTTGGACCAGGCAGCTGTTATTAGAACAGAGGAAAGGAATCATTGCATGATTCAAAATCAGAAAAACAGTATATCAGGGATGTGTCCTGTCTCCATATATTTTCAATCTGTATGCAGAACAGATCATTTGAGAGACTGAGTTTTATTTGCATTAGGAAAATCTGCTGTCAAGGACTTCTCCAGAGTGCTGAAGAGCAAAGATGTCAGTCTAGAGACTAAGGTGTGCCTTATCCAGGCCATAGTCTTCACAATTACTTGCTATGCGTCAGAGAGCTGGACAATAACCAAGGATGGCAGAAGAATCAATGCCTTTGAGTTACAGTGTTGGAGAAGAGTTTTTAATTTTAATATACCATGGACTACCAAGAGAACTGAAGATCAAGCAATGAAGCCTTCAGTATGGATTGCATCTCAATTGTCAAGAAGGCAATGATTCTTTTTTTT
>NW_006399752.1:37364636-37393975 GCF_000299155.1 Elephantulus edwardii | reverse complement strand
ATGTTCAAGCAAGGTGTTGTTCAGCTTCCAAATATATGGTTTTTTCTCCTTTATCATCCTATTATTAATTTCTAATTTTGTGGCATTATGGTCTAAGAAGGCAATGATTCTTATCCCTGGACTGATGGGCAGCATCACGGTGGCTGGAGAGGATATTGAAGCTGTCAACAGCTTCATCTTGCTTGGATCCACAGTTAACACCCTTGGTACCAGCAGTTAGGAAATAAGGAGACACATTGCACTGGGAAAATCTGCAGTCAGGGATCTCTCCAAATTATTGAGGAGTAGTGATGTCAATTTGAGGACTAAAGTGAGTCTGATTCAGGCCAAGGTCTTTCCATTTACTTGCTATGCATCTGAGAGCTGGACAATGAATAAGGATGACAAAAAAAAAATGATGCCTTTGAACTGTGGTGTTGGAGAAGAGCACTGAATATCCCATGGACAGCTAAAAGAACAAACAGATGTGTCTTGGAGAGGGTGTAGCCAGAGTGCTCCTTGGACGTAAGAATGATGAGGCTTCACTTCACATAATTTGGGTATGTTGCTAGGAGGGGCTGTTTCTTGGAGAAGGACAAGATGTTGGGAAGGGTGGAGGGTTAGCCAAAGAGAGGAAGACCCTCAACCAGGTGGATTGACATGGTGACTGCTACCATGGACCCTTGTGTATCAGGAAGTGTCATGAGGGCACAGGATAGAACAGGGTTCGAATCTTTTTTTCATAGGGTCACTATAAGTTGTACTTGACAGCACCTAACAAAAACAACAACAAGCCAAGAGAACATACAAGTCTGTCCTTGAGAGGGTGAAACCAAGCTGCTCCTTATAGGCAAGGATTGTGAGGTTCTGTTTCACATACTTTAGTCATGTAGCCAGGAGGGACCAGTCTTTGGAGAAGGATGTCATGCTTGGAAGGGTCGAGGGACAGCACAGGAAAAGACCCTGGATGAGATGGATTGACACAATAAGTGGAGTAATGAGGGAAGGTGTGTCAGAGACAATGAGGTTGACTCAGGATAGAGCAGGGTTCAGAGCTATTGTACATAGGGTCGCTATGAGTCACAAGCAGCTCAGTGGCACATAACAACATATGGTTCTATGCTGGAGGGAGGAGGCATGTGTGAATAGGCATTTAAAATACCGTCAAACTCAGATTCGCTGCTGTCAGACTCAGAGCTGACCCTCCAGTGGGCTTTTGGAAGCCATAAATCACACGGGAGGGGACCACCCATTTTTCCTCCCTCAGTGCAGCTGGTGGATTCGAACCACCAGAGAAAACCCACTTTGGGGTTAGCACAACTCCTTACAGACTGTTTCACCAGATACAGTATTCTAAAAGGGCATTAAAGAAACTGCTCTTAAAACAGTTTGTCTTAAGATTGACAAAGTCACAGAATGTTTTCATGAATGTTCCAAAGTCAATAAAGCATGCATTACTGAGAACCATTCTGAATTTTAATAAAGGTCACTCTTAAGTGTGAGTTTCTGAACTCAGGAACTGACTCTTTTTATGTAAGGAAATACTCATCCAGATAACCCGAGGGCTCTCCCAACTCCTGTGCCAACTCCAAGTGGGAACTTTGGAAAAGGGTAGAGAGACCACCTCCGTTTCCTGTCCAGGAACAGGGACTGGAGCCCCTAGGTCCCCTGGGAGTCCTCTTGTCACTCAGGTCCCTCTGGCCGCCCCACCCCAAGTGTGGGGATGTATGTGTCTGTGGGTGACGCCCTACCTCAGCAGGCCAGCAACGCAACCCTTCTCTCTCTCTCCCTCTCTCAGCCTCTGTTCGAGAGATTCACACAGACGCAATGGGAGGCCTCAGAAGAGATCCTGGAGGAAATCCTCGCCATGGTAGCCGAGAGCCTGCCTGAGTTCACAGGACTGCAAGGCTGTCTCCGGGAGGTGAGGGATAGGCAGCGAGGGGTAGCTTGACACCCACACCATCACACCCACACACACACATGCCCATGTAGGGGCTGGGATGGTGGCTGAGTGAACAGTGGTACCTATCACACACTTGATCATGCACCAGCATGCGCGCGCACACACACGCGCGCTCTGGCACCCCTCTCCCTGGACTCTCATCTTGGGTTTTGAGGCGCCAAGGCTGGAGGTAGTGAGCTCCCCATCTGCACTGGCTCACACCACCGTGTCTGACCCCCAGGAGCTCGTGGGGGTCGTGCACCTTCACCTGGTGAAGGAGTACATCGTCCAACTGAGCAAGCGACGCCTGGTCCTCAAGACCCCAGAGCAGCAGCAGCTCCTGGCACAACGCGTCCTCAACAATGCCGACCACATTCAGAGCTTCTGTGCTGAGAAAGTAAGCTGCCCGCTCGCCCCGCCCACCCTCCCACCCACGCAGGCTCCAGGACAGCCCCTGGGGGAGGGGCAGCATCCCCACAACAAGACCTGTGTCCACAGGGCTCCAAGGCAACCTGGCTGGACCCTGCCCTCCCCAAGCTGGCTGAGATCATCCGCCTGCAAGACCCCAGCGCCATCAAGATTGAGGTGGCCGCTTATGCGACCTTGTTCCCTGACTTCAGGTGAGGAGGGGAGCACGGTTAGGCCTAAGCAGCCAGCGGGGTCCTGATAGATGCCACATTTGTGGTCATTCGCCTGGAGGGGCAGAAGCAGTGGACTTCAGGGCTCAGGGAGTTCAGATACTGGCTCTGATGATGCTGCCGTCAGGGATTTGTTCACTCCATCATCACCTCAACCGTGTGAGGCCAGTACTTCCTGTCCTCATATTATAGATCTTTTCATTTTTCCTCCTAAGGCTGGGCCTTCTTGTCATTGTAGGGAAGGTTTAGATAGGCTCTGAGTTGAACTGACCCCGCTAAACCTCTCTCAGCTTCATCCCATCCACCCACTGGTGCAGTCACCCAACCAGGTCACCCACCAATCTACCTACCCATCCACTTACCTACACACCAATGCATTAACCCACCCACTACACATTCAAGCACCTATCTATCACCTAGTAACATCTGCTCACCTGCCCATCCATTCATCTGTCCATCCACCCACTCATCCATCCATCTGTCCACCCATTCAGTTAACCATTCTCCCATTCATCTGTCCATCCACCCACTCATTCAGCCATCCACCTACCCATCCATTCATCTGTCCATGCGTCCACCCACTCATCCATCCATCCATTTACCACCCATTCAACTAACCATCAATCCCCTCATCCATCCATCCATTTACCCACCTGTTCAGCTAACCATTCTCCTGTTCATCCATCCATCCATCTACTCACCCATTCATCTGTCCATTCACCCACTCACTCATCCATCCACCTACCCATCCATTCATCTATCCATGCGTCCACTCACTCATCCATCCACCTACTCATTCAGCCATCCACCTACCCATCCATCCACCTACTCACCCTTTCATCTGCTGTTTATCCATCTGTCCACCTAGCCATCCATTTGTCAGCCCACCCATCTACCTGCCCACCCATTCATCCATCAATTCATCCACTCACTCACCTGTTCATATATCCATCTGCGCACCTACCCGACAGTAGTTATTTAGTGAGACCTTGCTGGGTGTTGTGCTCTGTTGCAGAATCTCAGATGCAGTGAGACACAAGAAAGCTTGGTCTCACTTCTCCCTCATATAGCTAGCTCACAGTCGCTTGAGAGCAAGCAGTTAGAAAGGTCATCAGATAAGAGCAAAGTTGCAGCTGCAGAACATAGAAGGGTTATCGCCATGTGCTTAGTAACAGGAGTGCAGCTTTAGACGATAGGAAGGCTTCTTAGGAGAGCTGGCGTCTTAGCTGAGACCTTCAGATGAGAAGGGTTTCTCCTCAAGACCATGGGAAATAGTGTTCCAGGAGGAGCAGCCAGTGCAGAGACCCAGGAGAGGCTGGGACTTGATGAGCTCTAGAGACCAGAGGGTCAATGACACTTGGACTGCGGTGGACAGGGAGCTGCCTGCGTGGTCTGCGGCCATAGGAAGCTGGGACGAGGTGGGAACAGGGGTGTTGGTGATTGGCCTGGACTGACAGGTGCTCTCTTTGCCAGCAAAGACCACCTGAGCGCCATCCTGGCCATCAAGGGGCATCTGTCCAGTGATGAAGTCTGGAGCATCCAGAGCATCCTTGACCTCAGCACCACCGGGCTGCGGGATCCCGCCCACTCCTTGTTTTCACTCATCAAGGTTGGTTAGCTTTTCCTGGTATGGTTTGATCATCCATGGGCACCGCACACTTGGGGCGTATGATCCGATCAGCACCAGTTAGATGGCTTCTCACAGGCCTCTGTCCAGCCCTGTCCAAGACATACTCTATCTCTGTCCAGTGAGGGCAAGAGCACCCTCTGGGGGGTGCCAGTGAGGCAGCACCCAAGAAAACTAACGATGGATTACAGTTCATCAAGAGTGCAGGGAGGGAGGGAGGGAGAGGGTGTGACAGGGATGTCAGCCCCTTGTCACAGGCAGAGCCCCCAGGCATGTCTGACTGAGCACCCTTCTCAGCTCGCTGGGGCTAAAGCTGCGTTCCATCCTCCTCTTTCTCTCCCTCCTCTTCCTTCAGCCCAGGGCCAGGGAGAGCTGGGTCAGCTGGTTGGTGCATGGAAGGTGTGGGTAGGGCCTGGAAAGGTCTTAGATGCCACACAGAATGGCACAGCCAATACCACAGGCTCCTCCCACTCACCACCTAGGGCTCTCTCCACCAAGGTGACCCTGGAAGCTGAGTCATGGCCACCGCCCCCACTCCCACTCCCACTCCACACAGGGACAGGCCCAGAGGCACTCCACAGGCTCTGAGGTCTGGGTTACGTACCTTCTGACCCTCCAGATTCTGTACGAGTTGTCTATTGCTGATATAACAAATGACCACAAACTCAGTGACTTTTTTTTATCACTATAACAAAAAAATCTTTGTTGACTCAACTATTTCAGGAAGTACAATATGATCAAGAGTATCAAAGAAATCCAAGTTGCATTGAGACATTGTTGAAAAACAAATTTCCAGGAATTGTTGAAATACCATGAGATGTTTAAGCAAATGGATACAATACCAAATGTGCTTGCTAAACTATGCCAAGAAACTTGGAAGACAGCTACTTAGTTACCTACTTAGAAGAGATCCAATATTGTAAACTCAGTGACTTTTAAAAGTGTTTATTGTCTTGCCCTTACGAGGCCAGGGGTCTGAAATGGGCCTCGCAGGGCTCAAATCAGGGTGTCAGGACTACATCTCTTCTGCAGGCTCCAGAGGAGAATCCATCTCTGAGCAATTTCAGCTTCTAGAAGCTGCTCATATTTCTTGGCCTGTGGCCCCTGCTCTGTCAGGATCCTGGTGATGAGTTTAAGGATTCTTCAGTGTGTTTAAGAATCCTTGTGATGGCTTTGGGTCCTCCTGTAGAACCCAGGGTAATTTCTCAAAAGGGAAACCAGGAAGCCTTGGTTTTTCCTCTTCCACAACTGCTGGCTCCTCCATCTCAGTCGAGCTCCAGCTGTCCTGCTCCCTTCCCTTGAGCTTAAGGGGTCCTGCGTGGTCTAGTGAAACAGCAGTGATTCCCCGCAAAGTACCTGAATGGAAACCAGGGTCATTCCTTATTTTAAAGTCATGTGATTGTTGTTGTCCCCACTGAGTTTATTCCAGCTGATGGGACAGAGTAGAATGGCTGGGTTTTCCAGGCTGTAATCTTGACAGTAGCATGTTGCTGTATTTTCTCTTCCATGGAGCTGTTGGTGGGTTTGAACAGCCAACTTGTGGCTAGCAGCCAAGCACTTAACCATTATACCACCACAACTCTCGTCACCTGATTAGCAACCTGAATCCTCCCCTACCTTTCCATCGCTTTAGTGAAATATGGATTGCGATGTCTTCAGATGTCATTCTGCCCTCTATAATCTCCATCCTTCCCTTGTCTCCAGAGGCCCCCCAGATGGGACCAGGATGGGGATCTCTCCTAAGCTTCAGCTTAATCCTAAGATCTTGGTGGTCCCTGGGCCACAGAGCTCCCTGTCCACTCTAAAGGGGTCAGTTTATGCCACTGAGAGTGTCGTGGAACCTTTAGACCCAGTCGTGTTGGATTTATCCCCCTCTTCCTGATTCTACTTTTTAAAACTGCAGCCAGAAAGTGGCCAGTATCAGCGGCTCACAGAGGGCTTTGTCCATGTGTCCAGAGTTCATGTGCTTAAACTTACTAATATCATCCTTATGTACTGCTTTTCTATGAATGTACTCAAATAGAACCTAGTGTCTTAGGCTGGGTCCTCTAGACCCAGCAAAGCTAAGAAAGATTTATTTCAAGACAGTGGTGGCTTAGTGATAAAGAGTTGTGCTACCATAGCAAAGGTATGCGGTTCAAATCCACCAGCTGCTCTACAGGAGGAAGATAGTCAATCTCCTCCCATGCAACTTATGATTTACTGTCACCAAAAGCTCACTGGAGGATCAGCGATGGCTCAGTTCCAACTCAGCAATTCAGTAGCAACAACAGTAAGCAGGTGTTGAGTGTTTGAGGTCCCATGGGGCAGACATCAGCCTGGAGGTTTCTTCTGATTGATGTGGTTGCAGACACTAACAAACCCATCTAATTCTGCAGGTCAAAAGGAATACTTTCTGTTTGAGTTGCTGTGGGGGGTAGCAAACCCCTAAGTCTGCAGGCTGGACAGCAGTTGCTGGTTTACGTCCCAAGAACTGAAGGTCACGTAAGGAGAGGTGGACACAGGATCGAGAGAGAGCTTTGCCAGACTATCCGCATGTATGAGATGCAGCCCACACCGTGAAGAAAATTCTCCTTACTTCAGATGACAAAAAGGGAAGGCAATGCAGAGACTCATAGGTTCGCCAATTTGACACATACCATTAGCCATTACAGCCCCTCTTGTCAGCTTGGTGCCTGCATATTTCTCCCTTAACTACACATATTCTCTAGACAGAGACAACTGTAAAGTTATTCTTGTGCCCAACACTGGAAATGCACTGGCCCCGTGTATATCTTATATTTTTTTTAAGTAATGGAAAAATGAAGGGGAAAACAAAAATATTTTCTATATTTATAGACATGTAATAAAACATGAATTTTTTTTTCCATAATAACGGTCCTCATTGTTGCCACTTCATGGTCATGACTATGGTCATGGTATTTACAACTACTTTCCTCCACCTCGAATTTGGTGTTTCCTCTGCCCACAGTGAACAGCTTGGCTGGTCATGGCTCGCTGCCAACCTTCTTTTCTCAAGGGTCTGGGCCATTAGTAGTTATTTTGTAATCGGGTTGCTGTGGGTTTTCATTTATTTTAATCACAGGTTACAGTAATCCTGAGAGATCCTGAATTCCAGATATAGTCTTCTTTATCCTCATTATGTCGTTTCAGTCTGCTTTCCTCTTAGTAATCCAAATCAACTGTATCAGACAATATAATACTCCTTTCTGGTCTATTCATCCAGAGACACGACACTGAAAGTGATCAGATGGCATTCTTAACTTCTAATTCAGTGGAATCAGTGTTGTCTAACCAGATAAAAGTACTTTTCTGTTTGGAACCAAGGCCTCTAAACCCTCATAGCATAGACTCTTAGTAAAGGTTTATTGTTTTTATATGCTATTGAGTCACCTGTGACTCATAGCAACCCTATGTACAATAGTTCTGAAACCTGACCTGTACTGAGCCAGTCTCACTGACTCTGATACTCCTACCCCCATTGCCCCAGTTACTGTATCAATCTATCTTATCCAGGACCTTCCTCCCCTATGCTGTCCCTCCACCCTTCCAAGCATGAAGTCTTTCTCCAAGGACCAGTCCCTCCTGGCCATGTGCCCAAAGTATGTGAGACAGCTTCAAAATCCTAGCCTCCAAGGAGAAACTTGGTTTCACCCTCTCCAAGACAGACCTATTTGTTGGTTTGAGTGTGTTGGGTTTTTGGTTTTTTGTTTTTGGTTTTGGTTTTTTTTGGTGGTCCATGGTATATTCAAGACTCTTCTCCAGTACCAAAACTCAAAGACATCAATTCTTCTTCTGTCATCCTTAGTAATTTTCCAGCTCTCTGATGTATAGCAAGTAATTGTGAGGACTATGGCCTGGATCAAGCGCACCTTACTCTCTAGACTGACATCATTGCTTCTCAGTACTCTGGAGTGGTCCCTGACAGCAGATTTTTCCCAGTGCCATTCATCTTTTGCAGATAGAGGAAGCAAAAATGTTGCTAGTGAGACACCAAGGGTAATAGTAAGTGGTGCCACTTCTGTGCCCACCCCTGAATCCTGGCTATGGGAGAGATAACACCATATGCTGGATGCTAGCTCAGAGCATGTGAAGCCTCCAAGAGAACGTTGTCCAAACTTTGCAAGCACTATTACTTAGTTGGTGTTGTAATTGTGTCTTTAGAAGAACATTCTACCATGGCAATTGACTTAGAATGGTGGCAACATGATAAGACCAGTGAAATCCATTAAGCATGGGCCCATTGCCATATTCCATTTGCTATGATATGAATCCCTTGCTCTGAGGCAATACTGTGTATGACCATGGAAGTGGGTCAAGTTCACAGATGGTGATTTTAGAAGACACATTGTGTGTAAAGAGGGGAAAACCCATATCCAGTTTAAGTAGCTATTCAAGAAAGGACAAAACATTGACATTCCCATAATATAACTGGCCTGATGTAGTCAATCTGCCACCAGAATGCTAGCTAATTGCTTCAAGAACGATGCTATACTAGAGACTCAGAATTGATCTCTGTGGCTGGCAGACTGGGTGCTCAGAAGTGATTTGCAACCTAGCTGGCCTTGGTGAATGGAAGTCCATGATATGGAGCCTGTGCATAACCTCCATGCCAGCCAGTATGTCCACTGTGTTCATAAGCCCATTGGGCAGTCCCGGGAGTGGCTGGGAAAGAAGATGACCGGTTCAAGTAGAATATGTAATTTTTATTTACTTAATTGTCAAACCCCTCCTTTACTCTTTGGTGAACATTTACATGAAACACAAACCCCTTCTTTCACCCATCAGAGTGATCTATCCACGCGCCTCTGCCTCATACCGCCTCTGCCTCATACCGCCTCGTGACCAATTTTCCAGTCAAGTCCCTTCAAAGTCCTTGACCATCCAGAAAAGCCATTGACCACAGCCCATAAATAAGTTTACAATCACACTTCTTGACAAATCAACAACCATGTGCACTGACCAGAGTTCGGCCAATTGAGGATTTCCTTTCACCACTGTCCTTCAGGTCGGTCCCAGAAGGGGTCCATGTTGTACCATGGTTCCACTTTTAAGCTGTTCCAGCATACCACACAAAACCACATATCAACTAAGGACAAGCTTTCCTTGGTTACCCGAGGATAAAAGCTTCCCATGACATCATAGGTGCAGGCTGGATGGGAAAGGGACGTTAACGTGGCAGGAGTGGAGGCTGGGCATTTGGATGACTTCATATAATCTGTGCCTCCAGGTCCCACATGAACCAAATCTTATATACACCACTTCCATGTAACATTGGAATGCTGCTGTCCACATTTGACCTTCTGACTCTGAGGGTTAGACATAAACTTAGTTTATGATGGGCATTTCAAGACCCATCATGACTTGGTGGCTCATAAGTAAGTATTTAATCTCTTATAAGTCCTGGTAGCAAGCCAAAAGCTGTTTCTCAAAGGGAATGTAATCATCTGCAGGCTTTGCTCCAGAACTCTAATGGTCTGTCCTGTAATTCACTGATAGGGACCTGCCAAAAACTCCAAACAGCATCTCTGTACACTGTTGATACTTCATACACCACAGGATCAGCCAGGGATGTAAAGAGTATAAGCTTATAAACTGGATTGAGAAGAGAATATGGAATGAACATTGCTGCCATTAGATGGATCTTGATGGGAGCAAAAAGATTGTGAAGTATTTTTTTTATACTAAGTACAATGTTCTTCAAATTCTCATTCCTAGTATTTCAAATAGGATAATCATATGATCTTCTATGGGTTTTCTCAAGAAGCAAAACCAGTAAAACCAAGATAGATTCATTTATAAACAGTAGTTCAAGCAGTTGTGGAGGCTGGTAAGTCCCAAATTCACAGGTCAGATGTCAGGCAGGAGGTTTCTCCTGATTCGTGTGATTTAGGGATGATGGACCTATCAGTAGCATTTAGACAGCACGCTGCTGGCTCTCCCCATTAAAGAAGATGGCAAATCCCAAAATCTGCAGGTCAGATGGCAGACTGCTGGCTCATGTCCCATGAACCACAGGTCAGATGATGGCAAATAGAAGATCAAGAGAATATCTATACATAATGGAAGCCATCCTCTCCCCCAAAAAATGTCCTCAAATATTAGATCACAAATGGGGTTTAATTGTGTAGTACTGAGACCCGTAGCCTAACCAAGTTGACACATGACATTAACCATCATCTCACCTGAGTTTCTATAGCTTGCTATAAAGCAGACTTCAAAGTGATTGTCAAGTAGCTTACTTTGGGAGATGCAAATTGGAGGTGGGTTCAAGGCTCTCTACCCTCAGTGAAGGGAACCCTTAGCATTTTCTCAGATTCTTGGAATCTGGATGAACCCTGATCTCCCATATTCTGTGTGTACAATCACCAACTATATTCTGTATGTGGCCCACTGGAAGTCCTCCGGGGTCCGTACTCCTCTCTAAACCTGAGCGTGAGGGTCAATCTATGGCTACAGCATTCAATTCTCCGCTCTGTGGCTCTGTTTCCTCATCTGTAAATTCACAGTTGTGATCCTGCCTGTATGCCCCCCATGTATATTCATATTCTCCCTCCCTCTCTCTCTCTCTCTCTCTCTCTCTCTCTCTCTCACACACACACACACACACATCCCTTTACTGACGATGACCTGCACATGGGCTCCCGCACAGTCAGTCCATTTCATGGTGGGGATCCAGCTCCTGTGTTTCTAAAATACCCTCTTGAATACTCAACAGGAAGCAGAGAACTAGTCCAGAGGACCATAACAGGGACATATCCAGCTCTCCATAGAGAAGGGACATGGGGCATCTGGGGGGTTTAGAGAGGGGTCTCTTCCCCTTCCTCCTGTGCTCTGACAAGCACTTGCAGAGAATGCAGTCCTGGGGAGGAAGGGGGTGCCCCACCACAAAGCCAAGAAGGGTCCCCAAGGGAGTGGAGTCCTGTTGGAAGGGACAGAATGGGAGACAGGGAAGGGGTCTCCAACCAAGAGCAGAGGGACTTGAGGCCACTGCAGAATGAAAACAAGCAGTGTGAGAGAGCTGCCAGGTACCAGCAGGACTGGAAGGGGTGAGTCTGGAGCAATGGGAACATCTTGTTGGGGTGGGACCCTTGGGAGGCAGTAAGGCTTGTGGGTATGAGAAAGCCAGAGACCTCATACACAGATAGAGGCCAGATGGCCTGGGCCAGAAGCTGGCCCATTTTTCCAAGGACACAGACCCCAGTTGTTGGAGGAGCATTGTCCCCCTGACAAGGAGTATGGACAAGGCTCTGTCACTACTGCCACTATGCTGGGTGGGGGGCTACTTTAGGGACTAGGGGACCAGGATCCCCACCTCTGCAGGACCAGGAAACACCTGAGTAAGGCTCAGGTGTGAGTGTAGCTATAGTAGGAGGTGCTAGAATGGGGACACACTTGGGGGGTGGGGAGCTTTCAGGGGTGCCCCAGCTGGCTGTAAGAGAGGAAAGGGACTTCTCTGGGGCAAGGAGATCCCAGCACTGACCTGGGCCTAGTGGGGCGGGCCAGGAACAGCACAGGTAGCAGGCGGGCTGGAGATAAGGACCAAGAAGGACTATGCATGAGGCACTTTGGTGGGAAACTGAAAATAGGTCACCTGCAGGAAAAGGGAGACTTCTACCATTAACTTAACAGTGCCCTCTAGTGGACAGTGTGCACTTGTTTGTTTGTTTTTTTTAAAAAAAAAAACCTGAACAAATTATTTTTTTAACAAATTCTTTATCCTAACAACCTGCGTTATGCAGATGACACAACCCTGCTTGCTGAAACTGAGGAGGACCTGAAGGCTGCAAAAGGTCAAGGATGGCAGCCTTCAATATGGATTGAAGTTCAACATCAAGAAAACAAAGATTCTCAACACTGGGGCAATTGGCAGCATCAGTATGGATGGTGAAGAGATTGAGATAGTTAACTGTTTTAGTTTACTTGGCTCCACAGTCAACACTCTTGGTAACAGCAGCCAGGAAATCAGGAGACAAATTGAACTGGGAAAGTCAGCAGTGAGGGGCCTCTCAAGAGTACTGAAGAGCAACGATGTCAGGCTGGAGACTACGGTGCGCCTGATCCAGGCAGGATCCTATTTAATCCTATCAAATAGGGAAACAACAACCTTTTTAACAAATGGTGCTGGCAAGACTGAACATCTACCTGCAGGAAGGTGTGAAACAGGAGCCACATCTCACACCATACACAAAAGTCAACTCAAGGTGCAACAGAGGCCTATGGGTAACACCCAAAACCATAAAGATTATAAGAGACAAAAATGGGGTCAAGTTTACAAGGCCTAGGCTATGATATAAATAAGTTAGCAACTATAGCCAGATATGCACAACCTGAAGAGGCTAGCTTCGATGAATAGGATCTTCTAAAAATTAAATGCCTGTATGCTTCAAAAACTTTTCCCAACAGGGTAAAAAGAAAACCTACTGACTGGGAAGAAACATTTGGCAAGGCCATCTCAGACAAGGGTCTCATAACTAATTTATAAAATACTGCAGGACCTCCACAAAAAAAAATCAATGATAACTCAATTACAAGATGGGCTGGTAAAAAAATATGCAAAGATCTTTCACAGAGGAAGACCATTTGGATGGTCAACAGACACTTACAGAAATGCTCAAAATCATTGGCAATAGGAAAGATACAAATCATAACCACAACAAGCTACCATCTCACCCCAATTACAGTGGCAAAGTTTAGCAGGGCAGAGAGCAATAAATGTTGGAGATGATGTGGAGAGATAGGAACGCCCATACACTGTTGTTGGGATTATAAAGTGGTACAACCACTCTGGAAGGCAGTTTGGCATTTCCTTAAAAAAAAAACACAAACAAACCTCTGAACATAGAAATCCTATATGACCCAGCTATTTTTACTGCTATGAATATACTCCAAGGAAATTAGAACTGAGACACAAACAGAGATTTATACAGTGATGTTCACAGCCATTTTATTCACAATAGCAAGAAAATTGAAACAACCCAAATGTCCATCAACAAATGAATGGATTGAGAAATTATGGTACATTTACATAATGAAATACTATGCAGCACTAAGGAGAACCAATTTTGTAAAATACTATATAACATGGGAGAGTCTAGAGAGCATTAAACTGAGTGAAATAGGTCAGTCTCATAAAGACAAATACTGCATAAGGCCACTATTATAAAAACAGAAGGATAGCTTCTTATTGTTGTTGTTAGGTGCTGTTGAGATGAGTAAAACCTATAGTGACCCTATGAACAACAGATCTGAACCCTGTCCTATCCTGTGCCAGCCTCACACTTCCTAACACACTAGAGCCGGTTGCTGTAGACAATGTGTCGATCAAGCTGGTTGATGGTCATCCTCTCCTTAGCTGACCTCTGCTTTTCCAAGCATAATGTCCCTTTCCAAGGAATTGGCCCTTCTAGCAACATGCTCAAAATATGTGAGGCAAAGCTTTATCATATTTGCCTCCAAGGAGCACTCTGGCCATTTTGCCAAGACATATTTGTTTGTTCTCTTGTCAATCCACAGGATGTCCCGCACTTTCCTCTAACACCACAGTTCAAAGGCATCAATTCTTCTTCTGTCATCCTTGTTCATTTTGTCCCGCTCTCAGATGCATAGCACGCGATAGCATGAATCAGATGCATCTCAGTTCTCAAAATGACATCACTACTCCTCAATAATTTGGAGAGGTCCCTGACTCTTATTATTACTCTATAAAATAGAAGGATACCTAGTAAGCTGTGTATATAAGTCCAAAAAGGGGAGGAGAGGAGAACGGCGGGGTGGGGGGCGGCAGTTGGAGTGTGTGGAGAGGGAACATCACTAGGATGACATAAGGGGAAGGAATTAGGACAGATTCAATAGGGACTTGAAAAGACATGGTAATTGTAGTTATAGATTAATGGTGATTAAGTTTCTAAAACACAGTGTATGGGAATGATCCTATGAAACATAATGAGTGAAACACAATGTACAAAACACAAATATGAATTTTATATGTAAACCAACATGTTATTGTCATTATTAAGTGCCTTCGAGTTAAGCACAACTCATAATAATCCCATGAACAAAAGACCTTAATTCAGTTCTATAACTATTGTCCTTTCTCTAAGTTCATAGAGTTTCCAGAGGCATGTTGTTTGGGAAATGGATGCCACTCATGCTTCCAAGCCTGTGTTAATCTGTGAGCTTCACCAAACACTGTAAACCATGTGTAACCATTATGGTATTTGACAGACCAATGGCACACCATTCAGTATCACAGCAACCCCGGGTTACCTCAGTACAGCAAAATGACAGAACAGTGCTGTACCACTTAGAAAAATGTTCATTTCAAACACAATTAACACCAGGCCCAAGGGCCACAGACCCAAGGGCCCAGATGAGTTTTGAAAAACCTCAGGCCTGCATGCCAGACTCTGGTTGGCTCTAACAAGAGGCTTCTGGCCTTCAGCTCATTGCTAGCCAAATCCATCCAATCCAATCAGTTCACACAGGGTTGTGAACATAAAATAAAACCAACCAAACAGTCCATAGCCAACTGTTATCATGTAATTTTTTTTAAAAAAATATATCATTTTTAAAAAGTAGTGGGGTAGAAGGGAACTGTGGTGGCCTAGTGATAAGAAGCTGCGCTGCAATCCCAAAAGCATGCGGTTCAAATCCACCAGCGGCTAAGCTGAGGAAGGATGGGCGATTTCCTCCCATGCCATTACCTGCCTCTGGAAACCCACCAGAGGGTCAGCTATGGGTCGGTTCCAACCCAATAGTACACAACAACAACAGTGGGAGTAGATCTCTTTTTCTTGCCATAGATTTAGGGGAAATAATTACGCAGAAGACACAACCTTGCTTGCTGAAACTGACCCAAAGCACCTTCTACAGTAAGTCAAGGATTATAGTCTTCAATATGGATTGAAGCTCAACATCAAGAAAACAAAGATACCGCTGGGCCGATTGGCAGCATCATGATAGATGATGAAGAAATTGAAATTGTTGCGTGCGCACAGAGGACTGCCTCGTGCCTTTGTACAGCTGCATGCTGTTGACCCACATCAGTAGAAAGTTAGGTAGTTTCCAATAGTTTGCTGCAATAGTCAAAGTGCAAGCTTGCTGAGTGCATCACTTATATATACATATAAATGTTGATAAGACATATTTCCAAAGGGGACATTTCTGGGTCTAAAGTCTCTGCATTTGTTGTTTGATGGTGTTTTAATTACTCCACAAAAGCTTTGCAGAAGGGTCTTCTGCATACATAGCATTGGAGAGACCTGAGTGTCCACAGCCTCATCCCAGAGTGACCCTCCCCTTCTACATGCCTTGCATGTAAACTTGACCAGGCTCCCTTCCGTAACTCTTCACCGTCCCCTCCCCAGGTGTATTCTCTTCCCCACCAGGCCCCTGACATCCTGGCTCCTGAACTCAATCTCCTCCTGGAAGGAGAGTGGCCAGGGTGGGTGCCTAGACCCAGTGTGGGAGCCTGGAGGTCAACGTCATTGTCTTACTGGATGACCTTGGTGCTGAGAGTGGTGTTGAAGCAACACTTCTGTCCCCACACAGGACAAGCACCTGCGTGACTTCTCTGCAAACAGCACATGGTTGGCGCTTTCTCTTCTGCCTCTTATGTGATAAAAGAAAGACTAACTCCCAACCCTGGTACACTTCTTATCACAATGCAAGATCCAGAATCTCGTCCCACTTGAAACAAGACCTTCAAGGTGGCAGTTCTACGTCCAGGGAAGGACACACTCCAAAGCAATAACACAAACATATGCTGTTATATGTACAATGATCCCATTGTAGAAAAACTGGAAACTACCAAACTATCCACCGGGCAGGGAACAGGAAAAAAAAACTGCTACATGATGCAATACAGACCTTCAGAAAAAAAGCAGATCTGTTTTCACTAATTTGGGGAAATGTCCGTGAGACACCATCAAGTGAAAATTAACTGTATCAGAATTGCCATGTACATAGAGATGTGCCTGCATGGAAATGTTAATGATCCAAAGATTGGTAGCTGTTCTTGTATCAGTTCTGACTCCCAGAAGCCCTTGTGTGTCAGAGTATAGCTCAGCCCAGAAACTTTTCAATGACTGATGTTCATGGAAGTAAAGGGTCAGGTCTTTCCCCAGATGCCTCAGGATGGACTTCTTCAGTCGGCACTCAGCTACACCAACCATTTGCATCACTGCAGTACAGTGAGCTGGTTTAATGTGGCCCTTTCACCATGGTCTTATGATTCCCACAAATGTTTGGCTACAACTAAGTAGATAAGGTGTCTGCGGCCCACAGGAGGTTAGGCAACCTGTTAACAACACCGACGAGGTACATGAGACCCTTGTAGAAATTACTGTTGTTGATGTTGTGTGCTTTCAAGTATGAATTGACTCATAGCTGATCCTCCAGCAGGTTTTCATAGGCAGTACATCACACAAGAGGAGATTGCCCATCTTTCTCCCACAGCCCAAATGTCCATTCACAACCGAACGGATTGAGAAATTGTGATACATTCACATGATAGAATACAACACAGCATTAGGAACATTGACATAGAAGAAATACTACATAACTTGAGAGAGACTGGAGGGCATTATACCAAGTGAACTCACTCTGTCTCTTAAGGACAAATACTGTACAAGACCATTATTGTAGAAACCGAAGGCTAACTAGTAAAACATGGATGGGGACACAAAGGGGTAAAGGGTGGGAGCAGAGGGGTGAGGATGAGTAGGGGTGAAATCACAGGCTGCACAATTTGGTGGGTGGAGGGAGGGGACCTGGCAGGGACCTGAAAAGGTCAGGTAATGGTGGGAATAATCCAATGATGATTGACTTATAAAACACAATATATGGGAATGATTGTATGAAATGTAATGTCAATAAAGGCAAATGTGGACTTTTTTTAATTTAAAAAAAGAAAAAAACAATGTACATAAGTAAGTGAAAGATAATAAAAACAAAAAAGGAAAATCCTTTTTAAAATAGCAGATTTGTCTGGTGCAGCGCATATTTTGCTTTCTTTTCTCCGTGGCCTCATGGTAAGAACCTGCACTCAGTCTCACAGGCGTGCCGTTCCAATCCACCAGCTGCTGTGCAGAAGAAAAGGCAGTCTCCTCCCCTGAAGTTTGCTGCCTCTGAAAACCTGCTGGAGGGTCAGCTGTGGGTCGGCTCCCATTCAACGGAACACAGCAACAACAACGACAACATCATGATGCTACGTATCTTGTTTAGTGCGCAGCTGGAACTGGCCCATCGCTGACCCTCCAGCGGGTTTTCAGAGGCAGCTAATTGCACGGGAGGAAAGCATCCCATCCTCTCGCACTGCAGCTGGTGGCCTCGAACCACATGCCTTCATGACTGCAGCTTAGCTTCTTGCCACTAGGCCACCAGGGCTCCCTCATACCCCACATTAATGTCCCATTAATAATCCAGTTTTCCACAGCCCACTTGCCTGACCATAAGCCTTTAGCCACCGCCCATGAATCAGTGAAAATCCCAACATATGAACACTCACCCTTGTCCAGTCGCTCAGCGTCTGTGCTAAGAAGACAGCACACAGTTGAGCCCATTGTGCAGATCTGTTTACCTTCCTCAGTCAAGGTCTTCCTGTCTCCTGGTATCAACGTGACGGCTTTCCACTCAGGTATTGTCCACCTTCCCTGGCACTGCCATCTGTGAACCAAGCGGCCCTTTTGCTGATCAGTAGGATGCTGGTCACAGGGCTCTGTCCATGTGCCAATGGCCCCTGGCAGCCTCTCTGGAGGTTCAAGAGCAGGATCAATGGGAAAAGAGGCTATTGCTCTTGGATACAGTGGGTGTTTCCCTGCCTTCCCCCTGGAGTGATTTCCTGTCTGAACCGTTTCCATTTCATCACAGAGTTCTTTGGGGCACCACCTTCTTTAGGTTCCTCCAGCATCTCTCATGGTGAGTCTCGTCATTTCAGGTTTCAGGATAATCTTACCACCTTCTGTCACTGAAGCAGTCCCAACCAGTGCTCGATAACAGGCAAGTATTTTTCTTGCACGTAACGTGTATCAAGTGGGGAAGATTTTACAGTGGTTGTGTGAGAAACCTACAGGAACACAGAACTGCCCTTGTTCTTAAGGAGGGCAAAACCATAATATGGTCGTAGGAACCCTTGAGAGCGCATTGAGGAGGAACAAGACAGCATTAAGGATAGTGGAAAGACAAGAAAAAGATCGATAACACATTTACAAAATGGACAAAAGACATGGAAAGCATTTTTACAGAGGAAGATATTCAGGTGGCAAACAGACACATGAAGAAATGCTCCAAATCACTGGCAATAAGAGAGATGCAAATCAAAACCCCAATGAGACACCATCTCACCCCAGAAGTGGCAAAGTTTAACAGAACAGCAAGTAATAGATGTTGGAGAGGATGTGGCACGACAGGAACTCTTATATATTTTTGTTGGGATTGCAAATTTGTACAACCACTCTGGAAGGCAGTTTGGCGTTTCCTCAAAAAGCCAAACATGGAAATTCCATATGATCCAGATATTCCACTGCCTGGAATATTATCCAAGAGAATGAAAACTGAGGCACAAATGGCAACTTGTCCACCAATGTTCACAGCAGCATTATTCACCATGGCAAGAACAAGTAAACAGCCTAAATGTCCAACCACAATTTAATGGATTGAGAAATTATGGTCCATTCACATGATTAAATACTATGCAGCACACCGGAGCAATGATTTTGTAAATTATTACCTAACTTAGAAGAGATTGGAGAGCATTATACTAAGTGAACTAACTCAGTCCCATAAGGACAAAGACTGTATACACCATTATTGTCGAATGGGTATGAGGATCCAAGGTGGGGCGGTGGGAGCAGAGGGGTGAGGATGGGGGGATGTTAATCATAGGGTCACAGAATTTTACAGGGGGGGGTGAAGAAAAATTGGAAAAATCCAGTGTGAAAACCAACATGCATTTGTTTTCACATTTTTAAAAAGGATAGTGGAAAGAGGAGTGGCTTCGTAGTATCAAAGGCAAAATGTGGAATTACAAACAGAGGCAGGGCCTGCACAGAGATGAATCTGTCCTTTGGTGACTGAAAAGGTACCTAGCCCATTGTGAGCCCTCTCCTTATTTCAGGTCTCATATTTTGCCAAAATGTGTTCATTGTGCATGTATAAAACTTTTCAGATGCTTTTTTAAAAAAAGAAGGGGCCATTCCCTGGAAAAGAACATCATGCTTGGAAAGCGGTCAGTGAAAAGGAGGAAACCTTCAACACAGTGGATGGTACAGTGATGGTTGCTTCAGGCTGAAGTGTATCAGAGACAATGGGACGGCCCAGGCTAGGGCAAAGTACGTATCTGTCTCTCGGAGTCATACTGGATTCGATGACACCTAACAACAACGTCCCTAATAAACTCCACTGTTGTGAGGGTGGTTTGGGGCTTCTGTCTGGTCATTGCAGTAAGTGACTGAACCCAGCAGAGAAGTGGAGAGTGCCAGGGGAAGGGCAGCTGGTATCAGAACTAGAAAGAAATAGAATCAAAAAAACATCTGGCTTCCACCCCGTAGGAACCAGGGCTGTTGACTGCCCCGCCTCTGGCCAGACTACGAGCTCAGACATCATGTTAATCTTCCAACTCTTCAGGGATTTGGTGCTTAGAGGAGTAGATAGACAAAGGGTGAAGGCCTGGCCTCCTAGTCAGACTTCACCATTTCTTTAATACGATGGGAAACTTCTTTTCTTGTTCAGGATTTTGTTGACAGCTCGGCCTTTGGTGGTAAAGCTTATTTTAAGAAATACGCCCACGTCTGGTAGTGCTTGAATCTACCAGGATTATAGACAATTTAACATTCCTTTGCGCTAATGTAAACCACTGACTTCTGTTAACAGCAATGTATCTTCATCAGCTCATAAAGAGTACAACATACACACCCCAGAAGGCAAGACCACGGGAGGAAGGGCGGCAGACGGAGGGACTCAAGGAACAAAATGGTTCTGTCTCTCAAACCTCTCTGAAAAAAACAATCTCCTTAAAAACTTAATCCTTTTATCTTTTCTTTAGTATGGACGTCTCCTAAAATCAAGGTACTTTGAAATTCTTGTTGTTGTTGTTGTGTACTGTCAAGTCAGAACCGACCCATAGCTGACCCTCCAGTGAATTTTCAGAGGCAGTTAATCGCATGGGAGGAGACTGCCCATCCTTCTCCCTCGGAGCAGCTGGTGGCCTCAAACTACGTGCCTTCGGGATTGCAGCGTAACTTCTTGCCACTAGATCACCAGAGATAGATTTTACTTTAAAAGTCTGCCCAGGACAACAGAGGCCATCTGAACAACAAGAACCAAACGTAGCTGAGAGCAGTCCAGTAGGACAGAGGAGAACGACTCTGGGCAGAAAGGACAGGGAAGGAGCCGTGTGCAAATCAGAAGTAACTCATCCTTGACTGTAAATCCCAGGAGGAGATTGCTCATTTTTTCCACTCCAAGCAGCTGGTAGTTTTGAACTAAGTGCCCTTGGGTTGGCAGTGCAGTTTCTTACATACTAGGCCACCAGAGGCAGCCTAAGCAGGATCCCATGGAGGTGAGCACCTGCCCTTCCTGGGCACCTGCCTTTCCTGGGCGGAGCCACGCGTGAACCCACTCCCGGGTAGGACCATCTCCCTGAAGCCCCACCATCGCCTCTGGATGGACTGTTTCCCCGGGAAAGGACATTCTCTCTGCAGTCTGGTCCTCTTCCCACAGGCTGGCCCCTAGACGCTGGGCAGGCATGTCCTTAGCAGAGTTGACTCAGCCCTGGCTCACCCCCCACCCCGCCTGCAGCTGCACACAGCACTCTGGAAGCCCAGGGTCCCTGGGGTCCTGAGGATGTAAGACATGGATGCTTGTTCCCTGGTCTCTGGCTCCTTCACTGAACAGACCTTTACACCCCTCAGGCTTCTTTCTCTGTTCTCTCGGCCTGGTGTCTGTGCTGATCCCAGCCCCGTCTCTCCATTCACACAGCCTGATCTCCACCTACTGTGAGAGTCCTCTATCTGGGACCCAGCAGTCTGCAGGTTTTGTCGCATACCATCAGGACTCATAGCTGACCCTCCAGAGGGTTTTTAGAGGCAGTAAATCACATGTCTTTCTCCCACAGAGCAGCTGATGGGTTCAAACCACATACCTTTGTGTTGGCAGTGCAATTCCTTACCAGTAAGCCACCAGGGACATCCACTTCCTAAATAACATGCCTCCGGAAACTTAAGAACTTTGATAAATGTCGATAGTTGTAGAGGGGCTTCAGCCCTTTTGTTCACAGGGTCGCTATGAGTCGCAATCAACAACAACAAGAAGCCACCAGAGTTCGCCTGCACTGGAAAGGGGCCCAGTATTTGTCCAGGAAGCTGTCACTGGTGTTATGGGGGAAGAGGAATCTGGCCAGGCTTGGACAGTAGGGACTCCCTGTCGGAGAGCAGCCTCTACAGGGGAGGGCAAGTGAAAAACTCAAGAACAGGAACATGTTCCAGGCCAGCCGGGGAGCCCTGGGAAGCAGGGGAATAGATCCCCCTCATCCTTGACCTTGACCTTGCTTGTTGTGACATAATGACTAACACCTTCCTATGCAGGGGCCCTCGGCTCCTTCCCACATTTGACCAGGGTCCACCAATTTATTGGGAGAGAGGGGCTCTGTCTCAGCTGTCTGGGGGTGTCAGCTTTGTCAGATGCTTCTGCCCCCTAAGATTCCCCTGAACATGATGTATCTCAGCTCACTCACTTTGTTTTTAGGGTTGTTTTTATATGTGGGTGATTTTTTTTACATTGGTTTGCATACAAAGTTCATATGCATTGTGTTTCACACTTTCATTCACATTGCGTTTCATACAATCATTCTCCTTCATAATACATTATCAAATCATTCACCATTAATCCATGCCCATCATCACTCTGTCTTTCCAGATTCCTGCTGCATCACTCCCATTCCCCTTACTCCCACCTCCCCACCCACCAAATTGTTGACCCTTTGACTTCCTCCCTGCACATCCTCCCCACCTCTGTTCCCATCCCTTGTCCCCTTGGATTCCCATAGTTTTCCTTCTGTTTTTACAATAAAGGTCCTATGCAATATTTATCCTTCTGAAACTGAGTTATTTCATGCAGCATAATGCCCTCCAGTCTCTCCGAAGTTATGTAATAATTTTCAAAATTGTTGCTCCTGAGTGCTGCATAGTATTCCATAGTGTGAATGTACCATAATTTCTCCACTCATTCAATTGTAGTTGGACATTTGTTCTGTTTTTATGTTCCTGCAATGGTGAATAATGCTGCTGTGAACCTTGGTGTGCAAATCTCTGTGTCCCAGTTCTAAATTCCTTGGGGTATATTCCTAGCAGTGGGATAGCTGGGTCATATGGTATTTCTATGTTCAGTTTGGTTTTTTTTTTAGGAAACAGCAAACTGCCTTCCAGAGTGGTTGTACCATTTTACAATCCCACAAACAGCATATGAGAGTTCCTGTCTCTCCAACATTTATTGCTTGCTGTCATATTAAACTTTACCACTGCTACTAGGGTGAGATGGTATCTTATTGTGGTTTTGATTTGCATCTCTTTTATTGCCAGTGATTTTAAGCTCACCTCTCTCTGAACAAACAAGAACTAACCTCACCCAGAAAAACAGGATCAAAGGATTGTTCCAGAATCATTTGACAATGGCAGAAGGGACATCACTGGTCACTGGGGAAGGAACATATGCAGGATGGAATGGGAAGGCCAGACATTGGGTTTTCATTCACTAAGTTGGGTCCAGGGGCTGGAGGGGAGGGGAGGTAGGAGAAGCTCCTTGAAGCCCAGGCCCCGCTCTTTTGTGCTGTGAAGGGGGACAGGCTGGTTCCTGGACAAGCAGAGGTGGGGGCAGGGGGGCAGGCATAGAGCGGGCACCGAGCTAGATGAACCACAGGGAACCAGGGAGAGGGATGCAATCAGATGCTTCCACCACACAGCCTCTGGGCCATGCTGGATTGTTAATAGGCCTCGTGTTAGAAAAGCAGGAATGGGTGTAGTCCCTTCCCCGGGGGTGGTCAGAGGGTGCAGCCACTCCCTGTGGCAGTGACACTGTGGACAATCTGCTGTCACTACTCTGCTCCCCCTTCCAGGTGCTGCCCCAATGGTCCACATCCTAGACCAGCTGTCCACATCACTTTGTCTTTCAGATGATTGGCCCTGAGATCAAGGCACAGAATTAGAACTGGCCCAGCCTGGCCTGCCCCAGGCCAGATGGCATCATCTTCCTTCCAGAGGTCAACAATCCCAGTGATGTCCTGCCTGCAAGGGGGACATGCTTGGGGCAGGCCACTCCACAATGGGTGTGGGCACCATGAAGAGGGGCCTCAGTCAGGCAGACAGACCTGGTAGTGACCTCAGATTGCCTGAGATTATGGAACACACAGATTCACAAAGCAAGTGACGCTGAGACATTGGGAGGCTGACAAAACAGGACAACAGGGAAGATTCCAGGCAGATATGCTGCCAGGCTCCTGGTTCCCCTGAGGGAGGGGAAACTGAGGCCAGGTCAGGCCTGTTCAGGTGGTGCTGTGGGGACAGTGGACCATGGACTGTATGATGTGGAAGCTCAGGGCCCATCAGCAGCTTCCTCCTGCTGAGCTGACTTCGCCCCCTAGTGGTGGGACTAGCTCTTCACGGGACACAACCCTTCATCCACGCCTTCCGGTATTAGGTTGATGTACAATCTGTTCCTGCTTTCTGAAGGAACCCAATGTATTACATGTTGGACTACTAACCAAAACCTGGCCAACTGACAGGAAAAGATCCATATTTGTCCCCATTCCAGAGAACGGTGACCCAACAGAATGCAGAAATTATCGAACAATGTCATTGATACCACATGCAAGCAAGAGTCTGCTGAAAATTATCCAAAACTGACTAGAACAGCACATCAGCAAAGAACTGCCAGATGTGCATGCTGGCTTTAGAAAAGGCCGTGGCTCTAGAAACATTATCATCAATGTCAGATGGGTTGTAGCTAAAAGCAGAAGGTACCAGATGAACGTCTGTGTTTCACCGACTACGCAAAAGCATTTGCCTGTGTGGATCACAACAAATTGTAGCTAACTCTGAGAAGAATAGGAATTCAGAACACTTCATTGTGCTCACATGATACCTATCCTTCGACAAGGAGGCAAGGAAACACTGGTTCAAAATTGGGAAGAGTGTGTGCCAAGGAGGTGTCCTATCTCCATATCTTTTCAATCTATATGTAGAATAGATCATGCGGGAGGCTGGGCTCTATGAGGAGGAATGTGACATTAGAATTGGAGGAAGACTCATCAACAACCTGCAGTATGTAGATGCCACAACCCAGCTTGCTGAAACTAAGGAGGACCTGAAGCACTTGCTGCAGAAGGTCAAGGACTGCAGCCTTCAATATGGATTGAAGCGCAACATCAAGAATATAAACATTCTCAACACTGGGCCAATTGACAGCATCATGATAGATGGTGACTAAATTGAAATTGTTGTTAATAGCTTCAGCTTGCTTGGCTCCACAATCAACACTCTTGGTATCAGCAGCCAGGAAATCAAAAGATGAATTGCACTGGGAAAAATCTGTTGTCAGGAACCTCTCCAGAGTACTGAAGAGCAATGACATCAGTCTGGGGACTAAAGTGAGCCTGATCCAGGCCATATACTCTTTGCAATTATTTACTATGCATCAGAAAGCTGGACAATAATTAGGGATGATAGAAGCAGAATTGATGCCTTTGAGCTATGGTGCTGAAGAAGAGTGTTGAATATACCATGGACTGCTAGGAGAACAAACAGGTTCATCCTAGAGAGGGTGAAACCAGATTGCTACTTAAAGGCAGGGATTCTGAAGCTTTATCTGACATACTTTGGGCATGTTGCAGTCCTTAGAGAGGGACATCATGCTTGGGAGAGTGGAGGGACAGCACAAAAAAGGAAGACCTTCGATGAGATGGATTGATTCAGTGATTGAGGTAATGAGAGTAAGTGTGTCAGAGACAATAAGATTTGCACAGGATAGAGCAGGCTTCAGAGCTGTTGTACATCGAGTTGTTATGAGTTGCAAACAACTCGACAGTACATGACAAAAACAACAACATAGTAGATCAAGAAAATAAACATTCTTACCACTTGACCAATAGGTAATACCATGATAGATGGAAAAGAAATTGAAACTGTCAACAACTTCTCCTTACTTGTATCCACAATCAACACCCATGGTACCAGCAGTCAAGAAAGAGATCAGGAGACGTATTACACTGGGAAAGACTAAAATCAGGAACCTCTCCAAATTATTGAGGAATAATGAGACTGTTTGAGGACTAAGGTGTGCCTGATTCAGGCCATAGTCTTCAATCATTTGCTGTGCATCTGAGAACTGGACAATGACTCAGAATGACAAAAGAATTGATGCCTTTGAGCTGTGGTGTTGGAGAAGAGTGCTGAAGATCCCATGGGTGGCCAAAAGAACAAACAAATCTGTCCTGGGGAAGATGTAGCCAGAGTGCTTGTTCCTTGGAGGCAAGAATGTTAAAGCTTCATCTTGCATACTTCCGAAATGTTGATTGAAGAGGCTATTCCTTGGAGAGGGACATCATGCTTGGAAATGTGGAGGGAAGAGCAAGAGAGAAAGACCCTCAACCAGATGGATTGACATAGCAGCTGCAGCAATGGGCTCAAGCATGTGAGAGATTGTGAGGATGTCACAAAAAGGGACAGAGCTCACATCATCAGTTCAAGTCAGCATGAGGCATGGTCAACTCAAAGGCACCTAAAGACAGCATAGTAGATATGGTGGCTTAGTGGTAAGTAATTGCACTGCCACACCAAAGGCAAAAGGAAAAAAGGTTTGAATCTACACCTTCTCTGCAGAAGGATGGGCAAGCTCCTCCCTGTCTCTAAAAACCCACTGGAGGGTGAGCTATGAGTCGGTTCCAACTTGATAGTACACAAGAGCGTAGGAAACATGGTAGACATGGGGCCCTGGTGATGCCGTCCTTAGGGGGTTGCATTGCTAATCCAAAGGCCATGCATCTCTGCCAGTTCCAATCCACTGGCAGTTCCTGGGGAGAAAGATAGGCAGCCCCTTCCCATTGCGATGTAAGGCCTCAGAAAACCAGCTGAGGGAAGGTTGCAGTGGGCCTGGAATCACTCACTCAAACCATCAAGTCTGTTCTTATTCACAGTGACGCTCCATTGTGTTTCCAGGGCTCTACTTCCCAACAGGAGACTTCAAGTGCTTCAAGTCCTCTTCACTTTCTGCAAGTAAGACTGTGTCATCTGCATAACACAGGTTGTTGATGAGTCTTCCCCCAAATCTGATGCCTCATTCTTCTTCATAGAATCCAGTTTCTTGAGTGACTTGCTCAGGGTAGACTGAATAGGTATGAGAAAGGATACAACCCTAGCACACACCTTTCCTGCTTTTATACGGGGAGTGTCCCCTATTCTTTTCACACAACTGCTTCTTGGGCGGGCTGGTTATGGGTTTTCCAAGAGCACAATAAACATTCAGGGATTCTCATTATTAATGTGATTCACAGTTTGTTATGATCCATACAGCCAAATATATTTGCATAGTCAATAAAAAACAAGCTAACATATTTCTGGTATTCCCTGCTGTCAGCCAAAATTTCTCTGACATCAGTTAAGACCTTTGGATCCAGCATGAATTACTTAGCAGTTCCCGGTCAATGTACAGGTCTAGCCCTTTTTAAATAATCTGCAGAAAGGTAATGCTTGTATATGATATTGTGCCATAATCCTCACCTTCTTCTGTTGCTGTTGTTAAGTATTGTTGAGTGGAGTATGACTCCTAGTGACAGCAACCCTGAACCCCGCCCTATCTCGTGCCATCCTCATCATTTTTGACACACAAATGTCCCATAAAGGATAAAGTCACCATGTCAGTCCATCTTATTGGAGTCTTCTTCACTGACCCTCCATCTTTCTAACCATGATGCCCTTTTCCAAAGAATAGCCTCGCCCAGCTACATGTCCAAAGTGTGAGATAAAGCTTCGCCATCTTTGCCTTCAAGGAGCACTCTGGCTGCACTTCTTCCAAGACATTAGAAAAGGTTTGCTCTTTTGGCACTCCATTCAATACTCAGCACTCTTCTCCAGCACCACAACTCAATTCTTCTTCGGTCAGCCTTGTTCATTGTCCAGCTTTCTGATGCATAGCAGGTGATTGAGAAGACCAAGACATGGATCAAACAAACTTTAGTCTTCAAATATTTATCATTGCTCTTCAGCATTTTGGGGAAGCCCCTGCCAGTGGATTTGTCCACAATATGCATCTCCTGATGTTGTGGCTGATGGTACCAAGAGTGCTGATAGCTGATCCAAACAAGATCAAAAGCATTGACTTCAGTCCTTTCACGTATGATGATGTTGCCTCTTGTTTCTGTGGTGAGGGCCTTTGTTTTCTTGATACTGAGATGTAATGCATCCTGATGGCTGCAGTCCTTGATCTTCTGCACCAAGCATTTCATATCCTCCTCACTTTCAGCAAGCAAAGCTGTTTCATCTACATAATGCAGGTTGTTAATGAGTCTTCCTCTGATTCTGATGCTACATTTCCTCTTCCTAGGGTCCAGCTTCACCTACTATTTGTTCAGCATACAAATTTAATAGATATAAAGGATACAACCCTGACACACACCCTTCCTGCTTTTAAACCATGCAGTGTTCCCTTACTCTGTTCAAACAACAGCTTCTTGATCTAGGTATCATTTTCTCCCAAGCACAATTAAGGTTTCTGGGATTCCCATTCTTCTCAATGTTAACCATACTTTGTTATGAGACACACAGTCAAGCACTTTGGCATAGTCAATAGAACACAAATAGACATTCTTCCGGTCTTCTTTGCATTCAGCAAGGATCCATCTGGCATCAGCAAATACATCCCTGGTGCTACAGCCACTTCTAGACTCAGCTTGAACTTCTGGTAGCTCCCTGTCAATGTTAGTCATTTTGGGGTGGTCTTCAGCAATATTTTGCTTGCATCCGATATTAATGATACTGTTATCAGTTTCCACATTCTGTTGGATCCCCTTTCATGGGAATAAGGCAAATATTTGACCAGGCAGCTGTCCTCCAAATTTCCTGGCATTGACTGGTGTGCATATCCAGGGCTGCATCTGTTAGTTGAAATGTATCAATTAATATTCCGTCAATTCCTGAGAAATGCTGAAAGTTGTCACACTCTATTAGATCACCATTTGGGGCAATGAGAACAAACATGAATCACTTGCAGTCAGTTGGCCAGATAGCTGTCTTCCAAATATCATGGCATAAACTAGTGAGCATGCCCAGAACTGTGTGTGTTTGTTAAAACATGTCAATTGGAATTTCATCGATTCGTGAACCCTTATGTTTTGCCAAAGCATTCAATGCAGCTTGAACTTCTTCCTTCATTACCATTGGTTCTTAATCATATGCTACTTCCTCAACTGGCTCTTTGTTACCGAATTCTTTTCAGTACAGTGACTGTATATTCCTTCTATCTTATTTTGATTTTTCCTGCATCATTCAAGATTTTGCCCGCAGAGCCCTTCAATATTGCAACTCAAGGCTTGAATTTGTTTTCCAGTTCTTCCAGACTCAGAAATACTGAGTGTCTTCTTCCCTTTTGGTTTTCTAAATCCAGCTCTTGGCACATTTTGTTGTAAGACTTTGTCTTGTCTCCTCAAGCTGCCCTTTGAAATCTTTGATTAATCGCATTATTTCAGTTTTTTTTTTCCCTTTGTTTTGGCGTCCCCATGTTCTAGTGCCATTTTCAGAGTCTCTTCTGACACCCATTTTGGTCTTTGTTTCCTCCCTGCCTTGGTAATGACCTTTTGCTTTCTTCGTTCATGATAACCTTAATACTATTCCACAATTCATCTGGTCTTTGATTGTTAGCATTCAATGCATCAAGTAAGTTCTTGAGATTGTTTTCTAACTCAGATGGAATGAACATCTTTTTAGGTCTCTTGTTTTATTTAGACTCTTATTTTATAGGTCTTATCGATGAAGGAATAAGTTCAAGCTGCTTTGAAGGAAATAGCAAAATATAAGGCTCCAGGAATAGATGGTATACCAATTGAAGTATTTCAGCTAACAGATGCTGCCCTGGATGTGCTCACCAAGTTGTGCCAAGAAATCTGGAG